>NC_141874.1:612934186-613237216 GCF_056163025.1 Triticum urartu | reverse complement strand
GCTGTTCCGATGGCGATAGTATTCCGGACCCCTCTGATCTGCCCAACCGGGTTGGAATATTCATGACTGGCACACAAGCAGCGCTTCGTTCTTCGACCGCTGCAGCAACAACCTCCGGTTCAGCAGCAGCGACGGCTGCCGGGGCAGGAGGCCCTGTGCGCCCGCCGGCTCAAGTTCTATCAGAGCTGTTTGATGCATTAGCTGTGCTTATGGCAGAGGCTAATCCGATGGATCAGGGCGTTCACAACGCCGAGATTGCAAAAGTGAAGGAACAGATCACCCAGGCCAAGGCAGATCTGGCAGCTGAGGACACCAGGATGGCCACAGAGCGGGCCGCTTTAGACGCACAAGCCTACAGGCTCATGTTGGACCAGAGTGCGTCACAGGAAGTCATGAGGAGGAAGTACCGATCCCGTTTGCCTCCGGTTTTTGAGGCCAGAGACCTTTTCAACACTCCAGGAGTAGGAACCGACAATCCGCTGGAGGGAAACCGGGCGGAAGCTCCCGGGACCGGGGCACCGGTTCAGCCTCGTCAGATGGACCCGCCTCGTAAAAACACCATTATACCTCAGGCTGTTTTAACACCTCTGGGTCACTACTCCAACCCGATGGACAATCTTGTTGCCGCTGCTGCACGGCTGGAGGCCATTCCAATTGAAGGTGATTCGCCGCAGGCAGTAGAGACGCGATAGGTCAAGGAGCTTCTGAGGACAGCTTTGGTCCAACAGGAAGCATACTCGTATAGCCGCGACCGGATCCACTCGACCCCCCGTCCAAGCCGGAGCTATAGCAAACATATGGATGAACCGGAAGTGTCGAGTAACGAACGACGTGGAGCACCCCATGGCAACAACCCGACGGGTGGTGCTGATAACGCTCAGGAAGTGGGGAACCGGGCCCGAGCGCGCAGGGAGGCCGAGTTAGCCACACAGCATCAGGCTCGGCAGCTCACGCCGGTTCGTCCAACCATCTCGATCGAACGTGGTGTTACTTCTAGTTCTTTGGGGGTGCCTTGCCTTATCCCCGCTTTACGCAATGTGCGCCTGCCCAAGGATTTCAAGGGCCCGCGCAAGGTACCAAATTACATGGCGGATCAGCCTCCGGAGACGTGGGTGGAGAGCTATGAGATGGCCATGGAGATGCTTGATGTGGATGACGCGGCGTGTGCGAAATACTTCACCATGATGCTTGAAGGAACGACCCATACTTGGTTAAAAAGCTTGTCGGCTAATTCTATCAGTTCATGGGCCCAATTACGAGCCCGGTTTATCAACAATTTCAAGGATACATGTAAACAGCCTATGTCGATAGTGGACTTAGCTGCATGCGTCCAGGAGGAAGGAGAGTCAACAACACATTGGGTGCGCCGGGTTTCACAAGTGTTGCACTCATCAGACCGCATCAACGCTGACACCGCAGTGTTAACCCTAGAAGGCAACTGCCGGTTTGGGCCCCTGAAGCTGAAGTTGGGACGGATGAAGCGTCATTGCACTGACATGGGGACCCTCATGGACGCTTTGGTGAAATATGCTGATTCTGATAGTACCAAGGATCCCGAATCTGATGATGACAAGACTGGGAAGGGAAAGAGGAACAACAACTCCAAGGGTCAACAGCATCACTAGGCAGGCAATGGTGGTGGAGGCAAGCATAAAGCGGATGGTAACATGGACTTTGTGGCTAATGCTAACGCACAGGACAACGGCCAGCGATGCAGGGGTAAACCGAAAAATCGTAATGGGGCACCCAACCCTAACCCAGACCGCCTAAACTATCTGCTAAGCCAGCCCTGTCCGAGACATGGGACGAAGGAGGTGCCAGCAAACCACCTTTGGAAGGATTGCTTTATTATGCAGGAGTTCAAGAATTCTAATAATTTTCGGTATGATCATGAATCTGGCGGTGGCTCAGGATCCGGGCCGGGTTACGGTGGAGGAAGTTCCGGTTCAGGATTTAATGGTAATCTGGGCGGACATAATGGTCAAAATAGTCAGAACAACCAGGGTGGTTACAACCAACAGCAGCAACAGTCAGGTTACCAGAGCAACCCAAAGCAGTTGAGTAGTGGGCAGTACCATGTCTTCACCACTAGCTTGGACAAGTGAGACCGGAATGTTCAGAGGCGGGCGGTCAACTCTGTTGAACCGGCCATACGCCGTTATCTACGTTGGTCTGAACATCCAATCATATGGAGCAGAGAGGATCACCCTCCCCAGGTCGATAATCCGGGTCAGTTGGCTCTGGTGGTGGCGCCTCAGGTGGGAGGTTATTAGTTCACCAAGGTGCTCATGGATGGAGGTAGCAGCATTAATATCTTGTACTATGAGACCTTCCGTCGTATGGGACTGACAGATAAAAATCTTAAACCATCTAATACGGTGTTCCACGGTGTAGTACCTGGCAGATCAGCATATCCTATTGGTAAGGTAGCTCTGGAAGTGGCCTTTGGGGATGATCATGATTCCAGGTCGGAGACATTGATGTTTGAAGTGGTGAAAATCCAAAGTCCGTATCACGCCCTATTTGGGCGACCGGCCTACGCCAAGTTTATGGCACTACCCTGTTATGTGTATTTGCAGCTCAAGATGCCGGGTCACAAGGGGACAATAACGGTTCATGGAAGCCGCAAAATCTCTTTAGAGTGCGAGGAAGGTGATGCGGCCTATGCAGAGTCGGTTTGTGCCACCGAGGAGCTGAAGTATTATAAGGACAATGTTGATCCAGCGGATTTCAAAGGCCCACGCAAGGTACCAAATTACACAGCGGATCAACCTCCAGAGACATGGGTGGAGAGCTATGAGATGTCCATGGAGATGCTTGATGTGGATGACGCGGCGTGTGCGAAATACTTCACCATGATGCTCGAAGGAACGGCCTGTACTTGGTTAAAAAGCTTGTCGGCTAATTCTATCAGTTCATGGGCCCAATTACGAGCCCGGTTTATCAGCAATTTCAAAGATACCTGTAAACAGCCTATGTCGGTAGTGGACTTAGCTGCATGCGTCCAGGAGGAAGGAGAATCAACGACTCATTGGGTGCGCCGGGTTTCACAAGTGTTGCACTGCTCAGACCGCATCAACGCTGACACCACAGTATTAACCCTAGAAGGCAACTGCCGGTTCGGACCCCTGAAGCTGAAGTTGGGACGGATGAAGCGTCATTGCACCGACATGGGGACCCTCATGGCCGCTTTGGTGAAATATGCTGATTCTGATAGTACCAAGGATCCCGAATCTGATGATGACAAGACAGGAAAAGGGAAGAAGAACAGCAGCTCCAAAGGTCAGCAGCATCACTGGGCAGGCAATGGTGGAGGAAGCAAGCGTAAAGCGGATGGTAACATGGACTTTGTGGCTAATACCAACGCACAGGACAATGGCCAGCGACGCAAGGGTAGGCCGAAAAATCGTAATGGAGCGCCCAACCCTAACCCAAACCGCCTAAACTATCTGCTAAGCCAGCCCTGTCCAAGACATGGGACGAAGGAGGCGCCGGCAAACCACCTTTGGAAAGATTGCTTTATTATGCAGGAGTTCAAGAATTCTAATAATTTCCGGTATGATCACGAATCTGGCGGTGGCTCGGGATCCGGGCCGGGTTACGGAGGAGGAAGTTCCGATTCAGGATTCAATGGTAATCCGGGCGGACATAATGGTCAAAATAGTCAGAACAACCAGGGTGGTTACAACCAACATCAGCAATAGTCAGGTTACCAGAGTAACCCAAAGCAATTGAGTAATGGGCAGTACCATGTCTTCACCACTAGCTTGGACAAGTGAGACCGGAATGTTCAGAGGCGGGCGGTCAACTCTGTTGAACCGGCCATACCCCGTTATCTATGTTGGTCTGAACAGCCAATTATATGGAGCAGAGAAGATCACCCTCCCCAGATCGATAATCCGGGTCAGTTGGCTCTGGTGGTGGCGCCTCAGGTGGGAGGTTACAAGTTCACCAAGGTGCTCATGGATGGAGGGAGCAGCATTAACATCCTGTACTATGAGACCTTCCGTCGTATGGGACTAACAAATAAGAATCTCAAACCGTCTAATACAGTATTCCACGGTGTAGTGCCTGGCAGATCAGCATATCCCGTTGGTAAGATAGCTCTGGAAGTGGCCTTTGGGGATGATCATGATTCCAGGTCGGAGATATTGACGTTTGAAGTGGTGAAAATCCAAAGTCCATATCATGCCCTATTTGGGCGACCGGCCTACGCCAAGTTTATGGCTCGGCCCTGTTATGTGTATTTGCAGCTCAAGATGCCGGGTCACAAGGGGACAATAACGGTTCACGGAAGCCGCAAAATCGCTTTGGAATGCGAGGAAGGAGATGCGGCTTATGCAGAGTCGGTTTGTGCCACCGAGGAGTTGAAGTACTATAAAGACAATGTTGATCCGGCGGACATGACTCCATTGAAGAAGCCAACTACGGAGCATGATCCGGCCCTGAAGTTCAAATCGGCAGCAGAAACTAAGCTTGTTGACTTTGTACCTGGCAATTCGTCCAAGAAGTTTAGCATCAGTGCTAATTTGGATCCGAAATAGGAAAGCGCGCTCATCGAGTTCATCCGTGAGAATCGGGACATTTTTGCATGGAAGCCCTCTGACATGCCAGGTGTACCGAGGCAACTCGCTGAGCACACCCTTAATGTGGATCCTAAATACAAACCGGTGGAACAGTTCCTCCGCCGGTTTAATGAAGAAAGACGCAAGGCAATTGGAGAAGAGGTAGCCAGGCTCTTAGCAGCTGGTTTTATTGTTGAAGTTTTTCACCCTGAGTGGCTTGCCAATCCGGTGCTGGTCCTTAAGAAAAATGGCACCTGGCGCATGTGTGTGGATTACACAGATCTTAATAAAGCTTGTCCAGCAGATCCTTTTGCCCTCCCCCGTATTGATCAAATTATTGATGCTACGGCGGGTTGTGAGCGTTTAAGTTTTCTGGATGCATATTCTGGCTATCATTAGATCAAAATGGAAGTTAAGGACCAGGAGAAAACGGCATTCATAACTCCCTTTGGAGCCTTCTGCTATGTGTCTATGCCCTTTGGGCTCAAGAGTGCCCAGGCAACTTATCAACGTTGTGTGCAAAATTGTCTACACAAACAGATTGGCTGTAATGTACACGCCTACGTGGATGATATCGTGGTTAAATCCAGGGAGAAGGAGACTCTGATTGGTGATTTAAAGGAAACCTTTGATAACCTGAGGACATACAAGATGATGCTTAATCCGGACAAATGCGTCTTTGGTGTACCGGCGGGCAAGATATTAGGCTTCCTGGTGTCTAATAGGGGAATTGAGGCTAATCTGGAGAAGATCACAACCATCACCTCCCTGGCTAAACCGAAGTGTATCAATGATGTTCAATGCCTGGCAGGCCGGATTGCCGCGTTAAGCCGGTTTATTAGTCGTCTTGGTGAGAAGGCAATCCCTTTGTATCAGATGTTGAAGAAGACGGATCAGTTTGTCTGGAGTTCTGCTGCTGATGAAGCATTTGAGGACTTAAAGTGGCAATTGGCCAATCCGCCTGTGCTCGCCGCTCCCATTGACAAGGAGCCGCTACTGCTATATGTCGCTGCTAATGCTTGGGCGGTCAGCATGGCTATTGTGGTGGAGCGAAAGGAGGCAGGTAAGGAGCATCCAATTACGGTGGTCAGTTCTGCTCCTTTGGGGGATATCATCCAGAACCGGGAAGCAACTGGCCGGATTGCCAAGTGGGCTATAGAGCTTGGGCCGCACAATTTGAAGTATGTGCCTCGGACGGCGATTAAGTCTCAAGCACTGGTTGATTTTATCAATGATTGGACGGAAATGCAAGCACCTGAAGAAAAGCCGGATCACACATATTGGACCATCCATTTTGACGGATCCAGGCAATTGGAAGGTTCGGGGGCTGGAGTCGTATTAACTTCCCCACGAGGTGATAAGTTTTGTTATGTTCTCCGCTTAATGTTCCCTTGTACTAACAATGCAGCTGAGTATGAAGCCTTGCTCCATGGTCTCCGGATGGCTAAGGAGATGAATCTAGGTCGAGTTAAGTGCTTCGGTGACTCGGACCTCGTGGCTCAGCAAGTGTCTGGCACTTGGGACTCCAAGGATCCACTCATGGCAGCATATCGTCGTGAGGTGGATATTGTTGCGGGTCATTTCAAAGGCTATCAGGTGGACCACGTGGACCGGCAGAAAAATGAAGCGGCAGACGCTTTAAGCCGGCTGGGCTCTCAGCGCAAGCCGGTTCCGCCCAATGTTTTTATGGATGTGCTGCACAACCCGTCGGTCAAGATCCCTGGTGAAGCGGATTTGGCTATTCCTAATCCGGAAGCTCAATTGGTGGTAGCTCTTCATGTTATTCCGGATTGGACGTTTCCCTACCTGGCGTACAAGAACCGGGGCGAGTTACCAGAGGATGAGACTCTGGCCAGACAGATAATCCGGCGATCCAAGTCCATGACTATTATCAACGGCGAGTTGCATCATTGCAGTGTGTCAGGAGCATTTCAACGCTGTGTGTCTCCTGAAGAAGGTCGTGAAATTTTGCGTGAGATCCACGCAGGAGATTGTGGTCACCATGCCGGTTCAAAATCTCTGGTGGCTAAAGCGTTTCGCCATGGTTTCTATTGGTTTACTGCTCATGCTGATGCAGAGGATCTGGTCAGACGATGTGATGGTTGCCAAAAGTTCTCAAGACGTGCTCATGTACCAGCTCAAGAATTGAGAATGATTCCAATTACTTGGCCGTTTGCGACTTGGGGGCTGGATATGGTCGGGCCCTTCAAAAGGTCCAAAGATAAGAAGACCCACCTCCTGGTCGCGGTTGACAAGTTTACAAAGTGGGTGGAGGCAGAACCTGTTAGCAAGTGTGATGCGGCCACGACGGTTCAGTTCATTAAAAAAGTGATTTTCCGGTTTGGCTTTCCACACAGTATCATCACAGATAATGGTACCAATTTGTCCAAAGGTGCCATGAAGGAGTTCTGCGAACGAGAGCACATCCGGCTCGACGTTTCATCAGTGGCACACCCACAGTCCAATGGTCAAGCAGAAAGAGCTAATCAAGAGATCTTGAGAGGCATCAAGCCCCGGCTCATGGTTCCTTTGCAAAGAACGCCGGGTTGTTGGGTAGAAGAATTACCACTGTGTTATGGAGCATCAATACAACCCCCAAGAGGTCAACAGGATACACACCGTTCTTCATGGTTTATGGAGCGGAGGCGGTTCTCCCCAGTGATATCCGTCATGATTCACCTCGTGTGACGGCTTATATTGAAGCGGCAAAGAAACGGCACGGCAAGATGCTTTGGACCAGTTGGATGAAGAGCATGACATAGCAGCCACCCGATCGGCGATTTACCAACAGGATCTTCATCGTTATCACAGTCGCCGAGTCAGAACCAGAACCTTCCAGGAAGGAGATTTGGTGCTTCGGCTCATCCAAGATCAGACTGATATGCATAAGTTATCCCCACCTTGGGAGGGGCCTTTCGTGGTCAGCAAGAATCTGCACAACGGGTCATACTATCTGATCGATATTCGAGAGCATAAGGACTCCCGTACATCAGAGGAGGAAACCAACAGGCCGTGGAACATAGCTCATCTTCGGCCTTATTATACCTGAGCCATTGGTTCTACTTATGTACATATTACAACGATGTATATATTATGATTAACTATAATAAACCGGAACCTCAGCTAAAGCGGGGTATCTGTTCTTTTACATCATGTGTGGTTACACGGAGTTGTTCTAAAGCGGCCTCCAGTTTACCCCTTGAGTTCGCTTTTCTAAAAGCATCATGTTATATCACTTGGAGGTTTGGTCGTGTCCGAACCAATACCATACCTCTTGATAGGCGAGAGCCACCAGATCACTTGGGGACTTGGTCACGTCTGAACCACTCATGCCTCTTGATCGGCCTAAGGCCACAGAATCACTTGGGGGCTTGGTCGAACCCGAACCATCGCCATGCCACTTGGTCGGCATAAATGCCACGGTTTCATTTGGGGACCTGGCTGACTAGAACCATAGTTACACCTAACGGGAGCTTGGTCGTGTTCGGCCATGGTAACGCCATTTGATCAGCTCAAATAAACCTTTTTTGCAAACGGTTTTCTCATTGCTTTTGCTTCTCACTTTTCTTTGCAAGATCCTTTTTTCTTTTTTATTGCGTTCTTTTTAAACTGACAAAGTTTTCAACCAATCCATTGACGGAACATAGTTCACGTCAATCCGGAGACTATTTGCCCGGTTTGATCCTTGTTGCTAACATCCTCTTATGGAGTAACACGGTGTTTATTATAACCCGGCACGGCTTACATGGTAAACCAACATCATATATATACAGGAGCTGTTATCTCCTCCAACAATGTGGGTTTGCAAAACTCCGCTTCAAGATTGGCCAAGCCAACTTCACGCTCAACGATGGCAGGTATTATGTATCTCAAAAATTTGGTTATATACTTGATTTTTTTGGATGTTTTGACTTCATATATGCAGACATCATATTCCGCCTGACGGTACAACCGCGGTGGCACTTGAAGAGTTTCTTATTGCAGAAAGTGCTTTGGAAAATTCATCACCACAGGAAGAACAAATTATGCACGAAGGCATATCAACATCAAAAGTATCAGCTAGCCTATTACAAGGCAACACGGTACCCATAATAATATCATTGTTTTTTGCAAAGGAGAGGCAGTTTTAAAACCGGCTTCCGGTTCAAGCTTGGTCACCAGCCTGGCCTGATGGTTGTGGGTCATCCTGCGCCGCTTCAGCCTCCGTTTCTCTACCTAGTGGCTGGAAATCAACAGTTGTCCAGTCGATTCCCATTAATGCTTGAAAAACAGCTTCATCATGGATCAGCAATGACGGGTCAATATCGGGAGCGTAAGTATGCTTACGGATTGGAGGGATCAGATTTTCCGATTCATGGATCGGTGCAGCTATTCGCTTATTCTGATTGTCATATTGGGCTTGATAATGAGACAAGTCTGCTTCTTCAGCCAATTGACAAGCTAGCGGACGTACCTCCCGATTTATTGCTCGCAGATCCGCTTCACCAAATTCTGACCCGTCTTCCTTCAAGCTGGGATAGCCCTGAGCCGCTTCAATAGGATCAAAATCCGGCACCCAGGCTTTTGCCCGGATTAAGGCATTGATCGCACCGGTTCGAGCAGCAGATTTCTTCAGCTCTTCAACCCGGGCAGGAAGCACCGACAGTTTCATCAGAGTGTCTTGAATCAAAGTGGGCGCCGGTTTGTTAGGGGATGCGGTACAGATGATCCGCTGGGCACCAGTATACAATTGTTCAACCAATGTATAGGCGGCTTTCAGTTTCTTACGCACATCTGACCCCAAGTGACCAATGCGTGTCCCTGAAATACCATAAAGGGTTAATAAACCGGCAACTCTGTAAGAAGGCAGAGCCAATTCAGAAGTCAAACTGACTTACCAAAGATAGCAGTAGTCATGGCATGCACATGACGCTTTATGCTGGTCAGTTCATCCGCCACTGGTTTTAGTGCATCCTCGGCATCCTCTGCTCGTTTGATTAAAGCGGACTTTTTCAGTGGCCCAATCCGCCCGCTTCTTCTTGAAGCTCTCCTTAAGCCGTTCCATGGCGCTTAAAGCATTGGTTAATTCCTCTTTTGCTTTGGAGGTTTTAGCTTGTTGGGTTTTCAGGTTTTCTTGGAGATCGGCGACTTGGCTTTCTTTCGTTTTCAGCTCCGCCTGCATGCAGACAGTTATATGCTTCAACAAAACGGTACAAGGATTGAAGTACCAACCACATAACAAGTTATGCACTTAGCACTTGGGGGCTAATGCATATTCGATCTTCATCTTTCAATTGCTTACAAAGTCCCAAGATCAATACAAGTATTCAACTTGGCACTTGGGGGCTAATGGCTATTTGCTCATATATATATTCTGATGCGGCAATCTCAATTACTTAAAGTACCGGTTTAACTACGCTAAGTTGAACCGGCCCTTGGGGGCTACATTGGCGAATTTCAAAGTATTAAGATTTGTGTTAGTAAGTCCCGGTTTGAAAGAAGATTACAAACCGGCCCTTGGGGGCTAGGAGAGTCAGCAAGTATTGAAGCATACAAGCAGGAAGGAGCATATGGAAGTTACCTCGTACTTATCCTTCATCATATTAACCAGACTGGCTTCATAGTCACGGCTGGTATACAGCCGGTTCAGGTAGCCGGAATGGATATCTTGGGCGTTCAGAGCGGCGTAAGTTACCAGATCAGCATTCCACCTGCCTTTACCAAAGGCAGCAAATTCTTCCTTGGCAGAATGTTTGGACAAAGCAACAGGATTGCTTGGCTCGGTATGGCCAGTGCCAGTAATGACAACCTCGTCCTCCTGAGTATCGCCGGTTTGCACTAGGGCTGTTGGCTTGTCAGTAGGTTTTGCTGGACCGGTGGATCTCTCAATCCGGATGGAGCCTATGGGCTGATTGACAGGAGCTGAGGCATCAGTAGGTCTTTCTTCAGCAATAAGATCGTCGTCTGGCTGCGGTGGATCATTGGGTATATCCTCAGGAATAGCCGCTTCAAGATCGGTTGTCTTGCCTGGCTCAAGAACGGCATCTTCTTCGGCCGCTTTGTCCAGGCGGGCCTTCTTGCTTGGCCTAGGTTTGGCCCTGAAAAGAATAACAAAATCAAATACAGCATATGTTCTAAGGCGATGTGCTGCAAGTATCATAATAAGTATAGCTTACCCAAGCACCGTTTTGAGCGGTGGCAGCTGAGTAGCCGATGACTCGCCAGAAGATGAGTGGGAAGTAACCTGGTAATCGGAGTCAGATGGATCAAGAGGTTGACGAAAGCAGCCCGCTTTAGGACAATCACTGACAAGCAAATTAGAGACCTCTGAACGGCGTTTCCGAACCGGACTGTTCGGTAAACCGGCGGAGGTAACTACCTGGCCGCTGTGCCGGGTTGTGCGACGAGCTTCGTGCTGTTGGGTCTTCATAAGAAATTTGGGATCCAAATAAGCAAGAGGATGAGAAAATTTAACTTTCTGGTTTGCCTAACGGATTTTTAGCGAAGGCAAAGGTTCTGAATCGGAAGAGAGAATAATTACCTCTGCAGCATCAGCGTGGATAGCTTCGGCATCATCCTGACAAATATCATCATCAATAAGACGCATGAAAAATAAGCCAAGTGAGTCAAGCTCTACCTCAAGGTCCGGATTATCCACATCATCATCAGGGGCCGGATTAGAAGATGTAGTAGTTCTTTTCCTATGGGCAGTCTTCTTTACAGCTTTAGTCTTTTGCCGGGTTGCTCTTTCCGGTTTGTCTGGTTTTTCCGGTTTCTCTTGTGGCAATTTCTTGCTCCAAAACGGATCATTGCCCTGATTACACAGACACTGATATTAAACAATGACCAGATATATCAATAATAGATTCAGCAAAAGGAAAAATCAAGGTCTTACAGCTGGCGGTTTGTTGGTGGCACAGAAGGGAAGCATGCCGTTTTTAGCACACATATGTTGCAGTTCATTCAGCATCTTATTTACAGCTTCTGTGATTTCTTCATCGGTGAGCTGGATTTTGGAATGTCGCAGTGGGTCATCAACACTGCCGGTATACTCGCACATCAAACCGGAGCGCTGACTAAGGGGCAGTATGCTCCATGATATCCAATAGCGAGCGAGATCAACCCCTGTTAAACCGTTGGCCATAAAGGCTCTGAGCTTCGATAGTTTAGGAGCATATTTTCTTCTCTCCTGGGCAGTCAATCTTTGCGGAAAAGGGTGTGTATTGCTGAGCCGCTCCGGACGAAAGCCGGGCAAGGGATTCTCACCAGCAGGGGAGGTGTCTTTGCAGTAGAACCATGTCTGATTCCACTCTTTGGGGTGACTGTGCAGTTTGGCGTGAGGGTATGTGACCTCTTTCCTTTTCTGGATCACCACGCCACCCAACTCCGTATTGGAGCCGTCAGTAAACTCAGTACGGCGGTTTAGATGGAAAAGGTCTCGGAACAATTCCAATGTGGGCTCCTCTTAAAAGAACGCTTCACAGAGCACTTGGAAGTGACACATATTTGTAACAGAATTGGGGCCAGTATCTTGTGGATGGAGTTGGAAATCGGCCAAAACATCTCGGTAAAATTTAGAACCGGGTGGCTTAAAGCCCCGAGCTAAGTGATCTACAAAAACAACAACTTCTCCTTCTTGAGGAGTGGGAGGGCATTCTTTGCCAGGAGCCCTCCAATGGATGGTATCTTTGCTGCCTAAAGCGCCGATCAGGACTAGATCGTCCAGTTGAGCCTCTGTGACGTGAGAAGGGACCCAATTGCATTCATATACTTGCTTGGCCATGATGGAATCTACAAGGTAGAAGATCCCGGTTCAAAAATGCATTTGATCAAGGTACATTGGTATGTGCAATGTTAAACCGGAGACAGATCTATCTGAACCGGAGTTTTATGAAGCAACAACATCTGGCGGTTCAACAAGGGGACTAATGGTATATACCGGTTTGGCAATTTTTTCCTACAAGGTTAAACCGCCGGGTTTAAACATTGAAGCAGATGAGTAAGTTTATAGAAACAGATTTTGTAATATTTCTCTACAGCGATGGATCTGAAGCAAGTTCAAAAAAAAGATAAATATTCAGAGGTCCAAAAGGAGCAGTACCGAATCAATGAGCAAGACGTACATACAGATCTATGGTTTTGAGATGTGTAAGTGAAGGCGAAGGGTAAACAGCTACCATTGCACAGAATAAAGATTTGCGGAGCCATCTAAAGATCTATCGTATGAGCAAGAGGCAGATGATGAACACTTAAGAAGTGTGAAACCCTAGGTCAGATCTGCGGGGGAAAGGATAGAAGATTTACCGGAGCTGAGGAAGACGCGGAAGGTTGCCGCGATGCTCTGGTGCGCTCATGTTGATGCAGCGGCCAAGGTTGAGGCAGAGGTCGACGGCGGCGGCGGAGCTCCGAGGCTGGCGACGCGAGGAAGACGAAGAAGGCACGAAGGGGAGAAAAGAAATGACCCTTCGGTCCTATTTATAAGGTGAAAGAACATGTGTCAGGCGCGACAATCAAGGGGCCACGAAATGGAGCTGTTGCCTCGATTCCCGCAGATCTATTAAACAAAGAAGCATAATGGATAGCTTCGTTATGACAGGTGACGTCACTCCGGTTTACAGCAGTCAGAGAAGATGACATCATGGCGGTTTACCAATTTATGAGAAGATGTTCAAGATGAAGCTTTTGTTAAAGGATTGACATGAACCCATTCAAATCAATCTGGGGCCTAATGTTGGGGATATTACTACTGGGCGTAAACCGGCCTATCTGGGCTGGGTTAACTTCGTCAGTAGTTAAGTATGTTAAAGCCCAAGAGGACAGATGAGGGCTCAAGGCCCATGGTCGGTTCAAGGCCTGTAGCCGTAAACCGGCATTAGTAGTTAACTTGTATTGTAAGTTAGGAATAAGTAGAGACCAAACCGGACACATCTATGAGCCGGTATTGGGACTCTGTAAGCCGACGGGAGTCACCCGTGTATATAAGGGGACGACCCGGCGGCGGTTCAAGGACAACAGACAACAACTCGAGACATAGGCGAAGCTTGTTTGCTCCCTAGTCATCGAAACCCCATCAATTCCATCACAACTAGACGTAGGCTTTTACCTTCATCGAAGGGGACGAACTAGTATAAACTCTCTTGCATCCCTGTGTCCGCTTTAACCCCTTCAAGCTACGATTAAGTCCTTTCTCTAGGACATCTGCCGTGACAAAGCCACGACACAGTCAGTAAGCTTACATGGTAAACGACATACGAATTATTGCCGAGCATGGCAAGCTATATTTAAATGGTTCAAAGCAGCATCAGCCGAAAAGAAATTAAAATGGTAAGATGAAACTAGGGACGTAAGTGGCAAATAAACGACATCCGCCAGTCCCATCTAGTTAGTTTTTGCTAGCTCCCTGGTTCATTTTCCTCAAAAAACAAAAACTATTTTGAACTATCATACCACTAGTGGACTTTAATCGGGATTAAACGGGACCCAGTTGACATCCCTAGTTGAAAGGGAGTGTACCACCGCTATATTTAAGTTGCCAAGGCATCTAAGCAGTTGAAATAATCTGAAAAAGCACTTAACAATGTGGCCTCATATAAACTATGAAGACAGTCTTGTGATGAAGTTCGGAGGAAAAGTTAAGGACTCAAATGAACTAGGCATGCATTTCTTTACGATAGTACAGCATGCACTGCTGACATATTGGCCAACTCAGGTATAGCGTAACAAGTAACAAACAAGCATTCGAATCAAGCAATACAACAAAGCAGACAACTAAACTATTTGTTATTCTGTAGGATTACAGGTTGAGGGCACAAGCCAAGAAAGCAGCCCACACGCATTACATTTCACATGTACTAAAACACACTGGCTTACCATATGTTGTTGTGAAGCCTCGCTGCTGTTGCAATGTTCTTTGAGGATATCGTCAGCATCCCGTGGTTGCAAATCTACTTGTTGTAGTTTATTCTGCACCCTCTATTTAGGTAAAATTAATTTTAATCGCATGCACTGGTTTGAATTGATCATCAATGGTTCATCTAAACTAATGAAAGAAGGGTGTGTGCATACACGACAATATATCTGCTTCCCTCTATTTTTATGCTTGTTCGAGGTGCCAGCCCCAAAAGAACAAATATTTTGCTTGATGGGGTTGGCAGCTCCATAATTAATAGAAGCATCAAATTAGTCATGCAACTTGGGAAGATCAAGAACACACAAAAAAGTAATGAACAGAGGCTCGTAGCAGTGATGTAATAGCTAGCATCAGAAAATGTAGGGTAAAACAAAAAAAACCAGAGGAACCACATGCTAGTTTGCTAATGTGTAATTAAGCATAGAGAACATGAAGCAGTCTGATGGAACCAACAGGTGGCATCAGAACAACACCATTATCATAAATATAGCATGCAAGAAGTAAAATAGTAGGCAGTGATATCTAGGAAGTATAGTAATAGTTAGGACAAAACTAAAGCATATTAACTACATGTGCACTGATATGTAATTTTGCACATGTAACATGTTCACTGCCAGAAGTATGGCCCTACAGGTGCAAGCAGAATAACGCATCTCATGAAAAACTGAATGATGCCCTGAAGAAATTCAAATGTGCGGTGCTTATGCTAAGAAAGCGAACGTAGGCGCCGGCCGTTGGATAATAGTACCTGATTCTCAGCGGTGTATGGGTATCGTTGGCATACTTGATAGCTAAGGATCGTCGATGGTGCTCGTGTTGCGGTTGAGTTTGGGCCGGTTGCCGCCATCGCTGAAGCGGCTCCGGTGCTACGGTTGCGGCGCCTGTCGACATACAAGAAAGCTCATCTGTGGTAAGTGAACAGTTGCACGATAAAGAGAAAAACCGAAGGAGTACAGATCGAAATAACCTGATGAGGCTGCGGCATCGGTAAAGTAGGGCCGGTGGAGTTGAATATGGCGTCTGTGGAGCGGGTTCAGTGCAGTGGACGATGGCTTTGGCGGGCGCGTTGTACAGTGCTTTCGGTGTGGTGGATCTGTTGCAGCGGACGAGGGCTTGTATGAAGGGCCAGCGAAGGGACGGACGAGGGATTCAATGAAGGGCCTACACTATGGTGGACGAGGGCACCGGTTAAGCAGATCCGGTGCGGTGGAGCATGATGGCGGTCAAGGAGATCTGGAGCGGTGTACAAGCCAGTCGCTGAAGCGGCTCCGGTGAAGTGGTGAGTTGGCAGTTGGGGGTTCCAAGGTGCGGAAGGTAGATCCGTCGGGGTGTGAGGTCCACCGCTACGGCGGAGGACTAGATTCGGCGGCTTGCCGTGGTTGGGGGGGTCGGGGAGGGGAAGGGGAAGGGGAGGGGCTCTGGGGAAGAATGTGGGGGGCAAAGAGGGGAAAAATGGAGTTACCAAAGCAGCCCTTTTCCATTCATGTGGCAGGGGTAAAACAGGAATATCGCAGGGCTAAACTTTTGAGCGCGAGATATTTCGATGTGAGAGGGAAGTTTGAAAGCTTTTGGCTCCTGAAATTATATTATGCTCTTGTACGACCGAATATGATATCATGGCCGAGAATTTGTTTGTTTTGCACGCAAAAAAGTGCAAGTTTTGAAAATCAATGTCTGCAACTCGAAACTTAGATTGTCCATTCAATTCAAATATGGATCATTGAGCTACTACAAGCAAATACCATCATATGGTCCAATTCAAATGAAATTCCAAATGTGTTTATCCTAAATATGATGACAAAAGCAAAAATGTGTATGTGTATGAATAAAGTGGATGATTATAAAGTTTGAACATGCCCGTATGTGTATATCTCTAGGTTTGATATATGAATTTGAAATCACGAAATCCCGGCTTAAAAATGTACCTCTGTTTAAATGAATTACAAAAGCTAATGATGGAGTCGAATTCCAAAATTCCAATCTTAGGTTTGTAATTCTGGTACATCAAAGTATATCACGCATGTTCAAAAGTATCATTATCTCATAGTCCAAACTGTGAAACAAATTGATCAATCTTAAGTGCACACACTATTGACCATGTATATCTCAATTACGCTAAAGTCCCTCAAATATGGACACCTCACTCTTTATCTGAAGCAACCCCCCTTCGTCGCCCACCCCCCACACATAGAGAAGTCATTCTCTCCCCCAAACACCAACACACGAGCACATTAAAACCCCTCTCTCTTCTAAATCCGGACCCCAATATAGGTCTCTATCACTTTATCTCTTGGGCATGCACACATCTCTTCCCCCACTCTCTAGCTAGGTCTCCTGGCATCTCTCTTTCCCAAGCACATGCACTATGTAGAGTGTGTCATTCCCATACACACAAAACGTCGCCCCCAAACGTCTATCTCCCTAGTTATGTGGTTCTCGCACACTCACCTCACACACCACCCCCACTGCCAAACAAGCACACTTTGTCTCCTTGTGCACCACTCTCCTCTTTCTATCTCTCCCACATGCGGACCCGCCCCAGCTCCTCCCTGTATACATATATGTCGTGACTCTTTCCATAGCTCCCTAATGTATCATCGTTCTTGATCTCGCACATTGTTCTCTACACCATCTATTCTAGATCTCTCATGAAGTCCCTATCACACACACGATGACTCGCTTCCCTTGCGTCTCCGTACATAGGCCAATTTCAAACAACATCAACATTGTCTCCCTATCTATACACCATTTATGGACACAAACGCCCCCTCTCCTGCCCCCTATCTGCCCTCTCTCTCTCTATCTCTCTCCGTCGCTAGCTCTCTCTCTCTCTCCGTCGCTAGCTCTCTCTCTCTCTCTCGCTCTCACACCCCTCTCCCACACACAATCGATGTCTCTTCCAAATAGTCTGCTCCCCCCGCCCGCACCCATGCTATCCCGCTACTACACATGTCACACCATTCCCCCTTCCCTTATACTAGGTTTAAATCATTAGTGGTCTCTCTACTCCACATACACACACTCCCTCTCACACACAAACGCGCGCACAAACACCCACTAATCTGGATCCTCATCTCTCCCCATGTCCGCATGTGTATCTCAAACACTCACTCTATAATTATGTATATGTGTCTCCATGTTACACAACACAAAGCCCCATGTACATGTCTCTCTCTATCCTCCACACACATAGACACAAAGAATCTGTTATCATTGCCTCAGTCTCTAGACATATCACACACGCACTCTCTCTCTCTCTCTCTCTCTCTCTCTCTCTCTCTCTCGCAAACACGCTCAACAAGGGTTTCCCCGTGAATAACTTATCGTATATTCATCAACAATCGTGGCAGTACGGCGAACACGAGACGTGAAAAAGAATAAATCTACACGTGCTTAGACCACCTAGTATGACTACTAGGACTAGAGCAAGCCAAAAAGCGCGTCGCTATCACCCCCTCCTTATCGGCGACGGGAAAACCTTTGTTTTACACAGTTGAGAAGTCATTGTGCTAAGGCCTCACATGCTGAGGCGTTGAATAGAATGTAGATGCTAGTTTATGGAAACAAGTATCGATAATACATTTGTATCTCCATACTTATATTTCTTCTCTTATAAAAAACCGAGTTGGTGATGATGGTACGCGTGCCATCTTGCAATATAGACCGTTCGATCTATATCTGACTGATGGAAATTAAACTAAAAGATACTCACACCCCTCTCCACATTTGCAGACAAGACCTTCCCTCGTTCATCCTTATAGCAATTAAGAAAGGAAGCCTCTGGAACAAACTGGTCTGGTGGCCGCTGCAGGCGTCATCAATCCCCATGCCTCCACTCAGTCCGACCACCAATCACCACCATGCCCCACTCCTCTTCACCTTGTCTCCTATTTCTCGAGATATCATTAGTTTTTACACATGGGATTACTCCCGCATGGGTCAATCACAACGAGTGTTTTTATAAAAAATGCATCTTGATGTTCCGTGCAATGCACAGATCTTGCTAGTACTCCTACAGAAGACTAAGTTGGTGATGATGGTGTGTCTGCCATCCGTCGTTTGTGACCATTAGATCTACATCTAACGATTGTGAGGTAAGTTGTTGCCTTTTCTCACAAACATCCCACTTATCTACCAATTTGCAGAAAAACCCATAATTAGTATCTTAAAACCAACCACATCCCTCCCTGACCTCACCAAAACAGCCCAAGGAATATATTCTAATTGAAACATAATATATCTCTAGTGATATATGTATATCAAAATTAGAGTGTTTTGTATCAAGTTTGTGAAAAAGTATTATTCTAATTATGATTCGTTGCAACGCACATGAACATTGCTAGTATTTACAACCATGCAAAAAAATTTCCCTAGTATTCCATAGTTTCGAGTTTTCCATCAAGATATTAGTCACTCATGGTTGATATTTACTTTCAATCGTGTACACATATGCACTATGTAACTAGCCTTGCTTATTGGGTTCCAAAGCTTAACTTTCACTCCTACTTAGAAAATGTAGAGTATTTAACAAAAAACTACCACTTTCAACCAGCCCTAGGAAGAATCTTTTGTAAAAAAATAGCAACAACATACCCAAAATTTCTTAATCCACGCCAAAAACTACTACCTACTGATTAGGTTAGTTTAAACCCATTTATGACAGGGTTGGCCCACACATCCCTGCTGACGAGGCAGCTTAAACCAACACATTTTATTTGACCGTTGACACGAGGGGCCCACATCTGACCTTCTATCCTGTTATTCCCCCTCAAATCATTATTTTTCCCGAACATTACTTCAAATAGTACTGATGCGTGTTCGTCGGTGGCGCCGGTGAAGAGCGAGTTGGCCGCCGCTCCACCAGATGGGCCGGACGCCGCGCTGGCCTTCGCACGGGTTGGCAGGCTGGCCCGAGCGTGACTCACGAGTGAGCAAGCCGCCGCGCTGGCCTTCGCTCGAGCCAGATGGCTGGCCTTAGCGCGGCGCGCGCGAGCAAGCCGCCCCACCGGCGTGCCAATCTAGCTAGCAAACCTTGCAGACAAGCAGATGGACAGAGCTATCTTGGCTAGCTAGTGGCCGCGAGCGCCGGGCGAAGCTGGCATCCGGGCTGCCGCAAGATGGGCTCCGCACCGCCGGTGGTTTTGACCTCGCCTTCTGCAGAAGGCGGTAGCTGCGTCCCATGGCCGAGGATGACTAGGTGGACGGGCCGGAGGTAGGAGGTCACTCGGGGATTTTTGTGCAGACTGACATGTAGGTCCCACAAGTCATAACGCCCAGTCGAATAGAAGGCGTTATCTTAATGGGCGACATGGGCCCTATTTGGATACTCTAAGTCAGAGGTTAGATTCTAACCCTGAACTAACTCTAACCAAAGTGCTGCTTGGATGGCAGGGTTAGATTGACAACAAAATGTATCCAAACAGGGCCATGGGTTGAAACGTGCCTATAATGACACTTTGTAGAGTAGTCGTTTCTTGGTAGGGCTGGTTAGTAAGAGCATGTACAATGGTTGATAAGGTAGTCTTATCTTAAGTCTGCCATGTATGCAAGTGGTAGTAGTTTCTTGGCATTATTAGTGGTTTCTTGCATTATTAGGGGTTTCTTGTAAGGCTACTCATAGTGGGGAGTATCATATGCTAGTGACATGCATATGATACTAGTGTATGATACTACCTCCATAGTGCATAGTATCATAAACTAGTATCATAGATGATCATATTTATTGCCATGCATGACACAAAGTAGCATAGCATTTAACATGATATGGTATCTACCTATGTTACTCTAACACTCTCTCTCTTCTTTAATTATGTGCCACATAAGCATGTTTGCTAGTCCCAAGTGCATGTTACCACTTATGTTACCCCCACTATGGCCAGCCTAAGGAACAATGTACTACTAGCGACAAAAGGCGATTCTATGTTGCTTTGTACTCCAACAAGTACTACTGCTGGTCGCGGGAGTGTATACCTCGTTTTGTGGGTTCGATCCTCGTTTTGTGCAGCCGTTCCGATAGACCCCTTCTCCACCATTGGGATCGGCCTTCCGGACTGGCCGGGCTTGAATATGTATGATGATGCCTACATGAGATTGAAGAAGATAGCAATTGCGGACCCACCGACAAAGCGACGCAGCTACGATGATTACTATCTCATCGCGGTGTTTGACATAAGGATTGCCATCAATGCAAGAGGCAGTAACGGCAGAGGTTGGCGCATGTTGGCAGCGACAAATTTGTACCCCTACACGTTCGAAGACGCCGTGCGCCATCTAGGCTGCATCTTCGCGGTGACAAGCCAGGGGACTTGTTTCATCTGGTTGCCATCCTACGGTACGGGAGATTACAAACAGAATGCACAAACCATCATTTGCATCCCTAATGGTAATCCATTATTTTGCAGGGACCAGTCATCCCACGATCAAAATAAGATCGCCGATCCTGGATGTGCATTTGCATCCGCGATTCGGTCTAACCTGGAACCTTGTAGCCGACTTTGGCATATTGGGATCAATTATCTTAGTAGTCGTTACCCATGGTACCACTGATGTGCAACATGGTCACACAATCTACCACGATCGGACCATCACCATCTACCCAGGTATTCCATTTTTTAACCCTCTCGCCTTCTCTTTCATTGTTGTACTAGTACTCTACTTATGTACTAGTAGGAGTACTTTTTACCTTGGAGGACGCATATAGCTAGCTAGGCCCTTGAAGACTTGAACCCACTAGCTGCCACCATTTTTGTTTTTCCATGCCTTACTATCTCATCCATGTAGCCAACAGTGGCTATATATAATAAGCCGGTTATTTTACTTCCTCTATACCGGAGTAGTACTATTTGCTGCACAGTATTACTGACCGCCATATTTGAGCACAACATTATTATGCATGGACCTTGACTATGTACGTCACCATGTGTCTAGATCTGATATGCCGCGTGTACCAGATGAACGACGCCGAGTTCGACCCCCGTGATGCTACGTGGGTGCTGAGGAACACTCTTGGAGAGTACTCGCTTTTCATTTGGGGCAGCTACCCCATTGTGAAGCGGATGCCACCTTCCGTGCACGACACGGAAGGCCTGCCGTTCATGAAGCATGGTTGTGTCTTCAGTGCGCACCGCCGGATGAACGTCATGCTAGGACACGCTATCCCTGATTTATGCCGCTTCAGCTTGGATGAGTCTCCATTGTGTGGAACCGGACTAGAAAGCTGCGACAATGATTCCCGTTGCCCACCGCTATAGATCGTGCCATCCATGAAGAACACCTGGGACTGGAACCTGGAGGAGGACATGTAGCCCATCTATAACGTGTAAGTGGAGTATGGTAAATTTTGAACGGTACCACTGTGAATATATGTAGACTAGTGGTGCACAAATTTATCACATGAATTGGAGATGAACTTGTGTGGCATACTGGCATTTTGTCCTTTAGAATTTATTACTAGTAAATGTGTTATTTGTACGTGCAACTTGTATGGTTGTTGCACGGGCTCCAACACACTCTTTGAGAAAAAAAGGTGGCACGGCTTTGGATATACGTGACGTGGCGGCATCATACAGTAGCATCGTTCGCTATAGTTGTAGTACGCTCCTACCAGGACGACAACTCCTATAAAACCTTGCGCTTGGCTCTTTGCCTCTTTGGGAGGTTCAACAGTTCGTACTCATGTGAACCTTGCACTTGGCTCTTTGCCTCTTCGGAAGGTCCAACAATGATGATACTACAGTACACATTATGCTTCTAGCAATCTGACACCGATTGAACTGCAGCACATCCACCACGAGGGCGAGGGAGAGGGAGAGGGCGCTGTAGTCAAAACCCTATCCTCGTCTTGCGAACCACCGCGCGCGTGGGTGAGGGAGAGGCGTAGTAAGGAAGCTTCTCCTCCTTCAGCGAGTTGACGGGACACATCAAAGCAGTACTAGTACTAGTCCATACTGCGTCCTTTCTGGTCAATACTCCCTCCTTTCCGGTTTACAGGGCTCAATTCAAAAATCTCACCAACCAAGATAGATGGTGAGTGGTGGAATACTTTTTGTAGTTTGAAAAAGCACCCAATTAATGCTCTTATTTTCCTCAAAAAATTATGTTTACCAATGCATTAATTGTAATGCATGCATGCATAAAGTACATGCATTGGTCAATTTTCTCTTAATACTTGCATGCAATGATTTAATGCACCTTGGAATCTGAACTTGTGATGAAGAACAACCAAATTGAGCCTTATAAAATGGAAAAAGTAAAATTTCGAGATAAGCCCTATAAACCAAAAAGGAGGGTGTATGGCTTAATTTGAAACGAGAAAAATACACTTGCGGTCAACGTATGTAACAATACGCTCTTTACGATCACTATATTTAGTTTTGCGGTGATTATACAATCACTAGCTCATTGTAGAACATTGTATTGCACCCTACTGACCAGCCACATAGTCGACGTGGCACTTTGTTGACTGGTTAAATTGTCACCTGGTTTCTGGGTCCCACCTGTCAGTTGGCAGAGCAAAGAAATCAACTAAAAAACAAAGAGTGTAGTACATCTACACTTCCGATGCATTTAGCCTTTAATATAAATCGATATTGATTGACTAATGCACCAACTTGTGCTCTAGGTATAGGCTACATGTCTATCCTTAATTACAGCTGTCGGATCTCGGGTTCCGGCAAACCCTTAAGGATCGAACTTTGGGGTGCGCGCAAAGTTCTTTCCCTCCTACCGATCTATGCCCTGGCTCGCTAAGGTCTCGCGGACGAACTCGATGCACTCGCAACACAAAGACACATGATTTATACTGGTTCAGGCCACCGTTGTGGTGTAATACCCTATTCCAGTGTGGTTGTAGTGGATTGCCTATTAGGCTGATGATGAACAGTACAAGGGGAAGAACAACCTCCTGAGGTTGAGGTGTTCTTGTGCTTGGTGGACTTGTGTCGTTCTTCGATGCCCCCTAGCTACGGTGGTGGCTAGCTCTATTTATAGAGGCCCTGGACCTCTTCCCAAATATTGAGCGGGAAGGGAGCGAACAATGGCGGCCAATTTGAAAGGGGAAAACTAGTACAAGCTATCCTAACAAAAGGTGGTCTTCGCCTGCCAAAGGTTCTGGTGATGACGCCGTCTTGGGCTCCATGGTGACGTCCGTCCTGCCGTCCTTTTGGTATTGGTCTTGTTGCACCGATATGGAAACCTTTGCCTGATGCCTCGATACTCCGCGACTGCACTTGCCCCCTTGGCACCAAAGGGGAAACAAGGACACTGCGCGCGCTGGCGCCCGCCTAGTCTCGATCGTCATGGCTCATGTCACGAGAGCCCCGCGAGGTTCGCCCCACCTTGATATCTCTGCTCCTCGTGAGGCAGCCTGGTGAGGCCGCTCCTGAGGAGGTCTTGCGTCATCCGCCTCGCGAGGCTTGGCCCCTTGCGAGGGTCTTGGTTCCTTGTTAATGAAGATGGGCCGTACAGACCTGCCAGCACAGCCACGCCATGGGCCGCAGGCAGGCAAGTCTGGGGACCCCCGTTCCCAGAACATCGACAGTAGCCCCCGGGCCCAAGGCACGCTCGGGCTTGGCTTCGAGGCGAAGCCAAATGTCAAGCGCGGAGCGCCGCGGGCCCCAAAAGCCTGCGACGTTGGTTGACACATGGCGGTTGATTGGACGTGGGCATCTCCGCTTCCCCATGCTGCCTTTGAATCTGCCTGGCTACGCGGCCCCCGCAACCTACACAGTTATTGTCCCATTGCCCACGCCTTGCCTCCCTAGTCCTTCTGCTTCCTCGAGACTCCGCTCCTCCTCTCCAATCTGTCCTGCACTCTGCCTGCTTCGTCACCATGGTGCCGAAACAATCAAACAAGGGGAAGAAACCTCTGTCCTCGCCGAGTGCTCCTCCGTCCTTCGAGCCCGCGCTCGGCCGACCTTTGGTGCTCAACGACGAGGCCATGGACAAGGTGCGCCCCATGCTTGCTTCTAGTTTCAACGAGTGGGGAGACACGGTGGCTTGGCCCGCGTCTCGCACTCGCATTGCCCGGGCAGCCACTGAGGTCCCAATCTTTATAGATGCCCTCTGGGCTAGCCCGATTCCCCCTTCTCCGCCTTCTTCAACGCAGTACTCGAGCATTATCAGATCCACATGTTGCATCTCGACCCTCAATCTGTGACTCTTCTCGCCGTCTTCGCCTTTGTGTGCGAAGCCATGGTGGGCATTGCTCCTTCGGTGGCCCTCTTCCGCCATTTCTTCAAACTGCATTTGACAGACCCTCGGCAGAGCTCGGGGTGCGTGAGCTTCCAGGCCGTGGCCGCGATGGCGGGCGAGGGGATCGACTTCGTGCTTCCTCCATCCACGAGCGAGTTTTGGACACGATGGGTGTTTGTTGACGCCGGTGTGCTCGGCCCTCTGCTCCATGCTCCGGCAGGGCCATCTGTTCCCAACTCTAGTTGGGGCCACCAGAGGCTCGCGAGCCCCCGTCTCGTTCCCGTCTGGCTCAGGCTGAGGAGGTTGAAGGACCACGGCGTGACTGCGCCTATGGTGGTGAAGGAGTTCGTCAAGCGCCGAGTCGCTCTGCTTCAGCGCCATTCCTGCCTGATGTGGGCCTTGCTCAGCAGTCAGGACCATATGAGGTTTCAGGAGGAGGGGCTTCCTCTTAAGATGCAGCAAACGGTGCTTGCAGTCCTGACGGGTGCCCCTCTGCCGGACGACATGCCCAGGAAGAGCTGTCTGCTGTACCGCTATGAGAACAACACCGAATTTGCCGAGAGCATGCCCTCCTTTGATGAGTGGGGGCTGCGCCCGATCGGCCTGGTGGGGCCTAGCGAGTACCCCATCGATGTGGTTCCCTTTCTTGCCACCGGTGCCGAGCTCGCCCCAAGTGAGGGTGCAGAAGGGCGAGCTCCGACGGAGGCCGATGGCCCAAGTGCTGAGGAGCACATGCCGTGTGGTGATCCTGGGGCGTCGTCCTCAGGAGCTCGCGATCCCTCCCTTGGGGCGTCAGTTACTGAGGCGACGCAGCATGCGGTTCCTGAGGTCAAAGCCCCGGAAGCCTTGGGAGGTCATGGTGAGACGGCGCTGGACTGTTCACCGCAGCCAGGCACCCCTGAAGTTGTCCCTCCAAGCTCTTCCTCAGCCTCGCTCCACGCCAGCCGCCACGTCCAGCGCTTCGGTTGGCTTTGCGTGGACTTCGAGGAGCTCCGCAAGAGGAAGGGATCCCCGAGCGGCAACATCATCTTCGGGCCATTGAAGCGACGAAAGTATATCGCCGTCGACGAGTAAGCACCTTATCTTGGTGATCTTCCGTGTGTCGCCTTCCTTTCCTAACAATCATCCCCTCAGGACCCCTTCTGCCAAGGCCGTGAAGTCTCCTAAGAAGCAGCCCCTCTCGTCCCGTTGCACCGGGCAAGCTCTAGCGCCGCATGCTCGGGTGTTGCCCACGGCGCGGGGTCAGCCACGGGAGTCTGTCCGTCACCAGGGCGCCCCGAGCTTGCGCCTTCGTCGTCCTTCCCTCATGGCCTTGCTCGGAGCGCAGCGGGCGTGCCACAAGCTCCTCCTCTGGTCATGGACATCAGCTGGTTGGCTCCGATCTTCATCTCCTCCTCAAGTAGCGGGCACCGCCTGGCCGGGGCCCCTCATGAGGTCGGGTTGGAGCCTGGAGCGGCACCAACCCGCAGCCCCCTGCCAAGAGGTAGTGCGCCGCTCCGCATTCCACCTGTAGCCCCCGTGGCGCAGGACGAGGTGGGTCGTGCATTGGAGTTCGAGCGCGGGCGGAGCGTCGTTTGTCGCGAGCTCTTTCAGGTGGCGATGGGTGCGATGAGCCGACTTGGTGAAGAGCTAGCGGGTGTCGACGCGCGCCTCGAGGCCGAGGGTCTATGACTGGCGGAGGAGTGGCATAGGCTGAAAGTGGCCGTCAACCTTGGGCGCCACCAGCGCGAGCTAGAAAACACGAAGGCTCGTGAAGCTGACCGCCGTCGCGAGGCTGCGGAGAAGCGCATGTGGGACCTCCACGCTTGGGGCATGTTGGGGATATTACTACTGGGCGTAAACCGGCCTATCTGGGCCGGGTTAACTTCGTCAGTAGTTAAGTATGTTAAAGCCCAAGAAGACAGAGGAGGGCTCAAGGCCCATGGTCGGTTCAAGGCCTGTAGCCGTAAACCGGCGTTAGTAGTTAACCTGTATTGAAAGTTAGGAATAAGTAGAGACCAAACCAGACACATCTATGAGCCGGTATTGGGACTCCGTAAGCCGACGGGAGTCACCCGTGTATATAAGGGGACGACCCGGCGGTGGTTCAAGGACAACAGACAACAACTCGAGACATAGGCGAAGCTTGTTTGCTCCCTAGTCATCGAAACCCCGTCAACCCCTAGACATAGGCTTTTACCTTCATCGATGGGGCTGAACTAGTATAAACTCTCTTGCGTCCTTCTGTCCGCTTTAACCCCTTCAAGCTAACCCGTCGCGATGGCTCCACGACTAAGTCCTTTCTCTAGGACAACTGCCGTGACAAAACCACGACAGTTGGCGCCCACCGTGGGGCCCTCGCACGATGGTTTCCGGTTCTTGGAGGGCCGCTTTGAAGGACTCGAGGGCTACGCTGTAGGTCGGATGACTAAGAGTCGTCGCGGTAAGCTCTACATCGACGACACAGGCTGGGGCCCCGAGGCAGGCTCAATTGAGTACGGGTACCGGGTCCCCTTTGGTAGCATTCACGTTTCCATTGGCAAGATCGGTGAACCGGGCCCTGAGCCGGACATCTGCACCGACCTCATCGAGACGGCTCAGCGTGCGCGATCTGCCCGGGTTAAACCGGCCATGAAGCGTGCCTTTGTGGGAGTCATCCATGGAGGAAGTTATGAGGACGGATCGGAATTTCGCGGCACGACCATCGTTTGTTCTGGTGACGAATCTTCGACCAGAGAAACCGAATATCTTTATCAGCTACAAGATGGCCGGATTGGGAGTTGTTCCGATGGCGATAGTATTCCGGACCCCTCTGATCTGCCCAACCGGGTTGGAATATTTATGGCTGGAACACAAGCAGCGCTTCATTCTTCGACAGCTGTGGCAACGATCTCCGGTTCAGCAGCGGTGACGGCTGCCGGGGCAGGAGGCCCTGTGCGCCCGCCGGCTCAGGTTCTATCAGAACTATTTGATGTGTTGGCTGTGCTTATGGCGGAAGTTAATCTGCCGGATCAGGACGTTCACAACGCGGAGATTGCAAAGGTAAAGGAACAGATCACCCAGGCCAAGGCGGATCTGGCGGCTCAGGACACCAGGATGGCCGCAGAGCGGGCCGATTTAGACGCACAGGCCTACAAGCTTATGTTGGACCAGAGCACGTCACATGAAGTCATGAGGAGGAAGCACCGATCCCGCTTACCTCCGGTTTTCGAGGCTAGAGACCTTTTCAACACTCCAGGACCAAGAGTCGGCAATCCGCTGGAGGGAAACCAGGCAGAAGCCCCTGGGATCGGTGCACCGGTTCAGCCTCGTCAGATGGACCCGCCTCGTCAAAACACTGTTGTACCTCAGGCTGCTTTAACACCTCCGGGTCACTACTCCAACCCAATGGACAATCTTGTTGCCGCTGCTGCACGGCTGGAGGCCATTCCAATTGAAGGTGACTCGCCGCAGGCAGTAGAGACGCGACGGGTCAAGGAACTTCTGAGGACAGCTTTGGCCCAACAGGAAGCGTACTCGTACAACCGCGACCGGATCCACTGGACCCCCCGTCCAAGCCGGAGCTATAGCAGACACATGGATGAACCGGCAGTGTCGAGTAATGAACGACGTGGGGCACCCCGTGACAACAACCCGGCGGGCGGTGTTGATGACGCTCAGGGAGTGGTGGACCGGGCCCGCGCGCGCAGGGAGGCCGAGTTAGCCACACGGCATCAGGCTCGGCAGCTCACGCCGGTTCGTCCAACCACCTTGACTGAACCTCGTGTTACTTCTAGTTCTTTGGGGGTGCCTTGCCTTATCCCCACTTTACGCAATGTGCTCCTGCCCAAGGATTTCAAAGGCCCACGCAAGGTACCAAATTACACGGCGGATCAACCTCTAGAGACATGGGTGGAGAGCTATGAGATGGCCATGGAGATGCTTGATGTGGATGACGCGGCGTGTGCGAAGTACTTCACCATGATGCTCGAAGGAACGGCCCGTACTTGGTTAAAAAGCTTGCCGGCTAATTCTATCAGTTCATGGGCCCAATTACGATCCCGGTTTATCAGCAATTTCAAAGATACCTGTAAACAGCCTATGTCGATAGTGGACTTAGCTGCATGCGTCCAGGAGGAAGGAGAATCAACGACTCATTAGGTGCGCCGGGTTTCACAAGTGTTGCACTCCTCAGACCGCATCAACGCTGACACCGCAGTATTAACCCTAGAAGGCAACTGCCGGTTCGGACCCCTGAAGCTGAAGTTGGGACAGATGAAGCGTCATTGCACCGACATGGGGACCCTCATGGCCACTTTGGTGAAATATGCTGATTCTGATAGTACCAAGGATCCCGAATCTGATGATGACAAGACAGGGAAAGGGAAGAAGAACAGCAGCTCCAAAGGTCAGCAGCATCACTGGGCAGGCAATGGTGGAGGAAGCAAGCGTAAAGCGGATGGTAACATGGACTTTGTGGCTAATACCAACGCACAGGACAATGGCCAGCGACACAAGGGTAGGCCGAAAAATCGTAATGGAGCGCACAACCCTAACCCAAACCGCCTAAACTATCTGCTAAGCCAGCCCTGTCCAAGACATGGGACGAAGGAGGCGCCGGCAAACCACCTTTGGAAAGATTGCTTTATTATGCAGGAGTTCAAGAATTCTAATAATTTCTGGTATGATCACGAATCTGGTGGTGGCTCGGGATCCGGGCCGGGTTACGGAGGAGGAAGTTCCGGTTCAGGATTCAATGGTAATCCGGGCGGACATAATGGTCAAAATAGTCAGAACAACCAGGGTGGTTACAACCAACAGCAGCAACAGTCAGGTTACCAGAGCAACCCAAAGCAGTTGAGTAATGGGTAGTACCATGTCTTCACCACTAGCTTGGACAAGCGAGATCGGAAGGTTCAGAGACGGGCGGTCAACTCTGTTGAACCGGCCATACCCCATTATCTATGTTGGTCTGAACAGCCAATTATATGGAGCAGAGAAGATCACCCTCCCCATGTCGATAATCCGAGTCAGTTGGCTCTGGTGGTGGCGCCTCAGGTGGGAGGTTACAAGTTCACCAAGGTGCTCATGGATGGAGGGAGCAGCATTAACATCCTGTACTATGAGACCTTCCGTCGTATGGGACTAACAGATAAGAATCTCAAACCGTCTAATACAGTATTCCACGGTGTAGTGCCTAGCAGATCAGCATATCCCGTTGGTAAGATAGCTCTGGAAGTGGCCTTTGGGGATGATCATGATTCCAGGTCGGAGATATTGACATTTGAAGTGGTGAAAATCCAAAGTCCATATCAAGCCCTGTTTGGGCGACCGGCCTACGCCAAGTTTATGGCTCGGCCCTGTTATGTGTATTTGCAGCTCAAGATGCCGGGTCACAAGGGGATAATAACGGTTCACGGAAGCCGCAAAATCGCTTTGGAATGCGAGGAAGGAGATGCGGCTTATGCAGAGTCGGTTTGTGCCACCGAGGAGTTGAAGTACTATAAAGACAATGTTGATCCGGCAGACATGACTCCGTTGAAGAAGCCAACTATGGAGCATGATCTGGCCCTGAAGTTCAAATCGGCGGCAGAAACTAAGCTTGTTGACTTCGTACCTCGTGATTCGTCCAAGCAGTTCAGCATCAGTGCCAACTTGGATCCGAAATAGGAAAGCGCGCTCATCGAGTTCATCCGTGAGAATCGGGACATTTTTGCATGGAAGCCCTCTGACATGCCAGGTGTACGGAGGCAACTCGCTGAGCACACACTTAATGTGGATCCTAAATATAAACCGGTGAAACAGTTCCTCCGCCGGTTTAACGAAGAAAGACGCAAGACAATTGGAGAAGAGGTAGCCAGGCTCTTAGCAGCTGGCTTTATTGTTGAAGTTTTTCACCCTGAGTGGCTTGCCAATCCGGTGCTGGTCCTCAAGAAAAACGGCACCTGGCGCATGTGTGTGGATTACACAGATCTTAATAAGGCTTGTCCAGCAGATCCTTTTGCTTTCCCCCGTATTGATCAAATTATTGATGCTACGGCGGGCTGTGAGCGTTTAAGTTTTTTGGATGCGTATTCTGGCTATCATCAGATCAAAATGGCAGTTAAGGACTAGGAGAAGACGGCATTTATAACTCCCTTTGGATCCTTCTGCTATGTGTCTATGCCCTTCGGGCTCAAGAGTGCCCAAGCGACTTACCAATGGTGTGTACAAAATTGTCTTCACAAGCAGATTGGCTGTAATGTACATGCTTACGTGGATGATATCGTGGTTAAGTCCAGGGAGAAGGAGACTCTGATTGATGATTTGAAGGAAACCTTTGATAACCTGAGGACATACAAGATGATGGTTAATCCGGACAAGTGTGTCTTTGGTGTACCGGCGGGCAAGTTATTAGGCTTCTTGGTGTCCAATAGGGGAATTGAGGCTAATCCGGAGAAGATCACAGCCATCACCTCCCTCGCTAAACCAAAGTGTATCAATGATGTTCAGCGCCTGGCAGGCCAGATTGCTGCGTTAAGCCGGTTTATCAGTCGCCTCAGTGAGAAGGCAATCCCTTTGTATCAGATGTTGAAAAAGACGGATCAGTTTGTCTAGAGTTCTGCTGCTGATGAAGCATTTGAGGACTTAAAACGGCAATTGGCCAATCCGCCTGTGCTCGCTGCTCCCATTGACAAGGAGCCATTGCTACTATATGTTGCTGCTAATGCTCGGGCGGTCAGCGTGGCTATTGTGGTAGAGCGCAAGGAGGCAGGTAAGGAGCATCCGGTTCAATGTCCGGTCTATTATATCAGCGAGGTGCTCAGTGAGTCCAAGCAAAGGTATCCACATTGGCAGAAGCTGGTGTATGGAGTTTTTATGGCAAGCCGGAAGCTTAAACAATAATTCCAAGGGCATCCAATTACATTGGTCAGTTCTGCTCCTTTGGGAGATATCATCCAGAACTGGGAAGCAACTGGCCGGATTGCAAAGTGGGCTATAGAGCCGGGGCCGTACGGTTTGAAGTATGTGCCTCGGACAGCGGTTAAGTCTCAAGCACTTGTTGATTTCATCAATGATTGGACGGAAATGCAAGCACCTGAAGAAAAGCCGGATCATACGTATTGGACCATCCATTTTGACGGATCCAAGTAGTTGGAAGGCTCGGGGGCTGGAGTCGTATTAACCTCCCCACGAGGTGATAAGTTTTATTATGTTCTCTGCTTAATGTTCCCTTGTACTAACAATGCAGCTGAGTATGAAGCCTTGCTCCATGGTCTCCGGATTGCTAAGGAGATGAATCTAAGTCGAGTTAAGTGCTTCGGTGACTCGGACCTTGTGGCTCAGCAGGTGTCTGGCACTTGGGACTCCAAGGACCCACTCATGGCAGCATATCGTCGTGAGGTGGATATTGTTGCAGGTTATTTCAGAGGCTATCAGGTGGACCATGTGGACCGGCGGAAAAATGAAGCGGCGGACGCTTTAAGCCGGCTGGGCTCTCAGCGCAAACCGGTCCCGCCCAATGTTTTTCTGGATGTGCTGCACAACCCATCGGTGAAGATCCCTGGTGAAGAGGATTTGGCTATTCCTGATCCGGAGGCTCAATTGGTGGCAGCTATTCATGTTATTCCGGATTGGACGCTTCCTTACCTGGCGTACAAGAACCGGGGTGAGTTTCCAGAGGATGAGATTCTGGCCCGGCAGATAATCCGGCGATCCAAGTCCATGGCTATCATCAATGGCGAGTTGCATCATTGCAGTGTATCAGGAGCTTTTCAACGTTGCGTATCTCCTGAAGAAGGCCGTGAAATTTTGCGTGAGATCCACGAAGGAGATTGTGGTCACCATGCTGGTTCAAAGTCTCTGGTGGCTAAAGCGTTTCGCCATGGCTTCTGTTGGTTAACTACTCATGCTGATGCGGAGGATCTGGTCAGACGATGTGATGGTTGCCAAAGGTTTTCAAGACGTGCTCATGTACCGGCTCAAGAATTGAGAATGATTCCAATTACTTGGCCATTTGCGACTTGGGGGATGGATATGGCTGGGCCTTTCAAAAGGTCCAAAGATAAGAAGACCCACCTCCTGGTGGCGGTTGACAAGTTTACAAAGTGGGTGGAGGCAGAACCTGTTAGCAAGTGTGATGCGGCCACGGCGGTTCAGTTCAGCAAAAAGGTGATTTTCCGGTTTGGCTTTCTGCACAGCATTATCATAGATAATGGTACCAATTTGTCCAAAGGTGCTATGAAGGAGTTCTGCGAACGAGAGCACATCCGGCTCGACGTTTCATCAGTGGCACATCCACAGTCCTATGGTCAAGCAGAAAGAGCTAATCAAGAGATCCTGAGAGGCATCAAGCCCCGGCTCATGGTTCCTTTGCAGAGAACACCGGGTTGTTGGGTAGAAGAATTACCATCTGTGCTATGGAGCATCAATACAACACCCAATAGATCAACAGGATACACACCGTTGTTCATGGTTTATGGAGCGGAGGCGGTTCTCCCCAGTGATATCCGTCATGATTCACCTCGTGTAACGGCTTATATTGAAGCGGACAACGAGACAGCACGGCAAGATGCTTTGGACCGGTTGGATGAAGAGCGTGACATCGCAGTCGCCCGATCGGCGATTTACCAGCAGGATCTTCGTCGTTATCACAGTCACCGGGTTAGAACCAGAACCTTTCAGGAGGGAGATTTGGTGCTTCGGCTCATCCAAGATCAGACTGGTATGTATAAGTTATCCCCACCTTGGGAGGGGCCTTTCGTGGTCAGTAAGAATCTGCACAACGGGTCATACTATCTGATCGATAATCGAGAACATAAGGACTCACGTACATCAGAAGAGGAGACCAACAGGCCGTGGAACATAGCTCATCTTCGGCCTTATTATACCCGAGCCATTGGTTCTACTTATGTACATATTACAGCGATGTATATATTAACTATAATAAACTGGAACCTCAGCTAAAGAAGGGTATCTGTTCTTTTACATCATGTGTGGTTACACGGAGTTGTTTTAAAGCGGCTTCCAGTTTACCCCTTGAATTCGCTTTGCTAAAAGCATCGTGTTATATCACTTGGAGGATTGGTCGTGTCCGAACCAATACCATGCCTCTTGATAGGCGAGAGCCACCAGATCACTTGGGGACTTGGTCATGTCTGAACCAGTCATGCCTCTTGATCGGCCTAAGGCCACAAAATCACTTGGGGGCTTGGTCGAACCCAAACCATGACCATGCCATTTGATCGGCATAAATGCCACGGTTTCATTTGGGGACCTGGCTGACTAGAACCATAGTTACACCTAACGGGAGCTTGGTCGTGTTTGGCCATGGTAACGCCATTTGATCAGCTTAAATAAACCTTTTTTGGCGAACGGTTTTGTCATTGCTTTTGCTTCACACTTTTCTTTGAAGGTTTTTTTTTTGTTTTTTATTGCGTTTTTAAACCGACAAAGTTTTTTAACCAATCAATTGACGAAACACAGTTCACGTCAATCCGAAGACTATTTGCCTGGTTTGATCCTTGTTGTTAACATCCTCTTATGGAGTAACACGGTGTTTATCATAACCCGGCACGGTTTACATGGTAAGCCAGCATCATATATATACAGGAGCTGTTATCTCCTCCAACAGTGTGGGTTTGCAAAACTCCGCTTCAAGATTGGCCAAGCCAACTTCACACTCAACGATGGCAGGTATTATGTATCTCAAAAATTTGATCATATACTTAAAATTTTGTTTTGGATGTTTTGATTTCATATATACAGACATCATATTCCGCCTGACGGTACAACCGCGGTGGCACTTGACGAATTTCTCATTTCAGAAAGTGTTTTGGAAAGTTCATTACCACAGGAAGAACAAATTATGCATGAAGGCATGTCAACATCAAAGGTATCAGCTAGCCTATTACAAGGCAACATGGTGGCCATAATAATATAATTGTTTTTCACAAAGGAGAGGCAGTTTTAAAACCGGCTTCCGGTTCAAGCTTGGTTACCAGCCTGGCCTGATGGTTGTGGGTCATCCTACGCCGCTTCAGCCTCCGTTTCTCTACCCAGTGGCTGGAAATCCACTGTTGTCCAGTCGATTCCCATTAATGCTTGAAAAACAGCTTCATCATGGATCAGCAATGACGGGTCAATATCGGGAGCGTAAGTATGCTTACGGATTGGAGGGATCAGATTTTCCGATTCATGGATTGGTGCAGCTATTCGCTTGTTTTGACTGTCATATTGCGCTTGATAATGAGACAAGTCTGCTTCCTCGGCCAACTAACAAGCTAGCGGACGTACCTCCCGGTTTATTGCTCGCAGATCCGCTTCACCAAATTCTGACCCATCTTCCTTCAAGCTGGGATAGCCCTGAGCCGCTTCAATAGGATCAAAATCCGGCACCCAGGCTTTTGCCCGGATTAAGGTATTGATTGCACCGGTTCGAGCAGCAGATTTCTTCAGCTCTTCAACCCGGGCAGGAAGCACTAACAGTTTCATCAGAGTATCTTGAATCAAAGTGGGCGCCGGTTTGTTATGAGACGCTGTACAGATGATCCGCTGGGCACCAGTATACAATTGTTCAACCAATGTATAGGCGGCTTTTAATTTTTCCGTACATCTGACCCCAAGTGACCAATGCGTGTCCCTGAAATACCATAAAGGGTTAATAAACCGGCGACTCTGTAAGAAGGCAGAGCCAATTCAGAAGGCAAGCTGGCTTACCAAAGATAGCAGTGGTCATGGCATGCAAGTGCCGCTTTATGCTGGTCAGTTCATCCGTCACTGGTTTTAGTGCAGCCTCGGCATCCTCTACTCGTTTGATCAAAGCGGACTTTTCAGTGGCCCAATCCGCCCGTTTCTTCTTGAAGTTCTCCTTAAGTTGTTCCATGGCGCTTAAAGCGCTGGCCAATTCCTCTTTTGCTTTGGAGGTTTCAGCCTGTTGGGTTTTCCGGTTTTCTTGAAGATCGATGACTTGGTTTTCTTTCGTCTTCAGCTCCGCCTGCATGCATACAGATATATGCTTCAACAAATCAGTATAAGGATTCAAGTACCAACCACATAACAAGTTATGCACTTAGCACTTGGGGGCTAATGCATATTCGATCTTCATCTTTCAATTGTTTACAAAGTCCCAAGATCAATACAAGTATTCAACTTGGCACTTGGGGGCTAATGCCTATTTGATCATATATATTCTGATGCGGCAGTTTCAATTACTTAAAGTACCGGTTTAACTACGCTAAGTTGAACCGGCCCTTGGGGGCTACATCACTGAATTTCAAATCATCAAGATTTATATTATTAAGTCCCGGTTTGAAAGAATATTTCAAACCGGCCCTTGGGGGCTAGGAGATTCAGCAAGAATGGAAGCATATAAGCAGGAAGGAGCATACGGAAGTTACCTCATATTTATCTTTCATCATATTAACCAGACCGGCTTCATAGTCACGACTGGTATATAGCCGGTTCAGATAGCCGGAATGGATATCTTTGGCGTTCAGAGCAGCGTAAGTCGTCAGATCAGCGTTCCACTTGGCTTTGCCAAAGGCAGCAAATTCTTCCTTGGCAGAATGTTTGGATAAAGCGACAGGATTTCTTGGCTCAGTATGGCCAGTGCCAGTAATGACAACCTCATCATCCTTGGTACCGCAGGTTTGCACTGGAGCTGTTGGCTTGTCAGTAGGTTTTGCTGGACCGGTGGAGCTTTCAATCCGGATGGAACCTGTGGGCTGATGGATAGGACCTGAGGTATCAGTAGGTCTGTCTTCAGCAATAAGATCATCATCTTTCTGCGGTGGATTGTTGGGAATATCCTCAGGAATAGCCGCTTCAGCATTGGGTGTCTTGCCTGCTTCAAGAACGACATCTTCTTCGGCCGCTTTGTCCAGGCGGGCCTTCTTGCTTGGCCTAGGTTTGGCCCTGAGAAGAATAATAAAATCAAATACAGTATATGTTCTAAGGCGATATACTGCAAATATTACAATAAGTATAGCTTACCCAAGCACCGTTTTAAGCGGTGGGAGCTGAGTAGCCGATGACTTGCCAGAAGATGAGTGGGAAGTAACCTGGTAATCGGAGTCAGGCGGATTAAGATGTTGACGAAAGCAGCCCGCTTTAGGACAAGCACTGACAAGCAAATTAGAGACCTCTGAATGGCGTTTCCGAACCGGACTATTCGGTAAACCGGCGGAGGTAACTACCTGGCCGCTGTGCCGGGTTGTGCGACGAGCTTCGTGTTGTTGGGTCTTCATAAGAAATTTAGGATCCAAATAAGCAAGAGGATGAGAAAATTTAACTTTCCGGTTTGCCTGGCGGATTTTTTGTGAAGGCAAAGTTTCTGAATCGGAAGAGATAATAATTACCTCTGCAACATCCGCGTGGCTGGCTTCGGCATCATCCTGACAAATATCATCATCAATAAGACGCATGAAAAATAAACCAAGTGAGTCAAGCTCTACCTCAAAGTCTAGATTATCCACATCATCATCAGGGGCTGGATTAGAAGATGCAATGGTTCTTTTCCTATGGGTAGTCTTCTTCACAGCTTTAGTCTTTTGCCGGGTTGCTCTTTCCGGTTTGTCTGGTTTCTCCTGCGGCAGTTTTTTGCTCCAAAACGGATCATTGCCCTGATTATGCCGACACTGATATTAAACAATGACCAGACATATCAATAACAGATTCAGCAAAGAGAAAAATCAAAGTCTTACAGCTGGCGGTTTGTTGGTGGCACAGAAGGGAAGCAGGCCGGTTCTAGCGCAGACATGTTCTGGTTCATTCAGCATCTTATTCACAGCCTCTGTGATTTCTTCATCGGAGAGCTGGATTTTTGAATGTCGCAGTGGGTCATCAACACTGTCAGTATACTCGCACATCAAACCGGAGCGCTGACTAAGGGGCAGTATGCTCCATGATATCCAACAGCGAGCGAGATCAACCCCTGTTAAACCATTGGCCATAAAGGCTCTGAGCTTTGACAGTTGGGGAGCATATTTGCTTCTCTCCTGGGCAGTCAATCTTTGAGGAAAAGGGTGTGTATTGCTGAGCCGCTCCGGACGAAAGCCAGGCAAGGGATTCTCACCAGCAGGGGAGGTGTCTTTGCAGTAGAACCATGTCTGTTTCCACTCCTTGGGGTGACTGTGCAGCTTGGCGTGAGGGTATGTGACCTCTTTCCTTTTCTGAATTGCCACGCCGCCCAACTCTGTATTAGAGCCATCAGTAAACTCAGTACGGCGGTTTAGATGGAAAAGGTCTCTGAACAATTCCACTGTGGGCTCCTCTTGAAAGAACACCTCACAGAGCACTTGGAAGTGACACATATTTGTAACAGAGTTGGGGCCAGTGTCTTGCGGATGGAGTGGAAATCGGCTAAAACATCCCGGTAAAATTTAGAACCGGGCGGCTTAAAGCCCCGGGCTAAGTGATCTACGAAAACAACAACCTCTCCTTCTCGAGGTGTGGGAGGGTATTCTGTGCCAGGAGCCCTCCAATGGATGGTATCTTTGCTGCCTAAAGCGCCAATCAGGACTAAATTGTCCAGTTGATCCTCTGTGACACGAGAAGGAACCCAATTGCACTCATATACTTGCTTGGCCATGATGGAATCTACAAGGTAGAAGATCCCGGTTCAAAAATGCATTTGATCAAGGTACGTTGGTATGTGCACTGTTAAACCGGAGACAAAACTATCTGAACCGGAGTTTCATGAAGCAACCAACATCTGGCGGTTCAACAAGGGGACTAATGGCATATACCGGTTTGGAAAATTTTCTATAAGGTTAAACCGCCTGATCTAAGCATTGAAAAGCTGAGATTGCGGATGGACAAGTACGTAGAAACAGGTTTCACAAGATTTCTTTATAGCATTGGATCTGAAGCAAGTTCAGAAAAGAGATAAATGCTTAGAGGTTCAAAGGAGCAGTACCGAACCAATGAGCAAAACATTCATATAGATCTATGGTTTGAGATGCATAAGTGAAGGCGAAGGTCAAACAACTATCGTTGCACAGAGTAAAGATTTGCGGATTCATCTAAAGATCTATCGTATGAGCAAGATGCAGATGATGAACACTGAAGAACTGCGAAACCCTAGGCCAGATCTGCAGGGGAAAGGATAGAAGATTTACCGGAGCTGAGGAAGATGCGGAAGGTTGCCGCGATGTTCTGGTGCGCTCAGGTTGATGCAGCGGCCAAGGATGGGGCAGAGGTCGACGGCGGCGGCGGAGCTCCGAGGCTGGTGACGCGAGGAAGACGAAGAAGGCATGAAAGGAGAAAAGAAATGACCCTTCGGTCCTATTTATAAGGCGAAAGAACATGAGTCAGGCGCGACAATCAAGGGGCCACAAAACGGAGCTGTCGCCTCAATTTCCGCCGATCTATTAAACAAAGAAGCATAATGGATAGCTTCGTTATGACAGGTGACGTCACTCCGATTTACAGCAGTCAGAGAAGATGACATCATGGCGGTTTACCAATTTATAAAAAGATGTTGAAGATGAAGCTTTTATTAAAGGATTGACATGAACCCGTTCAAATCAATTTGGGGCCTAATGTTGGGGATATTACTACTGGGCGTAAACCGGCCTATCTGGGCCGGGTTAACTTCATCAGTAGTTAAGTATGTTAAAGCCCAAGAAGACAGAGGAGGGCTCAAGGCCCATGGTCGGTTCAAGGCCTGTAGCCGTAAACTGGCGTTAGTAGTTAACCTGTATTGTAAGTTAGGAATAAGTAGAGACCAAACCGGACACATCTATGAGCCGGTATTGGGACTCCGTAAGCCGACAGGAGTCACCCGTGTATATAAGGGGACGACCCGGTGGCGGTTCAAGGACAACAGACAACAACTCGAGACATAGGCGAAGCTTGTTTGCTCCCTAGTCATCGAAACCCCATCAATTCCATAACAACTAGACGTAGGCTTTTACCTTCATCGAAGGGGCCGAACTAGTAAAACTCTCTTGCGTCCTTGTGTCCGCTTTAACCCCTTCAAGCTAACCCGTCGCGATGGCTCCACGACTAAGTCCTTTCTCTAGGACGACTGCCGTGACAAAACCACGACAGGGCGCGTCCCTCGAGCAGCAAGTGGAGGCACGCAAAGCCGCTCTCGCGTCACTGAGGGGGACGCCTGCCGAGGAAGAGGAGGTCCGGAAGCGCGAGGAGGCGTTGGCTCTGGAAGCCGTGGAGCATAGCCTCGAGCTTGAGCAACTGGAGATGAGGGAACCTCAGGTTGCCCAAGCGGAAGATGCCGTCGGGGCTCACGAGGCCAAGGTCCAGGAGGAAGTCGACCGCCGGGTATCCGAGGTTCGCGCGGATCTTGAAGGTCGGCACGCCCTGAAGCTGAGGCTTGCGGGAACCGAGGTAGCAGGCAGGACCGCTGCTCTCAGACGCAGGTCAGACGAGGCGGAGAGGCGTGAGGAGGCCACGGACGCCGCCCTGATCTCGATGCAGGCGGACTTGGCCTCCGCCCGTGCCGATCTGCTTTCTCTTCAGAGACGGGTTGATGACGCCGAGGCCATCGCGCGGCAAAACAAGGAGGAAGTGCTTCAATGGCGGATGCTGGAGCGCGAGCACGCCCCCATGCTTCAGGGCCTTCAGAACAGGGCTAATACCGCCTTGGGCTTCATCTGTGATGAGAATGCACCGCCCCCACTCGAATGACTATGCCAGTCACCTGACCTTCTTCACCAACGTGGTGACGCGCCTGGAAGCCCGGTCTAACATGGCTCGCCAGCTTGTGGAAGCGAGAAGTCCCAGTCTGCTTGGGCGCGCGTTCTCCCGCGTCTTCAGCCACCTCCGGAACATCGATCTCAACTTTGATTTCGACGCGCTATTGCTCCCGTGCTGGAAGCCATCCGGGGCAACTTGGCGCGATGGGTTGAAGACCACGTGGATGCGCTGGTCAGGGCCTTCGCTTCTGATGATGACGCGGTTGTGGTTGCAACAGATGAAGGCGACATGGTTGATGACGGCGACGTCGGCGTCGGCGAAGGTGGAGCCAACGCAAACGACGGTGACATCAGTGCCAGCGGCGCGTCTGAAGACGACATGGGGGACGCGGCGAGTGACATATCTAGCTGATTCTTGGTCCCTTTACTGGTTCACCCGGTATGCAAAAACTCGGGCATGGCCCCTAAAGATTGTGAGAGCATTTTTGGAGGGGGGCCCTCATGTAAGCGAATCATGATTTCTACTCCTTTATCCCGAACCAAGCACTACTAGGAAAAGGCCTACTAATGGCGCACCAGTTTGCCTACTAATGGCGCATCACTGGTGCGCCATTAGTATCACGCCACTAGTATTTTTTACTAATGGCGCACCACTGGTGCGCCATTAGTATCTGGTATACTAATGGCGCACCACCCAGTGCGCCATTACTATATAACACCATGCGCCATTAGTATGCCTCCCAGGGCCATATTTAACCATGTGCTTTGGCACACTAATGGCGCACTGCGGATGGATGCGCCATTAGTATACTTGGCATACTAATGGCGCACTCTGTAGTGATGCGCCATTAGTATGCATATTAGTTTTTTTTACTTTTCTGATTTTTGTACAGGTTACAAAATATATTATTTGACAGAATATAGACAGTAGCACACAACAACAGCAGATTCATCGAATACAATAGAAGATTAGTCTCCGAATACAATTCATCATATTAGTCTCCGAATTCAAACGACCGAACAAAGATAAAACATTACAAGTCTCGAGACCGCGAGTATCGAGTTTGTCAGAAGTAATACTAATACTAACAAGTCCTACTAATCATCATCATACAACTTCTACTCGTTATTCATAACAAGTCATACGATCATCATCTTGATAGTCATCAAACCAACCCTACTTAATTGTTCTTAGCACATGATCATCAGTATTAGGCAGGACCTAAATACCCTATTTAAGCTAAAATAGCATAAAACAATATAGACCCTGACTCTCCATTATGGAGAATGGAGAACTCCTGTCTCCAATTCTTGCGCTTCGCTTCCTTTTGTTTCCAAGAAGCTCCTTACGACTGTCCATACATTTTTTCCATCCTTTGATTTTCATGTCTCCACTTCTTTTAGAAATCTTGTATGGACAGTTGAGATTCGTAGGATGACCTGGCTGTATGTTCAAAACATTAAGACTACCTTTTTGATACATCATATGAGGCACACAATTCTCTAGGATTATCTGTTGAAAAACATAGTAATAATTTCATAGTTAGCAATGATGTACTAGTTTTAGAAGTATGCAAAAGATGCACGGATGTCGTAATAGTAAAAATCTAACCAGGGTATCTCCATGGTAGTTACCGTAGTTGAACACATGCACTAGTGGCACGTATTTACCATAATGTTGAGGAGTTTGATTGTGGATAATGTAATTCTCAATGTCAGTACAAAATCCGACCAGATGATTTTTCTCCTTGTAAGTTGTTAATTCGGAGCCATCGGTGTAGTGGGTTTTGTCTACCATCTCCCGCACATTCTTTGAACAATAAAAATAAGCTGTCAATGGAAATAAGCTGTCAACTATTTTGAAATAAACAATATAAATTAGCTAATAACTATGTTTGAGAAACTCACATAGCGGTAGAACTGGAGGCGTATCAACAAGGACCCAAATGTCCATATTGTCTTGGTTGATGTCAGGATTACCAAGATCCATGGTGATAAGCATACCCTCATCAAAACCATACATCTTGCAAAATGCTTCCCAATTTTTGCAACCAAAATGGGTTACGCTCTCAGAATTATATAGATTTACTTCAAAGTCCACATCATGATGAGTCCTTAGGTGAATTTTCTTTGTTTCAGAAATTTCATGGTCTTCAAAATCCATCCTCTCCAAGACATAGCATCTTGCATGGCATGGGATAAGCTATACTCAAATTGTAAAAGATGAAAATTACACGTTGAAATAGTTGAAGTCATGCTTAATTATGAAAATAACACTTGTCGTCGTTGTGTACCGTTTCAACTTCGAAGGTCTCCTCGAGCTTAATGCTGAAGCGCCGATCATCGTCCAGGTGAGGCATGTCGGATTTCGGGTTCCGGCAGACCCTTGAGGTTCGAACACTGGGGTGCGCGCGGAGATTTCGCCTCCTACCTACCTGCACTCCTCCGCCTTGCTAGGATCTAAACTAAGGAAAGAACAACACAAGGGACGCAGGGTTTATACTCGTTCGGGCCACCGTTGTGGTGTAATACCCTACTCCAGTGTGTGGTGTGGTGGATTGCCTCTTGGGCTGAAGATGATGAACAATACAAGGAAGAACAGCCTCGCGAGGGTCTGTTCTTGGCTGGGGCGATGAACTGCTGGGAGGAGCTCAGTCACCTTTCTCTCTCTCTCTCTCTCTCTCTCTGATCTTCTCTATCCTTCCAACCCCTCGGCCCCCTTTGCTCTGTGGGTGCCTGGTCCTATTTATAGAGGCCCTGGTCCTCTTCCCAAATATCGAGCGGGAAGGGAGCCAACAATGGCGGGCTAATTTGAAGGGGGACAGCTAGTATCAGCTATCCTGACAAAAGTAGTCTTCGCCTGCGCAAAGCTCTGGTGATGACGCCGTCTTGGGCTCCACGGTGACCTCCGTCTCGTAGTCCTCCTGGTCTTGGTCTCGTTGCACCAAAACGACAACCTTTGCCTGATGCCTCGGTACTCCGCGGCTGCGCTTGCCCCCTTTGCACCAAAGAGGAAGGGAGGACACTGCGCGGGCTGGCACCCGCCTGGCGCCCCCGGTCGTCATGGCTTGCGTCACGGGCACCTCGTGAGGTACCCCGCCTTGATCTCTCCACCTCCTCGTGAGCCAGCCTGACGAGGCCGCGCCTGAGGAAGCTCCGCGTCGTCCGCCCCGCGAGGCTTGGCCCCTCGCGAGGGTCTTGGGTTTGTGTTGGTGAAGATTGGTCGCGCTGGGCCCCCCTTTGAGCCACGCCGCAGGCCGCAGGCAGGCAAGTCTGGGGACCCCCGTTCCCAGAACGCCGACAGTAGCCCCCGGGCCCAAGGAGCGCCCGGACTTGGCCGTGCAGGGAGGCAAAAGGGCAAGAGCAAAGCGCCGTGGGCCCTAACAGCCTGCGGCGTTGGGCGCCGTGTGGCGGTTGATTGGACGTGGGCGCCTCCACTTCCCCATGGCGCCTCGGCAACTGCACGGATTGGACAAGTCCCTGCATGCAAAGCGGGTCATAATTACCTGAGATCGTGGGGGCCGTTGGTTGGCCATCGCCAGTTATAAGTATGGACCGGCGCGTGCCCTTCCAGTTCATCCCTCCTTGCTTCTCCTTTTCTTCATGGCCCCGTCAAGGAGGTTCTCGGCCGCAGAGAAGGGAAAGGCTCACCAGGTTGAGCCCGCCTCTACCACACCCAAGCGCGGCCGAGGGCGCCCTCGCAAACATCCTGTGGCCACCACGGTGGCTCCCCGCGGTCGTGGAGGCGATCTTCAGCACAGCGACGGGCGGATTGCTGCGGCTGGGGGGCGCGCTCCGGCTACGCGTCCCCCTAGGCCGCGCTTTCGCACTGCTGAAGTGCTGCCGGAGTTCGTCGTGTGGTCGGCGGAGCCGACCAGCACCCGGCTTCCACTTCCTCGCTTCCTCCTCGGCGAGCTCCCGGCCGGCGCCCCGGGCGGCCTCTGGCTCCAGGCTGACGGCTGCTGCAGCCGGGCCTCATGGGTCTCACTGGACGTCTCCGCGGCCGGGAGCCTGTTCCTGGCCCGCGGTTGGCAAACGTTTGCCCGCGCGCGTGGCCTGAGCCGTCGGTGCACCCTACACTTCAAGTTCGACGGCGATGCCACCCTCTACGTGAGGGTGTTTGGGGAAGATGGTCGCCGCGCTGAGTGTTGTCCCGAGGGTGACGACCGCGGCTGGGAACCCAGCTCCGGCGATGATGGAGAGGGTAGCGCTCGCGCGGCCGGCGGCGCTCAGGGTTCCTCAAGCTTCTCCGGTTCTTCTTCAGGCGGCGACTCTTCTAGCGGTGGCCGCGGTCAGCCTCCACGCCGTCGTATCTGCTTGGGAGGTGGCAACGTGTCCGCCCGCCGTCGCGCCCTAGTGAAGCGCAAGAGGGAGTCCGCCTGAGCTCCGGAGGCAGCTCGGGCCTTCCCTGTGGGCCGGTGTGAGGCGAGCTGCCCCAGATTTGTTCTTTCTTTTCCTTTTTCCTGTGTAACAAAGACAATAGTGTGGAGCCCCGCGGGGGCGTGTTTGGGTTATTGCTGTTAATCATCGTTTTGCTTTCGTTACCATACCTTCCGGCTACGTGCCCGAGCGTGGATAGTTCCCGGCCCCGGCTGTGGGGGGGGGGGGCGACCGACCCAGGCCCTTTGTTTGTGTTGCGGCGCCCGTGGGGCACGGACTGGAGGAGTGCTCCTGTAAGGGACCCAGGTCGTGAACTCTTTGAATGACTAGGATAGGAACACTCGCGAGGGCGCTCAGCTGCCCCCCTCGCGAGGCCTTGCACAAGAGAAATCGAGGCAGGAGAGTGAAAAGTCGAAGAACCACAAGCAAAAGACGGCAACAACTTCAATAAAACTTCGAATGAGAAGGAACAAGCCAACTGCGGAAAGCAAATGAAAAGACGCGTCCGGCACCTAATCTAGTCTTCGATGACTTCTCACCAGCGCGGAGCTAAGTGCTGCCACTGGGCATGGGAGGGAGCCCCAGGGCCTGAGGCCGGCGCTCCTGAGACTCCGGGGCGTGTACAGCCCCAACTCATTATTACGTGAGAGTGTCACGGGCGGCGGGCTTCATAGTGGCCTTGTTCACAGGCTCCGGGCCTTTTCCAAAACGCGATAGCTTCACAGGCATTCGCCTTCTTCACAGGCTCTGGGCCTTTTCCAAAATACGATAGCTTCACAGGCATTCGCCTTCTTCACAGGCTCCAGGCCTTTTCAAAAACGCGATAGCTTCACAAGCATTCGCCATCTTCATAGGCTCCGGGCCTTTTCCAAAACGCGATAGCTTCACAGGCATTCACCTTCTTCACAGGCTCCGGGCCTTTTCCAAAACGCGATAGCTTCACAGGCATTCGCCTTCTTCACAGGCTCTGGGCCTTTTTAGGGGTAGAACCTCCGGAGGTGCTGGATGTTCCATGCATTCTGGACTGGCACCCCCTCCTGAGTCTCCAAGCGCGCGGAGCCGGGCCTGGAAACATGAACAACTTTGAACGGGCCCTCCCACATGGGAGAGAGCTTCTGCAGCCCCTCCCTGGAGAGAACCCACCTGAGCACGAGGTCTCCTACCTCGAGAGTTCTGGGGCGGATGTTGCGGCAGTGATATCGCCGCAGTGCTTGTTGGTACCTCGCCGCTCGTAGCGCAGCTTCTCGGCGACGTTCCTCCCCCAGCACGAGGTCCATCCCCCGCATGGCGTCCTGCTGCGCCTCATCAAACGCCAGGACCCGCACGGAGCAATGTCTGACCTCGTGAGGGAGGACCGCTTCGGCTCCGTAGACCAGGAAGAACGGGGTCTCTCCAGTCGGCTTGGTCGCGGTTGTGCGGATGGACCACAACACGGACTAAAGATCGTCGTACCAACCTCTGCCACAGGCCTCCAGCTTCTTCTTGAACGTCCTGGTCTTGAGGCCCCTTAGGACCTCCGCGTTGGCTCGCTCGGCCTGGCCGTTGCTTCGGGGGTGCGCCACCGAAGCATAGCATATCTGCGTTCCAAGGTTAGCACAATATGTTTTGAAGAGGTTACTGGTGAACTGCGAACCGTTGTCCGTGATGATGCGATTCGGCACCCCGAACCGGCTCACGATGCCCTTGATGAACTTGACCGCGGAACCCACGGGAATGGTGCGGACAGCCTCTACTTCAGCCCACTTGGTGAACTTGTCCACGGCGACGTAGAGGTAGCGGTAGCCCTCGGGCGCCCGAGGAAACGGGCCCAAGATGTCCAGCCCCCAGACTGTGAATGGCCACGAAAGGGGTATAGTCTGCAAGCCTCCTGCTGGCTGATGGATCTGCTTGGCGTGGAACTGGCAGGCCTCACAAGCTTTCACTAGTTCGACGGCGTCAATGATGTCCACAGTCTCCGCCGTGTATATCTTCCAGCAGTTCCTTCCCTTGCTCCCTGGAGATGCAGCGCGGGGATACATCGTTTGGCTGCTTCCGGTAGAGCTCTCCATCCTTGATGCAGTATGCCGTGGCCTGGCGTGCCACTCGCTCCGCTTCCTCCTCCTTCTCTGGCAGGGTCCCTTGCGTTAGGTAACTCCGGAGCTCCGCGATCCAACATCCCTCCTGAGGTTCCATCGTCAGGAGCAGGCGTGCTCCTGAGGCCGGGCCACAGGCCGGAGCCCCTGAGGCAGGTGGCTGGGGGAGCTCCTCCCGGGGCTGAGCCGTGTTCGATAATGACGGCAGGGCTGATGGCTTGAAGAGCCGCTCCTCAAAAACGCCAGGCTCCTGAGGTAACCGCCTGGACGCCCGTTTGGCGATGTCGTCGGCCTCCTAATTGGTGCCACGGGGCACATGTTGCAAATCCAACCCCCAGAACTGCTTCTCCATCTTGCGGACCTCCGCTAGGTAGGCTTCCATGTGCTCATCCTTCGACTCGTACACCTTGTTGGAGAAATTGACAAGGAGCTGCGAATCGCGCTTGATGGTGAGGCGTTTCACCCCCAGGGCAGCCGCGGCCTTCAAACCTGCTATTAAACCTTCATACTCCGCTATGTTGTTGGAGACCTTTTCACCTTGCTGGAAATAGAGCTGCACGGTGTAATAGAGCTTGTCCTGAGCGGGCGATATAAGCACCGCCCCAGCCCTAGCGCCATGCCTGGAGAACGCCCCATCGAAGTACATGACCCAGCCTTCTGGCGCCTCGCTTCCCGGGGACAGGGACTGATCCTCGTCGGCCTTGAGGCCTGGCGCCTCCGTCCATTCTGCCACAAAATCCGCCAACGCTGCTCCCTTGATGACTCTGGTCATGCTGAATTCGAGATGAAACGCTTGCAGTTCTATGTTCCACTCAGCGACCCTTCCAGCTGAATTAGGGCTCCTAAGCACTCTCTCCAGGGGGTATGACGAGATGACCTTGGTGGGGTGACCCTGAAAATAGTGCCGCAGCTTGCGCGAGGCCACCAGTAGCGCGAGGAGAAGTTTCTGAGGCATGGGGTACTGTGCCCTTGCATCCCGCAACACCGTGCTGACGAAGTACACTAGGTGCTCAACGAGGTGGAGTGCGTCAGTGCTGGTGGCTCCCTTCGGAGACCGTGGCGCCTCTTGAGGCAATGAGGCCTCCCGAAACTGGTGCGCCCCTCTGCGGCGGCTGATCCTCCTTAGCCGTGGTGGCGGTTTCTATAGGCCTTCCTTATCCCTGTTCTGCCTTGTCCCGGGCTGCTGCCGCGGTTTTGATTTGGCGCTCCTCTCTGACTGCCACCAAGGCTGCGCTGGCGGAGTAGGGAGTGGCGGCGAGGTAAAGCACCAGGGGCTCTTGAGGGTGCGGAGCCACCATGACCGGTGGGCTGGTCAGGTATCTCTTGAGATCCTGGAACGCCTTGTCGGCCTCTTCAGTCCACTCGAAGGGCCCCTTTTTCTTCATTAGCTGGAAGAAGGGCAGTGCTCGTTCCCCCAACTTGGAGATGAAGCGCCCTAGCGTGGTCACGCGCCCCGTGAGCTTCTGCATTTCTCTGAGGGTCTTTGGCGGGCTCATGTCTTCCACCGCCTTGACCTTCTCCGGGTTAGCCCCGATGCCTCGGTGGGACACGAGGAAACCCAAGAGCTTGCCCGAGGGGACTCCGAACACACACTTCTCTGGGTTGAGCCGTAGGTTCACTGCATTGAGGCTCGCGAAGGTTTCCTCCAAGTCTTGTATCAGGGTCCTGGTCTCCCGAGACTTTACCACAATTTCATCGACGTAAGCTTCAACATTCTTCCCGAGCTGCGGGCCCAAGGTGATGTGCATCAACCGCTGGAAGGTCGCCCCTGCGTTACGCAGCCCGAATAGCATGCATGTGTAGCAGTACACCCCACACGGGGTTAGGAAGGCTGTTTTCTCGACGTCTTCTACCTCCATCTTGATCTGGTGATACCCAGAGAAGGCATCCAAGAAGCATAACAGGTCGCATTCCGTAGTGGAATCGACGATCTGGTCGATGCAGGGGAGCGGGAACGGATCTTGCGGGCATGCTTCGTTGAGGTTGGTGAAGTCGACACACATGCGCTCCTTCCCTCCCTTCTTCGGCACAACGACAGGGTTGGCCAACCAATCCGGGTATTGGACCTCGCGAATGAGCCCAGCGGCTTCTAATTTGCGGGTCTCTTGGACGATGAAGGCCTGCTTTTCTGTGGACTGTCGCCTGGCCTTCTGCTTCACAGGGCGCACGTTGGGGCACACGTTGAGGTGATGCTCGATTACACTCCTAGGGATCCCTGCCAACTGGTCAGGCTCCCAAGCGAATACCTTCTTGTTTGCGTGTAGGAACCCGACCAGGGCCTTCTCCTGCTCGGGTTTGAGGTGGGCGCCTATGGTGAAAGTGGCACTGGTGGATCCGTCCTCATCGACGGGTATCTACTTGGTTTCTGCCTTGTCTTGGGTGAACAACTGTTTCTTCTTGGCGGGTGCAGCCCCCTTGGGCCCGGGGGTCTCCAAGTTGGCGGGTTGTGCTGACGCCGCCGTCTTGAAGGCGAGCTTGAGCACCCACAGCGCGTCCCCGGTGTCCCCGTGCATAATGAGGACACCGCTACTCCCGGGCATCTTCATGAGGTTGTACGCCAGGTGCGTCGCGGCCATGAACTGGGCCAGCGCTGGGTAGTCGAGGATGGCGTTGTAGGGGAGGCCGATGGGGGCGATGTCGAAGTCGACCAGCTCCGTGTGGAAGTTGTCGTAGGTGCCGAAGGTTACTGGGAGCCAGATCTGTCCCAAGGAGCTGGACAACCTGCCCCCAACGCCTGAGAAGGGCCGGTTGGGTTGCAGCCGTTCCAGGGGTATGCAGAGGAGGTTGAAGGCCTCGACCGAGAGAATGCTGAGGCCCGCGCCGCCATCAATGAGGGTTCTGGTGATGGCCACCTGGCAGATGGTGGGGGTGCACAGCATGGGGAGCGCACCCGAGCAGGCCGAGTTGGAGGGGTGATCCTCCGAGCTGAAGGTCAGGCCGATCTCGGGCGCCGCCCGGTCCAGGGGAGCCTCCTGCCGCGTGGAAGCGGTGCTGACCCAGCGGATGAACGGCTTGACGTGGTGACTTGCAGGCGGCGCCTGCGAGCCGCCCAAGAGGGCCGCGACGACCTGGGGTGTTGGCGCAGTGCGATGGGCGGGGAAGAGGTTGCGGGGCTCCATGGGCGCGCGGAGCGCGCGGGACGAAGAACCAGCTGGGGTGAGCGAGGGAGTTGCGGTGCGGCCGTCTTGCCGCATGACGGATGCTGGAACGATGCTTGCTGCTCGTCCCCCGCCGGGCCGGTGGCGGCGTTGACGGCAGGTGACGGGGAACGGCGAGGACGCCCACCGACAGGGGCCGTCTGGGCGACGCGGGAAGCGAGCGCGGCCCGGCGCTCGGCGCGGGCCCGACGAGCGTCAGACATGGGCGAGATGGTCGGAGGAGAACGGGGTGGTGGAAGATGAATCCCGGCGCACCCCTACCTGGCGCGCCAAATGTCGGATTTCGGGTTCCGGCAGACCCTTGAGGTTCGAACACTGGGGTGCGCACAGAGATTTCGCCTCCTACCTACCTGCACTCCTCCGCCTTGCTAGGATCTAAACTAAGGAAAGAACAACACAAGGGACGCAGGGTTTATACTGGTTCGGGCCACCGTTGTGGTGTAGTACCCTACTCCAGTGTGTGGTGTGGTGGATTGCCTCTTGGGCGGAAGATGATGAACAATACAAGGAAGAACAGCCTCGCGAGGGTCTGTTCTTGGCTGGGGCGATGAACTGCCGGGAGGAGCTCAGTCACCTTTCTCTCTCTCTCTCTCTTCCTGATCTTCTCTATCCTTCCAACCCCTCGGCCCCCTTTGCTCTGTGGGTGCCTGGTCCTATTTATAGAGGCCCTGGTCCTCTTCCCAAATATCGAGCGGGAAGGGAGCCAACAATGGCAGGCTAATTTGAAGGGGGACAGCTAGTATCAGCTATCCTGACAAAAGTAGTCTTCGCCTGCGCAAAGCTCTGGTGATGACGCCGTCTTGGGCTCCACGGTGATCTCCGTCTCGTAGTCCTCTTGGTCTTGGTCTCGTTGCACCAAAACGGCAACCTTTGCCTGATGCCTCGGTACTCCACGGCTGCGCTTGCCCCCTTTGCACCAAAGAGGAAGGGAGGACACTGCGCGGGCTGGCACCCGCCTGGCGCCCCCGGTCGTCATGGCTTGCGTCACGGGCACCTCGTGAGGTACCCCGCCTTGATCTCTCCGCCTCCTCGTGAGCCAGCCTAACGAGGCCGCGCCTGAGGAAGCTCCGCGTCGTCCGCCCCACGAGGCTTGGCCCCTCGCGAGGGTCTTGGGTTTGTGTTGGTGAAGATGGGCCGCGCTGGGCCCCCCTTTGAGCCACACCGCAGGCCGCAGGCAGGCAAGTCTGGGGACCCCCGTTCCCAGAACGCCGACAAGGCATGTCGCACAGACCTCGATCATCGTGGCACCAGTCGCACTCCACCGGGAGACTTTCGTCGTCCCTTTCGTCGTCCGATGATGATGACGACATATCCTACGTTCAGAATTCAAAACTACATCATTTAGGGTTTGTCGACACCGAGGCATCCTAAAAGCTAAGCTTTTATCATTTTGGGTTTATCGACGCTGAGGCACCCTTAAAGCCTAAGCTTTCATCATTTAGGTTCTTATCGACACCGAGGCACCCTAAAAGCCAAGGTTTTATCATTTAGGGTTTATCGACGTCGAGGCACCCTAAAAGCCTAAGCTTTCATCATTTAGGTTTTGTCGACGCCGACGCACCCTAAAAGCCTAAGCGTACATCATTTAGGTTCTCATCGACACCGAGGCACCCTATAGAAGCCAAGTGAAGTTTTCATCATTTAGGGTTTGTCGATGCCGAGGCACCCTAGGTTGGGCCTAATCACTTGGCACTAATCACTTGGCTCTATTGCCACCTATGTTGGGTTTATCATCTAGGGTTTATCAATGCTAACGAGAATTCTAAGTTGGGCCTAATCACTTGGCTCTATTGCCACCTATGGTTTAATGCAGCAAGAATGGCGGGGCAGTTGATTCTACTTAACTAAGTACAAATATACCGCGGCCAATGCATTAGTCGCAAGTACCCCATATGTCCTATTTTTAACAAAGTCATGCTAAAATTCACGGAAAATTTCAGCATGACCTTTGCTGAAAATAGGACATCTGGAGTACCCGAATTTGCCGGAACGGAAGTTAATCGACATTCCGGCAAACTCAAGGGCCTCTCGGGGTACCTGCAAATTCATCACGACACAATGGTCGGAGACAAAACCCAGCCACACACCATATGGTCCTCTGCTTTCATATGGAAAAAAATCAGCTCAACGTATGTGATCTTCCATTCCAGATATAATAGGTCACCAAACAAAAAATCATCCAGATATAATGGTACAGCAAAGAAACAGCTTAATCCATGCCTCAGCTTATGAACAGTCATTACTTCAAATACAGAAGAAGGAACAATTTATTTGTGACATACTTACAAATGATGACAGAATAAAGCAACACCCTGCACTAGCCTAAAAACAAGTGAAGTTTCACCCATATAAGAGCAACTTTATAAAATCAGAGAAGTTGCTAATTTTTTTGTATCCTTCATATACACTGGAGTACAATGCTTTATAATGTTCCATCATCATTACAGAAAATTGACAATTGTCCATAACAGTTAACTGAAATTGTTGCCTCATAGCTTGGCTGGTTTAAGTACTAGGAGGCTTTGTAATGTGCAGTACAGGTGCAGTAACAGGCAATAAAACTGTTACTCCAACTTAACGAAAACAGAAAACAGAAAACTGGAGTACTCAACTTGGTACAGGCAACTTAATTTACTTGAATTCAGGGTACATGCAACTTAACAAAACCCCCAACTTGGTGGAACTAATATAGCCCCTTAAAAATTGATTATGATCAAGTTAGGTCTACTTAACGAAACCCTCAACTTGGTAGAACTAATATAGCGCCATATGCAACAATTGATTATGATTATTCAGGAGTATTTCACTTGAAGACAAGTGAAGCTACAACATTGTACTCCAGTTAAATCAGGGTATAGTAAGCTTGAATTTCAGGATACAATAAGTTTGAATTTCAAGATAAAACACAAATAAAGTTCAGTATAAATCATCACAGGAGTCTTGCTTCAAAATGCGCATGCAGGATTCTATGTTCGCCTCTGTTTTCGAGTTGCTCGACTAGTTGCGACTAGTCGTCGAGTCGCACTGGCAGGGTCGACTCAGCCCGGCGACTGTCAAGCGACTAGTCTCGACTAGTCACGACTAGTCGTGTTTTCTGGGTTGAGCGACTCAATTTTTTTGGGCCCCATCTGTCATATGTTTTTTACTTTATCAAACCACCCCCTGGAAACCTAGATCGAACATGTTCCGCTCCCCTGACCCAACCCTCTCCTAGGCACCCGCCGCCGCCGCCCATGGTTGCTGGCTTGCTGCTCCTCCCCTGGTTGCTGCTGTTGCTGGTCTGCTCCTCCCCTCCTCCCATGGTTGCTGCTACTGGTCCGCTCCTCCCCTCATCCCATGGTTGCTGCTGCTGTTGGTCTGCTCCTCCTCTCCTCCCCTGGTTGCTGCCCTCAACCTCCCCTGGTTGCTACTGTACAAATTTCTTACTAATTTGTTCCCTGGATAATTCCAATTCCTTGAGAACATGAATAAAATCAAAATTATCCAGAGGTATATCAACACCCATCATTGATGCTCTAAACATAATCTCCTTAGCTACTTAATTCCCCAACCCTAGCTACTTAATTCTCCAACCCCTTTTCTTGTCCAAAATTCTCCAACCCCTAACCCTAGAACACATCAAAAGGAAATCAAGAGGGGGAAGAGGGGGAAGCGGCTCGGGTGCTCACTGGGGAGGTCGAGGGCGACTCGGGGTAGCCGGAGCTAGACGTGGCGGCGCGAGGGCGGGAGGACGTCGAGGGCGCGAGTGCGGGCAGAGGGGGGACGGCGAGGGAGGCGGCGCTCGGCTCGAGGAGGAGCAGGGGCGGCGACGGAGACGGAGGCGCGGGGGCGGCGGCGGTGTGGGTCGGGGCAGCGGGGGGAATTAGCTAGGGGGCGAGGGAGAGGGACGAAGGGGATCTGGCGAGAGGGAGGGAACTAGCTAGGGGGAATCTTACTAATGGCGCACCTGCGGTCGGTGCGCCATTAGTAATCTTTTTTTTACATAGCAATGGCGCACCAGGCAGAGGTGCGCCATTAGTAATCTTTTTTTACATAGCAATGGCACACCAGGCTTAGGTGCGCCATTAGTAATCTTTTTTTATATATAGCAATGGCGCACCAGCCAGAGGTGCGCCATGAGTAATTTTTTTGTTGCATGTAATAATTTTTTAGAAAATGAATATGAATATGAAACAGTAATATTTTTTTATAAAAACAGTAATAATTGTTGTTTAACAACAATTGTAGTCTACACTTTTTTTAAATGAAGAGGGGAGAGGAGGCGCCGGAGCTCACCGGGGAGCGGGGGAGGGTGCGGGGGGTGCTCGTCGGCGGTGGTGGAGCGGGGGAGGGTGCGGGGGGTGCTCGTCGGCGGTGGTGGAGCGGGGGAGGGTGCAGGGGGTCGGCGGCGGCGGTGGAGCGAGGGAGGGTGCGGTGGGTCGTCGGCGGCGGGGGAGGGTGCGGGTGGGATCGAGATCGAGATGGAGGGGGAATCGAGATCGAGATGGAGATGGAGGGGGATCGAGATCGAGTGTCCTCATGAATATTCAATATTTTATCATATTGAATATGAAAAAAATATCATCAAATTTGAAAAAATATTCATGAATTCAAAAAGTGCCCATGAAATTTAAAAATATTCATGATATCAAAAAGTGCCCATGAAATACAACCGAGAAATGAAGACTACAATTTAAATACAGTCGATCTTAGCTAGCTATCTGTTCATAATCTTCTTGCCCTTCTTTTTCGCAAATGGAGTTCTTCTGTGGAACGGACGTCCTTTAGGTAGGGTGGTCCTGCTTCTTCTTGTGGTGTATGCTGCTACTTCATCGTCGTCATCATGTTCGATCTTCGGGTCGCCGTACTTGTCGAAGTCTTGCTCATTGGCTACTCCATCCATTCCGATGATCTTCCTTTTGCCTCTCCTCACGATAACACGACTGGGCTTTGACGACGGGTCGGTAATGAAGAAGCATTGGTCCACTTGGGAAGCTAGTACCCATAGCTCATTTTTCGCGGTGATGTTTGCGCCCGCGGTCTTGGATTTGGCTTCGGGTATAACCATGGTGGTGAAATACCGGTCTTCTTTTAGGACGCTCTTGGCCCATCTGACACGGAACATCGGGACCTTCTCTCCAGCGTAGCTCAGCTCCCAGATCTCCTCGATCCTTCCGTAGTATCTGTCCTTGTCGTTATCGGTGTAGGATTCCATCGTTACCCCGGAGTTCTGACAACCATCGCTCTTCATGTCCTTGTCCTCGGTGTAGAATGTGTAGCCGTTGATATCGTACGCCTCATAGGTCATCAGGTTGTGCTCGGCGCCCTGTGACAAGGCGGATATGAGTTGTTCTTCCGCGGAAGAATCCTCATGTAAAGGGTACGACAGAAGCTTCTGCTTGAACCAACACGTGAAACATGAGTTGTGCTCTTTGATTATATCTCCGTCCGTCCTCTATTGGCCTCGGTCATTGTACGTCTTCTCAATAAAGGTTTTGTGCTCTACCACCCAAGGATCGACCATGTCTATGTGTTGTAGCGCGACTAGGTTTGCTCTTTCAAAGTCGGCGAGTCGACCCTCGAAGTCGACATGCATTCCACGGCGACCCTCACGGTGACCCCATCCAGCGAGCCTGCCGAGGTGCCTGTTGACAGCCAGACCAACGGGGTTCTCGATGCCTAGATAATTCATGCAGTAGGAGATGCACTCTTCGGTCAGAAAGCCCCTGGCTATACTTCCCTCTGGACGTGACATGTTGCGAACGTATCCTTTGATGACACCATTCATCCTTTCGAACGGCATCATGCTGTGCAGGAACGTCGGCCCGAGTTGGAAGATATCCTCCACGATATGGACCAGCAGATGCACCATAACGTCAAAGAATGCGGGCGGGAAGTACATCTCATGCTCGCATAGTATCACCACGATCTCTTCCTGTAGCCTTCTGAGTTGCCTCACGCCAACCGACTTTCGAGAGATGACGTCGAAAAAGTTGCATAGGCCAAATAGCGTTTCACGGACGTGCGCGTCCATGATCCCACGGATTGCAACTGGAAGTATCTGCATCATCAGCACATGACAGTCGTGAGACTTCATCCCGCTGAACTTCTACTTCGCTGGGTCTAGGTATCTGCTTATCTTCCCCGCGTAACCGTAAGGAAGTTTTACTCCTACGAGGCAGGTGAAAAACTGCTCGATCTCCTCCTGACTTAGAGTGAAGCACACGGGAGGGTAGTCATTTTCGGTCTTCTTGGCCTTTTTGCCTTTGCGACGACTTTCTGTGTCCTGCTTCGCCTCATCATCATCATCATCATTAGCGTGAAGCTCCTGCCTGATGCCCATTGATTTCAAGTCTGCCCTTGCTTTCGGCCCATCTTTGGTCCTCTCTGGCATGTTGAGCAGGGTACCAAGCAGACTCTCACACACGTTCTTAGTGATATGCATGGCATTAGGGCTGTGAGGCACACGGTGGATCTTGCAGTACGGCAAGTCCCAGAAAACAGACCTCGTTTTCCATACCTTCAGCAGCGGCTCTAGCGTCTTTCGCTTCTTTCCCGGCTCTGGCGCCTTTTGCTTCTTTCCCGGCAGTGGGTAATCTTTTCAATTTTTCAACAGCCCGTCTATTTCCTTGCCGCTCCTCGTACGCGGGCGTCTTCGGAGTTCGGTTTCACCATCGAACAGATCCTTGCGTTTCCTCCACGGGTCATCGTCGCGAAGCCACCTTCGATGTCCCACGAACATGGTTTTCAAAGACCCGGGATCTCTATCTAGCTGGCGATACGTTGTGTCATCCATGCACCTGACGCATTCAGAAAATCCGTGGACCACCTGCCCCGCGAGATATCCGTAACCGAGATAGTCGTGCACCGTCGTGAGCAGTGCGGCTCTCATAGGGAAATATTCTTTCTCTGCGGCGTCCCACGTATTGGCTGGCGTTTTCCACAGCGTGTCTAGCTCCTCTTTCAGCAGCCCCAGATACAGATTCATGTCGTTCCCTGGTTGTTTCGGCCCTTCAATTAGCATACTCATGTGAATGTACTTCCTCTTCATGCATAACCAGGGGGGAAGGTTGTACATCCAAACAAACACAGGCCAGGTGCTATGTGTGCTTCTCTGGCTGCCAAACGGATTGACTCCATCGGTGCTCGCGCCCAGCATGATGTTCCTTGGATCCTTCCCAAATTCTGGGTGTTCGAAGTTCAACGCTTGCCACTGGCTCCCATCCTTAGGGTGACTCAGCATCTTGTCTTTTTTATTTATCTCCGGATCATTTGCGTCATCTTCTCGCTTCTTCACCTCCCTATCTGCGTGCCAACGCAGGAGCTTTGCTACCTTAGGGTCCGCGAAATACCGCTGCAGACAAGGAGTGATCAGAAAGTACCACACCACTTTTCAAGGAGCTTTCTTCCTCTTCTTGTATCGAGTGACGCCGCACACTGGACATATGGTAGACTCCGGGTGCTCGCCCCGATAAATGATGCAATTGTTCATGCACACATGGTATTTCACGTGCGGTAAATCCAGAGGACACACGACTTTCTTCGCCTCCTCGAAACTGGTCGGGCACTTGTTCCCCTTGGGAAGACGTTCGTGCCAGAATGACATGTTCTCGTCGAAGCATGCGTTGGTCATTTTGTGTTTTACCTTCATCTCCAAAGCCATGAGCGTTACTTTCAAGGGGGTATCCTCGGGTCTGCATCCTTCATACAATGGAGTAACCGCGTCTATCTCCAGTTGATCCAGCTTGGCTTTCTCTCGGGCGGCAGCTCTTGCGTTATCCGTCTGCTTGAGAAGCAGCTCTTGAATATGAGGGTCCTGCACCCAGCCCATCGACGGTCCATCGTCGTCTGCTCCTCCAGCATCTAGATCTTCATGATCATGCCCTTCGTCTACTCCGGCATCTTCCTCATCATCATGTCTGGCATCTTCTACATGATGACTGTGTACAGCATCACCGTCGTGATGATGTCCTGGAGATTCTTCGTCTTCTCGCCCGCCCGAGCCGCGGTGGTTGTCTTGCTGCCCTTCCTCCTTTCTTGCCCGTCCCCCATGGACGACTTCATAGTCATCTTCATCACCTTGCCACCGATAGCCATCCATGAAACCACGCAAGAGCAGGTGGTCCCGCACCTGCCCGGAATCCGGGTCCACAATAAGGCTCTTCAGCTTGCATCTTCGACACGGACATCTTATCTCCGTCTCATTCTTTTGAAGCATCTCGGCCTTCGCGGAGCTCAAAAACCTATTCACGATGCCTTCGGTCATCATGCGGACCATGGTCGCCTGCGGGGTAGAGCAAAACGATATTTTAGAACCAAGAAAAAATTTGGCATGACTTCCCCTAAAAATAGGACAAAAAAGAATGCATAGTGACAAAATTCTCGCCGAAACAGAAATGAATCAACATTCCGGCAAAATATTGGCAACTATCGCATTTCAAATACCGGTACCTGCAAACACAAACATATATGCAACACCACAAACATATGCAACACCACAAACATACATAGATCTAGCTAGGCCACAAAAAGTGCATGTGCACGTCGTTGGAGCGAGCTAGGGACAAAAAAAGTAGATCTACAACATGAAGATAGCTTTCCCCTTACTTACCTATCAAAAAAAGGTAATTTCAACACTTAATTTTGATGAATCTATGGTGCAAATGAGGTGAGGAGGAGGAGGCAGCCGACAAGCTTAGAGAAGGAGGTGGGGGAATGAAATGGGGAAAGTGAGTGTGTAGGTGTGGCTGTCCAAAAATATCTAGCTGGCCCCAGGTTACTAATGGCGCACCACAGAAACATGCGCCATTAGTAACCCAACATACTAATGGCGCACCACACAGACATGCGTCATTAGTAGTTTTGCAAAAAAGTAAAAAAAATAATTTTTATACTAATGGCGCACCGTGGCACAGTGCGCCATTACTAGTTTAAACTAGTAATGGCACACTATGCAACGGTGCGCCATTAGTAGTTTTGCAAAAAAGTAAAAAAAAATACAATAGTGGTGCACTCTATGGCTGGTGCGCCATTAGTTGTTCTAACTACTAATGGCGCACTCTGCCCGGATGCGCCATTAGTATGTTTGAAAAAATGAAAAAAAGACATTTTGTTACTAGTGGCGCACTGTGTGCCTGGTGCGCCATTAGTGTCTTCCACACTAATGGCGCACCAACAGATGGTGCGCCATTAGTATATAGTAATGGCGCACCACATGTCTGGTGCGCCATTAGTGTAATTTCCATCTATAGCCCTTTTTCTAGTAGTGAAGGGTGCGTTTTGGTTGGTCATGAGTCTGACGGCAAGTTTTGTCGCTGCGGCTTACCTTAGCTGGAGCGTGCCCTGAATCAGGTTGTAAGGTCGAGAGTCGCCATAGGGCTCCTGAATGGTCTGCTGACCCGCCCAAGAGGGCTTCGCGAGGTTCCTGCGCCGATCGGCACGCGTGGCACGCGTGCTGTGCTCAGCCCCGCTCACGAGGGGCCCGAGAGGGGGAGGCAGCGAGCGTAAGCTCCAAAACAAGGCAAGAACCAGATGTCAAGAAATCGCTTGAACGAGAAAATACACCCCCGCACGCATCGATAAAAGCTCGACTTCAACTTAAATCAAAATCCAAAAAGCAAGCCTACAAAAGAAGAGACCCAAAGCAAATGGCCGCGTCCGGCGCCTAGTCTAGTCTTCTGGTCTTCGAGTCTTCTCACCAGCGCGGAGCTAAGTGCTGCCACTAGGCGTGGGAGGGAGCCCTAGGGCCTGAGGCCGGCACCCCTGAGACTCCGGGGCGTGTACAACCCCACTCATTATTTCGTGAGAGTGTCACGGGCGGCGAGCTTCACAGGCACTGGGCCTTCTTCACAGGAACCGGCCTTGCTTCATATCACCATATGAGGGCCCCGCCTTGCGCCACCCCCTACCATCGCTGGGACGACCGGAAACCGGGACGGCCCATCGAGGGTAGAGGGGACGCCAGCGGCGCCCTCGGCGACCACAGGTCCTCTGCCGAGGGAAGGGTCGCGGTCGCCACCCTGACAGAGGGCCTACCTCTGGGCGTTGCCTTGCTCCGCGTGACTCGGGGAGGGGCCTTGCTCTTGGCCCCTTCCACGCAACCCCAAGCGGGTCTCTCCTATCGTGCCGGAACCACCGTTCGGTGCCGGTGCCTGGTTCATCTCTGACTCATGGTTAGCGTAAGCTTTCTCCTGAGGGATTAGTGGTATCATATATCTATTGTCGACGGTGCGGTTGGCGGGCCTCTCCGGAAGCTCTTGGAAGGCTTCAGCTCCTAATGCTTCCTCCTCCCAACCTGGCCCGAGAAATGAGCCAGGGTCGTCCTTCGGTGTGTACTCCTGATCCATCACGCGGGGCACATAGGCTTCTGGGGCTGTTACCACAAACACCTTGCCGTAGTGCCCCACACTACACGTCGCCCGACCCAGCGCAGCGTCCTAAGGATGGTAACGCGATGCCTCGCTGGGGCCATGGGGGGCAACGCTCGTGCCCGTGCTCACCAGAGGCGGCGTGGGGGCAACGGGGCCCCCGACGCCGCCGGCCGTCCTGGGGCCGCCGACGCCCCCAGGCGCACCCGAGGGCGCGCGGTTGTAGCGTGGCACGTCGTGAGGTCCAGTGGCGGCTTGGGAAGGAAGCAGATAGCAGAAAGGCGGCGCTCCTGACGCCGCCGCATCTAGCAGCTCGACGACACGTTCCAGCAGTGCGCCGTGTCTGCTCTCCATCAGCCGGCACCGCAACAACTCCCTCGCCACCGTGAGCACGACCCGCATGTTCGCCTGTTCCCACCGGGTGTGTGGTGGCTTTGCTGCGGCATGGCTTGCGGCCCTTGCAGCAGCTCGTGTTTGCCATGGAGTGAGGGTGGATAACGCCTGGCCGCGTCGCCCGCGCCCTGCAGTGTTAGGCGCCGCCAGCGCCGCCTGGGGCGTGGGGTTGAGGTCTTCGTGGGCTGGTGTCACCGCCCGGGCTGGCCAAGCTGCCCAACGGTCGGAGTCAGCCCTTGGGTCACCAGACATCGGGGCCAAGGAGCGTCGGTGGGTTGATTGGCGAGGAAGGGACTCCGGCGCACCCCTACCTGGCGCGCCAAATGTCGGATCTCGGGTTCCGGCAAACCCTTAATGTTCGAACTCTGGGGTTCACGTGAAGTTCTTTCCCTCCTACCGATCTATGCCCTGGCTGGTTAAGGTCTCGCGGACGAACTCGACGCACTCGCAACACAAAGACACGTGATTTATACTGGTTCGGACCACCGTTGTGGTGTAATACCCTACTCCAGTGTGGTGGTGGTGGATTGCCTCTTGGGCTGATGATGAACAGTACAAGGGGAAGAACAGCCTCCTGAGGTTGAGGTGTTCTTGTGCTTGGTGGACTTGTGTCGTTCTTCGATGCCCCCCTAGCTACAGTGGTGTCTAGCTCTATTTATAGAGGCCCTGGTCCTCTTCCCAAATATTGAGCGGGAAGGGAGCCAACAATGGCAGCCAATTTGAAAGGGGACAGCTAGTACAAGCTATCCTAACAAAAGGTGGTCTTCGCCTGCCAAAGGTTCTCGTGATGACGCCGTCTTGGGCTCCATGGTGACCTCCGTCCTGCCGTCCTTCTGGTCTTGGTCTTGTTGCACCGATATGGAAACCTTTGCCTCATGCCTCGGTACTCCGCGACTGCGCTTGCCCCCTTAGCACCAAAGGGGAAACAAGGACACTGCGCGCGCTGGCGCCCGCCTGGTCTCGATCGTCATGGCTCACGTCACGAGAGCCCCGCGAGGTTCACCCCGCCTTGATATCGCCGCTCCTCGCGAGGCAGCCTGGTGAGGCCGCTCCTGAGGAGGTCTTGCGTTGTCTGCCTCGCGAGGATTGGCCCCTTGCGAGGGTCTTGTTTCCTTGTCGATGAAGATGGGCCATACAGACCTGCTAGTACAGCCACGCCATGGGCCGCAGGCAGGCAAGTCTGGGGACCCCCGTTCCCAGAACACCGACAACAACATGCAACGACCTTCATTTAATCTTCTTCTCTCAATGGTCGCATGCACACATAAGTCTGCTACTTTTGGGCGTTAATTATGCCCTGGTCAATGTGTAAATCTCTAAATGTACAGTCTTTCACAGACGTAGGGAGTAGGTTGAGCACTTGAGCGTGAGTGTGTGTGTTGCTTGTGTGCTGTGTGTCGCATGGGTGCGTGAGTGTTGCGTGCTTCCATGTGTACGTGTGAGTGTTGCATGTTGCATGTTGCATGCATGCATGCATGCATGGGGCTTACTCCCTCCCATTGACAGGTTCATATTTCAAGCTTCCTCTGTTCCCTCCATATGGTGATACTCCCTCTGTTCCCTAATACGGTGTAGAATCCTCCCTCTGTTCCCAAATGCGGAGTATTTGTCTTTCTAGAGATTTCAACAAGTGACTAGGTACAGAGAAAAATGAGTGAAGTGAGCGTAGAGGCATAGGGATAATGTAGAAAGGAAGTCTTCGCGATCCATTATTCCCCATCTCGGTCAGAGAGAACTATTCAACTAGTCTTTGCAGTGAAGTGACAATACATGCTGCAGAAAATGGGACACTTAATTAATAAGCTGAACCAGCGTGTTGGTGTTACTAAATCAGCCTTACCAGTACTGCCATCATGTTTGCCAGTAGAGCACGCTTCTGTCTTCCATTAACTAACATATGGGCCCTCTTGTGGTAGACCCACATGTCATCGGTGTAACTATTTACACTCCGAAGGACGGTATATCCTGGTAGTAGTAGTAGAATTGAGATTTAATGCACTTTCTTCCCTGTCTTCCACTCTTCTTCCTCCTCTCTTCTTCTTCCTCCTCTCTTCCCCATCGTCAGCCGCACACCATTTCCCCTCGCTCACTGCTCGCCCGCCCGCGCTATCTTCCTTGGTAGCTCGCGCGTACCATATCCCCCCACTCACTGCTCGGCCACGCGAGGAGAAGCTTCTTCGCTCGCACGCCCGAATCCACTTCCCCGCTCGCTCGCAGGCACCGAAAACCCCAATGGTAGAACCGACTGACACGCAGAGCAGCGATCGGAATTCCCTCCCCGATGTTCTCTTGGAGCAGATCTGTAATTGTATGGACCTACTTAGCATTGTCCCTCTGGCCGCATGCTCGGTGTCTTTTTGCCGTCTACTCGTCTGCAAACAGTCGGCTCTTTTCAAGACACCCTGCTTGCTGATGCCCGATCCTCACAGGTGGCTCAGACACCGACTTGATGATCCTACGGAGGTTACTGTGGTGCCCCTCGACATGCTACCACTACCCGTCCACCTGTCCTTCATGCACGACCACTACTGGGCGGCATGAAGGCCAACTGGATCGTCCTCATCCACCAATCTGGTAATCTGTGGCGTCTTGTGGATATCTACACCCAGCGAGAGATCACCCTTCCATCTTTGGATACCGCCGCCATCGAGCCTCGCGGCCCGCCGGACACTCCTGCCTACTACGCATGAGACACGTCGAGCTTTTGGCTCGACCTCTGTTTGCTGAAGGTTGTAATCTACGAAGTGCCCACACCATCAGAAGACTACATGGATTACAAGCTCATTGCCGCGTTCAACATGGGATTAGTCTATCTGGAATCCGGTTGCCATACATGGTTATGGCTCATCGTCGATCCTCTTTACACAACACTTCTGTCTGATGCTATAGTGCATGATGGCATCGTTTATGCGGTCGACGCACAGATTGGCTGCCTATACTGGTGGAATCTATTATCGTGTAATTGCTCTATCTCATCTCATCTTTACCTTAAGAATACGACTGTTTGTTCATTGTTACAAATTTGGAATATATAGTATGTCTATAACCACATCACTGCTATATGTTCCTCTCATTTCCTAGATTTTTATGACCACACATGTTATTGTTAGAGTTGATATGAGAACAATTTGTAATGATTGTTAGAATAGATATTGTGAGTATAACCTCATGATTGCTATATGTTACTCTCATTTCCAGGATTTTTATAACAACTCATGTTATTGCTTAGAGTTGATATGATAACTGTAGTAAGTGCTATGGTAGAATATGAGTAGGCCCTGTCATATCTGTTTTCCTCTCATTGTTACATGATGTTTGAACCATGATATATTGCTAGAATATGAAAGCCATTAATCCTCCTTTTCTAAAAAAATAAAAATAAAATAAAAAAGAATATGAAAGCCATTGGCTTATTTTTTAAACTTGGGGTATGATTATGACCACGGCGTTGCAATTCTGTGTCTATGATATGTGTCACTACTATAATAATCTTAATTCCACACATACTCTGAACATGATTGTTTATTTTTGTCCTTTTGGTCTCCAATTTGAATTGTTGCAGTAGACGCAAATGCGCTGACCTTCATGATTCCAGGACCTAGAATCATACCAGCCGATGGGTGGTGGTTTATCGCTCGTTCAGCTGACGGTGGTCATTTGATGCTCATTTGCACGTACCAAAATGACCAAACCATTTCATCACACCACATGCAGTACAATGCCTGGGGCGTTCGTGACATTGATGGCTATGGCTACTTCATGTTCGAGAAAGATCCCAGCTCCGTTGGGCCAGGCGTATTCAACTGGAGGCGGGTTTACAGCCTCGGCAACCACTCCATGTTCCTCAGGCTCAATTATCTGATCATCCAACCAATCATCAATCATATCACCGGTGATGATTACCGTGCTATGGAACTTCCATTCGCCAGGGGGACTGTGTTTACACATCATACCATGGGTTTCATGAATCACCATATCCATAGATTTGTCGACACAGCTTGTTGCCAGATAATCTTCAGTGTGTGAAAGGCATCAAGCTTCCATGCGAATGGATGGATTTTGCAAACCCGACATGCTGCGATGTGGTTCATGCCAACAGCAAATATGCACAACTTGATTCGTACAAATATGTATGTAGACTGAGCCATGTATTCTGCTGCTGTAGCACGACCCTCTTTTGTTGGATATTATGTACTGTTGTTAGTTTGAAGCACTCCTCAAGTGCATCCTAACTCACCTGCGCAGGATGTACTAATAATGATGATGGAGATGATGTGCAGTATATATATATATATCAATTAAGTGCGTACTTGTTAGTTAAACCTATGGTTAAAATGTGACACTAAATACAACTAGTAAGTAGTACAGTAGCAATACTAGTATACGTCGGTCAAATTATTCATCATGTCCACACATTGAATTGACGTGACAACACGCTGCGCGTGAGGTGACACAAGAATCCCGGCGGCGTGTTCGGGTATTCTGGACTTCAGATTTGGAGTACCACTTATTTGTCAAAATCTTTCATCATTAACTTAAAACAGTCGATTGATCATACATTGAGTACCATATAACTGGAATTAACCCATGCAAGTCGAAGAAGGATTGGCCGGTGCTGCCGGTTGGCATCAAGTTCGATCCCACAGATTAGGAGCTGATCGAGCACCTTGAGGCCTAAGCAAGCATTTCTTCCAGCACAATTCCAGGGCGTTCAAAAGGGGCACGTGGACACGTCGCAAGATACAGTCGGAGTGCGGCATGCATGTGATGTGGCACAACATCGACAATACCTTGCCGGTGATGGTCAACGGCCGGCAGACGGGCATCAGAAAGGTTCTAGTGCTGCACACCAACAAGAACTTCGACCAGGAGAGGACCAACTGGGTGATGCACCAGTACCACCTCATGGAACTTGAAAGCACAAGTGCTCCCTAGGTGGTTTTGATAATTGATGACAACATATCACTTGTTGGACTAACATTTCTATCTAGCATGTGTCAGATAAGTTCAACAATGGAGTGGCATGGACTAAAGGTTGTGGGAACTCCTTCAAGATGCTAAGGAAAAAGGATTGGCTAAAGCTTCAAGCTCAAGACTCTTCATTTTATGTTTTAGTGATCCAAGATCGCATTGAGTCCATAGGAAAAGCCAATACTATCAAGGAGGGATGAGGTGTTGCTTAATGAACCTCTTTCTTCATGTGCTTAATGATATGCTCCAAAATCCTCAGCTACTTTCCCACTTCCACATATGACCTAAACCCAAAGCCAAACTCGGACCTACCGATTATTCCTATCCGGCGCCACCGAGTTTCACTTGTCATAAGCCACTGCCAAACCCTAGCAATTCGGTTCTACCGATAGGGATCTCAGTCTCACCGAGATGGGATTGCAAACTCTCTGTTTCCCTTTCGTAACTTTTTGGTCTCACCGAAAGAGCGAATCGGTCCCACCGAGATTGCAGTGTAAACTCTATGTTTCCTTTTTGTAACTTTTCGGTCTCACCGAAAGAGCAAATCGGTCCCACCGAGTTTACCTGACCAACTCTCCGGTTAGCTTATTACCAAACTCGGTCTCACCGAGTTTGTGTAATCGGTCTCACCGAGATTACGTTATGCCCAAACCCTAACCATATCGGTCCTACCGAGTTGCATGTCAGTCCCACCGAAAATCTCTAACGGTCACTAGGTTTACCTTTTCGGTCCGACCGAGTTTGTTGATTCGGTCCCACCGAGATTGGAAAACTGTGTGTAACGGTTGGATTTTGTGTGGAGGCTATATATACCCCTCCACCTCCTCTTCCTTCGTAGAGAGATCCATCAGACTAAGCCTACACTTCCAGCATCCTATTTCTGAGAGATAACTACCTACTCATGTGTTAAGGCCAAGATATTCCATTCCTACCATATGAATCTTGATCTCTAGCTTTCCCCAAGTTGCTTTCCACTCAACCTTCTTTCCACCAGATCCAAATCCTATGAGAGAGAGTTGAGTGTTGGGGAGACTATCATTTGAAGCACAAGAGCAAGGAGTTCATTACCTACACACCATTTGTTACTTCTTGGAGAGTGGTGTCTCCTAGATTGGCTAGGTGTTACATGGGAGCCTCCGACAAGATTGTGGAGTTGAACCAAGGACTTTGTAAGGGCAAGGAGATCGCCTACTTCGTGAAGATCTACCGCTAGTGACGCAAGTCCTTCGTGGGCGATGGCCATGGTGGGATAGACAAGGTTGCTTCTTCATGGACCCTTCGTGGGTGGTTGCTTCTTCGTGGACCCTTCGTGGGTGGAGCCCTCCGTGGACTCGCGCAACCATTACCCTTCGTGGGTGGAGCCCTCCGTGGACTCGCGCAACCGTTACCCTTCGTGGGTTGAAGTCTCCATCAACGTGGATGTAGGATAGCACCACCTATCCGAACCACGGGAAAAACATCCGTGTCTCCAATTGCGTTTGAATTCTCCAAACCCTTCTCCTTACATTCTTGCAAGTTGCATGCTTTACATTCCGCTGCTCATATACTCTTTGCATGCTTGCTTGATATGTATTGTGTATGTTGAAATTGTGCCTAAAACTCCACTCAAACCAAAAAGGCCTAAAAATTGCAACTTTAGCACTAAGTGTCTAATCACCCCCCCCCCTCTAGACACATCTACTTCTAGATCCTACAAGTGGTATCAGAGCTTTGGTCTCCATTGCCTTGGTTTAATCACCATTGGAGGAAGATGGATGTGTCTACCTTAGGGAGTCTTAGACATAGAGTGCCTATTCTTGATGGAGAGTATTTTCATGAGTGAAAAAATGAGATGCTTGTAATCTTCAATCAATATCATTTGAACAAGTATATTGCTAGTCCTTGTGCACCTCATATTGATCCTTTGCATCCTACCCTAGATGAAGATATTGACATGATTCGCAATCTTGGAACTATTGAGCTCATCATTAGAGGATTGCCCAAAAATTTGATTGCTAATTTTCCTACTCTTAATTGTGCCTATACTATATGGAAATTTCTTGAGGAACGATTTCCCGATCATTCCTTGAAAAATTTGGATGAAATTCTCCATATATCTATTGCCTTGAGTAAGATGAACTCTAGTGATCCTAGTTTTGGTGATTATCTATTTGGTCTTGCCAATCTCAAGCGAGCTAAAGGAGATGTTGGAATCATTAGTGATATCATATTCGAAGCTATAAGAATTCATAAAGGTGACCACTTTGATGATCATTTATCTAATGAATTACCCTCTCTAGGAAATGATGAGTCACAAGATCATGGTGAACATGGATACTATGATGATGATGATAGTGACTTCGATCTTGATGATGCAATGAGACATTTTGGTCTTATGGAAAATCTTCGGGGATATGAGTCAGGAGGAAAGGAATGGATTCTTGATAGTGGATGTACTGATCATATGACCGGAGATGAAGAGATGTTCCGTGAGCTTGCTGAAAATGATGGCCCTCGAAAATATGTCACCTTTGGTGATAATTCAAAGGGTAAAGTGGTTGGCCTTGGTAAGGTGGCCATCTCACATGATAGTTCCATTCAAAATGTCATGCTCGTTGAATCTCTCGGCTACAACTTACTTTCAGTATCTAGACTTGCTGATTTCGGTTTGAATGTCCTATTTACTGAGGTAGATTGCCAAGTATTTCGTCGAGACAATCATAAAATGGTCTTTACCCGTATGCGTAGAGGTGATCTTTACATTGTCAATTTCTCTAAAAAGGCACAACCTAAAACTTGCTTTGTTGCTAAATCCTCAAAAGGTTGGTTGTGGCATAGATGACTAGGTCACGTGGCATGAGAAACCTTGACAAGCTTATTAAAGGAAATCATATCCTTGGGGTTAACGATGTCATATTTGATAAGGATAGACTTTGCAGTGCTTGTCAAGCAGGTAAACAGGTTGGAGGAAGGCATCCCGTGAAGAACATCATGACCACAAGAAGGCCACTCGAGCTACTTCATATGGATCTTTTTGGTCCCAATTCCTACAAGAGTCTCGGTGGAAATTCTTTTGGTCTAGTTATAGTTGATGATTTTTCAAGATTTACGTGGGTGTTCTTTCTTAATGACAAGTCGCAGGTCCAGAAGATCTTCAGAAACTTCGCTAGGAAGGCCCAAAATCAGTTTGACGTGAAGATCAAGAAGGTTCGGAGTGACAACGGAACGGAGTTCAAGAACGCAAATGTGGACACCTTTCTTGACGAAGAAGGGATTTCACACGAGTTCTCGGCTACGTACACACCTCAACAAAATGGAGTTGTTGAGAGGAAGAACCGGACGCTCATCGAAATGGCAAGAACGATGCTTGATGAATACAAGACGCCGAAGCACTTTTGGGCAGAAGCGGTTGAGACAGCTTGTCACGCAACAAATCGCTTATATCTTCACAAGCTACTCGGCAAGACGACATACGAGCTTCTCACTGGTAACAAACCCCAAGTTGGATACTTTCGAGTATTCGGCTCAAAGTGCTACATTCTTGATAAGCATCGTCGTTCAAAGTTTGCTCCTAAATCTCATGAAGGTTTCCTACTTGGTTATGGCTCAAACTCTCACACTTACCGTGTCTACAACAATTTCACCCGAAAGGTTGAAGAGACGGTAGATGTGAAGTTTGATGAATCTAATGGCTCGCAAGTAGAGCAATTGCCAATTGATGTAGGAGACAAAGACCCTTCAGAAGCAATCCAAGACTTGTCCATTGGCAAAATTCGTCCAACGGAGGTGAAGGAGAGTACTTCATCCATCCAAGTGGAAGCTTCTACTTCACGACAAAGTGAACCAAGAATTGACACGGAAGCATCCACAAGTGGGACACACCAAGATGAAGAAAATGAGGAAATACATCAAGACGAACATCAACAACCTCCTTCTCCACCACGACAAGAGAACGACAACGTCAACAATGAAGAAGACCAAGAATAAGAACAAGATGAAGAAGATGTTCAACAAAGACCCAAGCAAAAGCTCTCACGAGTTCGAGCAAGAATTGCCAAAGATCATCCCGTCGAGCAAATCTTAAATGATATACAAACCGGGAGAATCACTCGCTCAAAGACTCGTTTAGCTAACTTTTGTGAAAACTATTCATTCATCTCTAGCATTGAACCTATGAAGGTTGAAGAAGCATTGGAAGATCCGGATTGGATAAACGCTATGCATGAAGAGCTACACAACTTTGAGAGAAACCAAGTTTGGACATTAGTTGAGAAGCCTGACAACAACCACAACATCATTGGTACCAAATGGGTGTTTCACAACAAGCAAGATGAAGATGGACAAGTGGTTCGCAACAAAGCACGTCTCGTCGCCCAAGGATACACACAAGTCGAAGGTATGGACTATGGTGAGACATATGCTCCCGTTGCTAGACTTGAGTCCATTCGCATCTTACTTGCCTATGCTAATCACCATAATATCACCTTGTACAAAATGGACATCAAAAGTGCCTTTCTAAATGGTGAAATAGAGGAGGAAGTTTATGTCAAACAACCTCCCGGTTTTATCAATCCTAAGAAACCAAATCATGTTTACAAACTTCACAAAGATCTTTATGGTCTTAAACAAGCTCCTAGAGCATGGTATAAATGCTTGACCAAGTTCCTTACTACAAGTGGTTTTGAAATTGGTAAAATTGATTCTACTCTTTTTACTAAAAGGGTTAATGGAGAACTATTTGTATGCCAAATTTATGTTGATGATATCATATTTGGTTCAACTAACCCTCTCTTTAGTGAAAAGTTTGGAAAGCTAATGTCAGAGAAGTTTGAGATGTCTATGATGAGTGAACTCAAATTCTTTCTCGGTTTGCAAATCAAGCAAACTAAGGAAGGTACATTTGTCTCTCAAACGAAGTACACCAAGGACTTATTCAAGAAGTTCAATATGCAAGAATGCAAAGGTATGTCTACACCCATGCCTACTAGTGGACATAATGATTTGACCAAAGATGGTGAACCGGTTGATCAAAAGGTTTATCGCTCTATGATTGGTTCATTGTTATACCTATGTGCTTCACGTCCCGATATTATGCTAAGTGTGTGCATGTGTGCACGATATCAAGCTGCTCCTAAAGAATGTCATCTTAAGGCTGTGAAAAGGATAGTGAGATATTTAATCCATACACCAAATTTTGGCATTTGGTATCCTAAGAGGTCTTCTTTTGATCTTGTTGGCTATTCCGACTCGGATTATGCCGGAGACAAGGTTGATAGAAAGTCCACTTCGGGTACTTGTCAATTTCTTGGTAGATCTCTTGTGTCTTGGTCTTCCAAGAAACAAAACTTGGTATCCTTATCGACCGCCGAAGCGGAATACATTGCCGCTGGTTCATGTTGTGCTCAATTACTTTGGATGACCCAAACTCTTAAAGATTATGGGATCTATGTGAAACATGTTCCACTACTTTGTGACAATGAAAGTGCTATCAAAATTGGTCATAATCCTGTACAACATTCTCGAACTAAGCATATTGAAGTTCGTCATCATTTCATTAGAGATCATGTTGCTAAGGGTGACATTGATCTTAAGCATGTTCGCACCGATAAGCAATTAGCGGATATATTTACTAAACCTCCTGATGAGAAAGTGTTTTGCAGGTTGAGAGGAGAATTGAACATCATTGATGCTTCGAACTTGGAGTAGAAACTCCATTGGATACATGCAAGACATGAGCTTATGACTAATCCATGATATATCTCTTATGATAACTATCTTATGTCTTGGATATATTTGCACCTTGCATGTTGTCTAACCCATGTAGGTGCTTGGTTGAATCTAATTCCATGAGATTGCGACTCACTCACATCTTGAGCAATCTCTACATCACCAAGACTCTACACAATTGTGGTTGAAGACAAGGAAGCACAAAACCATTCAAACATATCCTTTGACAAATTCTATTTTGAGCTTCATGATTGTCATTTTTGGATACACAAGTGCTATTCCTTGCAAGAACTAACCCATGTAGGTAGATGAACTCAAACTCCAAGTGGTGCTCCCAACTCTTGATGAGCTACATCAACCTTGAGCACCCACACAAGTTCAACTACATGAGCAAGAACCACACCACCACCCAAGGTATGTTATTCCATCTTAGAGAAGCTTTACTCCAAGACATGAGTCAAAGCAACTCAACAAGATGTGAATACATCAAGATGCTTAAACGAAAAATGGTAACCCCATTTTGAGCTTAAACGATGAGTATGACCTATGATCAAGTGTTCTCACTTGACTCCTAAGTCAATATACTCTAACATAGGTGACTATGTCACCGCCCAACTCTAGATGAAGTTCTCTTGTGTTCTTTTCTGTGTTATTGCATTTGTCTCATGCATGTTTAGTTTCTTTCTCTTTTTCAAAAACAAAAAAAAACTCCATCTAGATTTTTCAGTCTCTTCTCTTTTCTTTCTGTTTATGTTCTGCATTTTCTGCATTTAATTCCTTGCAAATCCTTCAGGTAATTCATTGCAAATCTTTGTGAGATCCTACATGTCTAGTGAGCTGAGGTGACAAGTGTTTTTCTCTGTGTGAACTCGGTTTCACCGACTTGTAATTTTCGGTCCAACCGAATCTTTTCGGTGCCACCGAAACATACCACTCGGTGCCACTGACTTCGCAACAGGGAAAACAGTTTGCCACTTGTTCTATATTTCTTCTGATCCAGCTCTACTCAATGAATCTTGTCCTCTACAAGCATCACAGTTTTATCCATTGCTTTGTGCTGAGTCTCAAGGACCAAACCTATACGACGGATTCCAGAAAGCCCTTCTTGGAAATTGATGTCAAAGGGGGAGAGAGAGATCACATCAAAGCTTGTAGGAGAGATAGATCACATCAAGGGAGAGAAAAAGTCTCAAGGACCAAACCTACAAGAGAGAAAGTATTAAGGGGGAGAGAGAGGCTTCTAGGGGGAGAGAATACTCAAGGATCCCAGATGTCCCAGATGCTTGATGCTTGATGTTCAAGAGGAGAGATGTCACATGTCTTTTTTGGGGGAAAGACATGTATTTGCATTAAGTTCTATCCATTTGTATCTTTCAGCTCTGATTTTCTGTTCCCTATCTTCTCCCAATATCCCATGTAAGATTCTGGGGGAGCAAGACACCTAAGGGAAAGAAATCAGTCAAATTCATTGCATATCTTTATTCTTGGGGACATGTTGAATCCAATGTGGTACCTTGTACTCACTCTCTACATGTCATCCCAGTCTTGGTATTCTTGTGGTTTCTTTTGTTTGCTCTGGCTAGTGGATGTACCTGTGTTATATAACTTTGTTTGTGCAGGTTCATTCCATCCTAAGCCAACTCAAGACCACAAGGTAAGTATATGCATCAAAATCATGAGTATGAGGAGTTCTTGCTTATGTACATATTGTTTGCAAGAAGGACTCATGAGCATGAAGGTATTTTCCTTGATAATCTTTTGCTCTGATGCATATGGCCAAGATACATGTAACACATTGCCTACTCTGTAATGGTTATGCTCTCACATGCCTCTATATTTCATATTTACATGAGTGCATACATGTAGGGGGAGCCTATGCTTGTTACATGTCCTTCCAAAGCTTTACTTGTTGTTCTTTATATCTTTATCTAAAGCTTTGATGTATGTTGCCATCAATTACCAAAAAGGGGGAGATTGAAAGCACAAGTGCTCCCTAGGTGGTTTTGATATTTGATGACAACATATCTCTTGTTGGACTAACATTTCTATATAGCATGTTTCAGATAAGTTCAACAATGGAGTGACATGGACTAAAGGTTGTGGGAACTCCTTCAAGATGCTAAGGACAAAGGATTGGCTAAAGCTTCAAGCTCAAGACTCTTCATTTTACATTTTAGTGATCCAAGATCACATTGAGTCCATAGGAAAAGCCAATACTATCAAGGAGGGATGAGGTATTGCTTAATGAACCTCTTGCTTCATGTGCTTAATGATATGCTCCAAAATCCTCAGCTACTTTCCCACTTCCACATATGACCTAAACCCAAAGCCAAACTCGGACCTACCGATTATTCCTATCCGGCGCCACCGAGTTTCACTTATCATAAGCCACTGCCAAACCCTAGCAATTTGGTTCTACCGATAGGGATCTCGGTCTCACCGAGATGGGATTGCAAACTCTCTGTTTCCCTTTCGTAACTTTTCGGTCTCACCGAAAGAGCGAATCGGTCCCACCGAGATTGCAGTGTAAACTCTATGTTTCCTTTTTGTAACTTTTCGGTCTCACCGAAAGAGCAAATCGGTCCCACCGAGTTTACCTGACCAACTCTCCGGTTAGCTTATTACCAAACTCGGTCTCACCGAGTTTGTGTAATCGGTCTCACCGAGATTACGTTATGCCCAAACCCTAACCATATCGGTCCTACCGAGTTGCATGTCAGTCCCACCGAAAATCTCTAACGGTCACTAGGTTTACCTTTTCGGTCCGACCGAGTTTGTTGATTCGGTCCCACCGAGATTGGAAAACTGTGTGTAACGGTTGGATTTTGTGTGGAGGCTATATATACCCCTCCACCTCCTCTTCATTCGTAGAGAGAGCCATCAGACTAAGCCTACACTTCCAGCATCCTATTTCTGAGAGAGAACTACCTACTCATGTGTTGAGGCCAATATATTCCATTCCTACCATATGAATCTTGATCTCTAGCTTTTCCCAAGTTGCTTTCCACTCAACCTTCTTTCCACCAGATCCAAATCCTATGAGAGAGAGTTGAGTGTTGGGGAGACTATCATTTGAAGCACAAGAGCAAGGAGTTCATTACCTACACACCATTTGTTACTTCTTGGAGAGTGGTGTCTCCTAGATTGGCTAGGTGTTACTTGGGAGCCTCCGACAAGATTGTGGAGTTGAACCAAGGAGTTTGGAAGGGCAAGGAGATCGCCTACTTTGTGAAGATCTACCGCTAGTGAGGCAAGTCCTTCGTGGGCGATGGCCATGGTTGGATAGACAAGGTTGCTTCTTCGTGGACCCTTCGTGGGTGGAGCCCTCCGTGGACTCGCGCAACCATTACCCTTCGTGGGTGGAGCCCTCCGTGGACTCACGCAACCGTTACCCTTCGTGGGTTGAAGTCTCCATCAACGTGGATGTAGGATAGCACCACCTATCCGAACCACGGGAAAAACATCCGTGTCTCCAATTGCGTTTGAATTCTCCAAACCCTTCTCCTTACATTCTTGCAAGTTGCATGCTTTACATTCCGCTGCTCATATACTCTTTGCATGCTTGCTTGATATGTATTGTGTATGTTGAAATTGTGCCTAAAACTCCACTCAAACCAAAAAGGCCTAAAAATTGCAACTTTAGCACTAAGTGTCTAATCACCCCCCTCTAGACACGTCTACTTCTAGATCCTACAGAACTGGAGCAAGTGAAGGAGCGGGAGCTGGTCCTCTGCAAGATTTTCTACCACACGAACACTAGGGCCAGGACTAAAAAGATTATAAGTTAGTTCAGTATTGGTACTTGTACTACCTTGTCGTCCGCAAGTTGGTATTGTTGTTAACGATCTTTTGGTATGAACTTGGCATTTGCTTCCAACCATGATGCCGAGGGTCGACGTGGATATAAAGCTAAATCATTTGTTTCGAAATGAATTTTCAGGCACCTGATTTTTATTTGATGGGTAGCATAAGCACCCGCCGTTCGAATTCCCAGTTCTCCAAATTTTTCGAAACAAGTGCATGCTCTTATTATCACGATGAAAAACAATATCCATGCTGCATCCCAATTATCAGTCTGTACTTGCAGAATTATCTCGTTTGTTGAGCATGTATATTGTTTTTCAGGTCGAGCAAGTTTCAACTAGGCTGTAGATTGCCCAGGCTTGGTTTTGTTTTTAACAGGCCCATCCCATGACGACAACGGGGCACAAAGATCCAACAGGTATCTACTGGCCTATAGCCCGCCAGCGTTAGTTATATTTTGTCTTACAACATCCGCAGACACTTTTTTACTAAATCAAACACACATCCCAGTTCTATTTTCCTCTTGAAACGCATGTCCTACATCCATTTTCTAATCTCTACCTATAGTTTTACTAGTTCATATACACGTATCATTATATTGAAAATACATAAAATTCACTTTTCATATTTACATCCTTATTTTTGTTGTTGTTTTTCCTCCTAGTGCTGATTTTTTTACCACTGGTTTTCCCTTAAACGAACTCAATTGTCCCACGTCTTATTTGCTTACAAAAACAAAATGATTTTTTGGCAAATCAATAAGTTCTTAAAATGTTTCTCATTTCAGGATTAGAAAAGTTCGGACTCCACCAAAATATGCAAAATAAGGTTGAACTTTTTGACCGTGGCCCTGGGCAGAAAATGGGCTGTAATAAATTACTTAAGAATTAGCAAATGGGCTGCAAATTATTAAAAAAAATAGCAAATGGGCTCTATGTTGTCTGCCACAGATTTGGAGGCTGACTTGTGGGCCTACTAAGTTCATGCGTAGACAATGTTTATCAAAAAAGAAACTTAGTCAACAATCGACTCTACCAGCATCAGACCATTAGTTGTCAATCTAACGGCAATCGTGCTTCTTCAGTCTCTGATCTTCCTGCCCCAGCCGCCCAAACCAGCGCCGTCGGAACCGACTGCTCCCGCCTCCCGTGGCCGGCTGTGCTGCCGGCAGGCCTCACGGCCCCATCATATACTCGCATCCCTGGCCTGTCTATCCCTCTACTCACTCACACCTCCAGTTATTTTCCGGCGACGGTAGCCGAACCAGTCAACCCTCATACTCTCCACCGCGTGGGCAGCCACTGCCGTGTCTTCCCCGGCTCCGTGTCGTTCCCTTCGTAGGCCTCGCCGTCGTCCATCGCCCTGGTGCTCTCGGCGCGGCATGGTCAACAAGGTCAACGAACGACATCCATCGGAAGTGGACTGTACGTGGAGATGCTGACAGCTGGGTCCATGGCCGCACACAAGGAAATGCCTCCTTATTACGTGCTAAATAATGATTCCTCCACTTGACATTTGGGACCCACCGAAAGGGCCTTTGTATTTCACGAAAAAACGTTACCACCACTGACAGCCTGCACCCACCAGCTATATCTTCGCACACAAGGAAGTGCCTCCTTATTACGCACAAAAAAATGAATACTCCCCCTGCTAGTTGGGACCCAGTATAGTGGCAGGCTGACTTGTGGGCCTACTAAGTTGACGGGGACGGAGGGCTTTGTCAACTTAGTCAATATGCATGTTCTAGCTCCACTGACCGTACGATGTCCATCCAATGGCCGTAGTGCTTCTTCAACCTCTGGTCTTCTTGCTCCAGCCGCCCAAACCAGTGCCGATCGTCCCTCATGCTCCTGCCTCCCGTGGCCGGCTGCGATGCGGCGGAGGCCTCACCGCCCCCTACTACTCCCACTGCTGGCTAGGCCATCCCTCTACTCACCCAAAACCCCTGTTATTCTGCGGCGACGACAGCCTCACACCGCAGCGAACCAGTGAACCCTCATACAACTCTACGTGTGGGCATCCACTACCGCGTCTTCCCTGGCTCCGCGTCATCCCCTTCCTAGGCCTCGCCGTCGTCCACCGCCCTGGTGCTCTTGGCGCGACATGGTCAACATGGTCAAGGAACGGCTTCCATTGGATGTGGACTGTACGTGGAGAGGCTGAGAGCTGGGTCCACGGCCGCAACAAGGAAGTGCCTCCTTATTACGCGCAAAATAATTATTCCTCCACCTGACAGCGGGGACCCATCGGACGGGCCACCGTATTTCGCGAAAAAATGTTTCCCCCTGACTGCTGGGACCCACCAGCTACATCTTCGCACACAAGGAAGTGCGTCTAAAAAAACAATTCACCCCCCTGACTGCTGGGACCCACCAGCTACATCTTTGCATGCAAGGAAGTGCCTGACAGTCAGGACCGACCTGGTTGAAGCGTATGTAGCATTGTCATTCTGGTCGCGAACGTGTACATACATACTGGTCGATGTAGAGGCGCGCACGTGTCGTAGTAGAGGCGCACACGTAGCATGTACACGTATGTACATCGGCCAGTGTGCAAGAAAGGAAATACGACCACATACGTACATACAGGCAGGGCCTCGAATGCCTACTCGCGCATATGTACGGCCAGGGCTCGTGTACATGGCTGGGTCAGAATGAAGAAACAACATCGTCGTCGTGTTCATGGGGAGCCAACCGGCTAGGTCGGAACGGAATGCATCGTCGTGTTCAATGGGAGGGCTTGGATGGAACAACCGATGGAAACGAGGCCTGGCTTACCGCAGAACAGAGGAAACGGCCTTGTGTTCGACCGGCCACGTTCGAAACGGGATCCTGTTCATCGGGAGGGGTCTGGTGTACCGCAAAACGGAGGAAATGGACTTGTGTTGGAGCGCTACGGTCGAAACGGGGGTCCTATTGATCGGGAGGGGTGTGGCGTACCGCAAAACGGAGGAAACGGACTTGTGTTGGAGCTCTACGATCGAAACGGGGGTCCTGTTCATCAGGAGGGGTGTGGCGTACCGCAAAACGGGACTCCACGGGATATTGTTCATCTCCACCGTCGACCCCCTCCAGCCTCCACGGGCTACTGTTTATCCACCGTCGACCTCCTCCAGCCTCCACCTGCGACTGTTCATCCACGGGCTCCTGTTCATCTAGCCTCCACCGCGCGCTACTCCACGGGCTACTGTTCAACCAGCCCTCTCCACGGGCTCCTGTTCAACCACCCCTCCACGGGCTACTGTTCATCATGCCCACCACCGTCTACTATTCATCCTGTCCTCCATGGGGTGGTCCTGTTCATCCTGCCCTCCATGGGGTCCTGTTCATCCAGCCCCAACCGGCTCGATCGATCGGGGTACTGTTCATCCAGAGGCAACACCATGGGGTCCTGTTTATCCACCCCCACCGGAAACTGTTCATCCAACCCCCCCGCAATGCTCACTGTTCATCCAGAGGCAGCATCGATCGGCTTTAGTTAGCAACAGTAGAGAAGGAATCGCTCGATCGTGTTCAGTTAACAGCCATCGATCAATCGCTCGGGTTCAGTAACGCATAGCCTGCAATGCAATCACTGGGGTTCAGTTAGAGCCCAACGCCTCGCTCGGGTTCAGTTAGGGCCCAACGCCTCGCACACACGCGCGTACGTACAAGAGAAACACGCATCGCTCGGCCCCCGACCACCCACCGTAACCGGGGACTCCCCGATATTTTCCACGCCCTGGCTTCTACCATGGTGTTTTCCGTCATGGATGACCCAAAGAATGTCATGCAGCTGCATCTCCGGCCCGCCAAGGACGAAAAACCCATTTTCTGTCATGATTTTTTGTCATAGAAGTAGGACCCCACCACATCTATGATGATACCGGGTTTTGTCACAATTATCTTCATAGAATCATCATAGGTATGACAGAAATTTATTTCGTTCGGCCCAAAATGTCACGGATGTGTCTTTTTCTTTGTAGTGAAGGCCACAACTGGTCTGGTTGATATCCAATGTTGTAGTTGGGGTTGTAATGAGATGCATCAGCTACTGCTTGAAGGGCTGTAGCATGGAGGCGAGCAGCCTCCGTTGTTCTTTTATACTCGTTTGCCTCCTCCCTTGTTATAAAATATCGCCCATTTTCCTGAAAGTTAAGAAAGCAGGAGCAGGAAGAGTAACATGGACAACACGCAGTCTATCAAAGATTAGTCGGTACTGGAGGATCTGTTCGTTCCTCTTAAGAAAATCGTAGCGTACCATAGCCTCATAATCTAGAAAAGCAGGTGGCAACTCAATATCATACCCTCTAATAGGTACACCCAAATAGTTAGCTAAACGAGTTGCATAAATCCCACCAAATAAATCTCCATCTTTGGAATTATGATGCAACCTTCTCGCAATAATAGCCCCCAAGTTATATCGCTTATCGCCTAAAAGCGCACATTTGAGGACACTAAGATCTGGAACACACAGGTAGCAATGCTTGTGTTTACCATTAATGCATCTTCCTATAAAGAGAGCAAAGTAGTGTATGGCAGGAAAGTGAATGCTCCCTATGGTAGCTTGCGTGATATTTCTAGTTTCTCCAACAGTGATGCTAGCAAGGAAATCAGTGTATTCAGATTTGTGAGGCACACTAAGATTACCCCATTGTGGAATTTTGCATGCACCACCAAAATGTTCCAGGTCCATGGTATCAGATTCATCATAAAGATCAAACAAGATAGTATGAGTATTAAGCTTAGATGAAAACTCATACCTCCGAACAAAGGAATCGGTGAGATAATAATACTGTAAGCACTTGTCTGATAAGAAATCCTCAAGGCCGGAATTTTGTACGTACGCATAGAACCCATCCTTGAAACCCTCATGATCCATAAATTCATCCGACGACCATTCACACGGCTTCACTTGAGCTTCCCTTGGTGGTTCAAGGTCCAGTTCGCGTATCGCACACCTCGGATGCTTGCTTCCTTGAAGAACCACCTTGGTACATTCTCCTAGACATTTTTCTTTCTCTCAAATTTTCTGAAATTTTTAGTGACTCAAAATAAAAGTGAACCAAACTCTACGAAATTGATAGCAACTACTCCTACAAGTGCCTAGAGGCTATATCGTGCATCAAAACTACTTTGGACAATATAAATTTGATATGCAAGCTCAAGAACAAGGTCACCACAACAACAAAAATTTGCAATAAATAAAGCACTAGAACAAAAAACTAATTGTACCATTGGAGGAGTCACATACCGAAGAACAATCCCCCAAAGCAGTTTTGTAAATGGAGCTATGAGCAAGCAGATCGAAAATGGCAGCAAAATGAGCAAGAACACGAGTTTGAGCTATGGAGTGATTTTTTCTGGAGGAATAAGGAGTGGATGGGTGCTGGAATAAGTGGAGGGGGGCCACGTGGGGCCCACAAGGATAGGGGCGTGCCCCAGGGGGGTGGGCGCGCCCTCCACCCTTGTGGCCACCTGGTGAGGCCTCCTTGTGTGTGTTGAGTGACAGAAATTCTTAAATATTATATAAAATATCGTACTAAATTTTCAGGGCATTTGAAGAACTTTTATTTTCATGTCCTTTTTTATTGTATGGATAATTCAGAAAATAGACAAAAAAATTAATACTATTTTTGCTTTATTTAATCTACATAACAGAAAGTAAAAGATGGGTACACAGAGTTGTGCTTTCAAAATTCATCCATCTCATACTCATAAGGAATCCATTAACAAGGTTGATCAAGTCTTATTAACAAACTTCTTCCGAATGACATGAAACCGGAGAATTTTTTAATAACACTAGGTTACCTCAACGGGGATATGCATGTCCCCAACAATAAGAATATCATGTTTCTTCTTCACAGTAGGAAGAGGGAATTCAAAACCTCCAATAGTAATAGTTAAAAAAATTCCAATAGAATTGATACTATGAACTTGAGGTTGTTTCTTTGGAAAGTGCACAATATGTTCATTATGATTAACATGAAAAGTGACATTGCCTTTGTTGCAATCAATAAGAGCCCCTGCAGTATTCAAAAAGGGTCTACCAAGAATAATCGACATACTGTCGTCCTCGAGAATATCAAGAATAACAAAGTCCGTTTAGATAGTAATGTTTGCAACCACAATAGGCACATCCTCACATATACCAATGGGTATAGCAGTTGATTTATCAGCCATTTGAAAGGAGATTTCATTAGGTTTCAACTTATTCAATTCAAGTCTACGATATAAAGAGAAAGGCATAAGACTAACACCGGCTCCAAGATCACAAAAAGCAATTCTAACATAGTTTCTTTTAATGGAGCATGGTATAGTTGGTACTCCTGGATCTCCAAGTTTCTTTGGTATTTCACCTTTAGAAGTATAATTAGCAAGCATGGTGGAAATTTTAGCTTCCAATATCTTTCTTTTATTAGTAACAATATCTTTCATATACTTAGCATAAGGATGCATTTTAATCATATCAGTCAAACGCATACGAAAAAAGATAGGTCTAATCATTTCAGCGAAGTGCTCAAAATCCTCTTCATCCTTTTTATTGGATGGTTTAGGAGGAAAGGGCATTGGTTTCTGAACCCATGGTTCTCTTTCTTTACCATGATTCCTAGCAACAAAGTCTCTCTTATCATAACGTTGATTCTTTGATTGTGGGTTATCAAGATCAACAGCGGGTTCAATCTCTACATCATTATCATTACTAGGTTTAGCATCAACATGAAAATCATTATTAACATTATCACTAGGTTCATGTTCATCACCAGATTGTGTCTCGGCATCAGAAATAGAAATATCATTGGGATTCTTAGGTGTGTCTATAGCAGGTTCACTAACATGCAAAGTCCTATCAGTTTTCTTTTTCTTTTTAGTACGACGCCTAGGTGTATTAGTATTAGTTCTCTAAGAATCCTGCTCAACTCTCTTAGGATGGCCCTCAAGATACAAAGGTTCCTAGGTCATCTTACCACCTCTAGTCATAACCCTAACAGCATTATTATTTTTCTTACTATTCAACTCATTAAGAAAATCATCTTGAGCTTAAAGTACTTGTTCTACCTGAGTTGTAACCATGGAAGCATGTTTACTAATAAGCTTAAGATCATTAACAGTTCTATTCATATAATCACTCAAGTGTTCAAGCATGTAAGCATTACATTTCAATTGTCTACTAACATAAGCATTGAAGTTTTCTTGTTTAACAATAAAATCATCAAACTCATCCAAGCATTGTCTAGCAGACTTATTATGAGGAATATCACCTTCATCAAATCTACGGAGAGAGTTTACCTCTACTACCTGTGTCGGGTTATCAATACCATGTATTTCTTCAATAGGCGGTAAATTCCTAACATCTTCAGCTTTAATACCTTTTTATTTCATAGATTTGTTTGCCTCTTGGATATCTTCAGGACTAAGAAATAGAATACCCATTTTCTTCGAAGTTGGCTTCAGAGTTGGTTCAGGAAGCGTGCAATCATTATCATTACTCAATATATTATTCAATAGTAGTTCAACTTGCTCAATAGTTCTTTCCCTAAAAACACAACCAACATAACTATCCAGGTGGTCTCTGGAAGCATCAGTTAGTCCATTATAAAAGATATCAAGTATTTCATTTTTCTTGACAGGATGATTAGGCAAAGCATTAAGTAATTAGAGAAGCCTACCCCAAGCTTGTGGGAGACTCTCTTCTTCAATTTGCACAAAGTTAAATATTTCCTTTAAAGCATCTTGTTTCTTATGAGCGGGGACATATTTTGTAGAGAACTAGTAAATCATATCCTGGGGACTACGCACACAACCAGGAGTAAGAAAATTAAACCATAGTTTAGCATCACCCTTTAACGAGAAAGGAAACAATTTGAGGATATAGTAATAGCAAATTTTTTCCTCGCGAGAAAATAGGGTGGCTATATCATTCAATTTAGTAAGATGTGCCACAACAGTTTCAGATTCATAACCATGAAAAGTATCAAATTCAACCAAAGTAGTTAACTCAGGATCAACAGAGAATTCATAATCCTTATCAGTAACAAAGATAGGTGTCGGTGTACAAAAGTAGGGGCCTTTCTGTACCCCTTTACTTGTGCACGGGCAGTCATAGCCACACCTGTAGCCATGCTTGGCGGGGCAGAGGAAGGAAAGATACAAGACTGCCAAGGCAGTACTCAAGCCAGAAGCATGAAGAGCGAAGGGACAAGATGGGCTTCCCTCGGCAAGAGCCTTGCCGGGGGCAACTTGCCCAACACCAGCAAGGCCACCACCCTTGATCCTGAGCACTCCGACACCATCGATAGCGTCAAGACCAAAACTCAGGGGTACCTTGCCTAGTGGCATGCAGATATTTGTGAAGACCAAAGGCCTGCAAGCCTAGATGGGAACCAGAAGATGAAGGCCCCTGGCAAGATCCTTGACGAGGCCCCCGGCTTGCCGGGTACAGATGAAGACCCCCGGCAAGATCCTTGCCGGGGACGACCACGAGGCCCGGCAAGATCCTTGCTGGGGACGGACACGAGGCCCCACCAAGACCCTTGCCGGGGGTGTCTGTGGGGCTGAGGACAGGCCCACACTTGCCAGAGTTTCGCTGCCCCGTGCCCGTTCCAACATGGCGGCCAGCCCACCAACTAGGCAATCGCCTGCGTGGCAGCATGCAACTTCTAAGCCAACTAGCAAAGCACCTGCATGGTGGCATGCAGATCTTCGTGAAACCCCTGCCACTGCACCAGCTCAGCAGCCAGCCAGCGTGGCGTTGCATGCCTCGTCAGCTTGGACGCGCGTCAGAGCGAGGCGAGGCGGCGACAGACGAAATGAGCTTCTTTGTCGTCCCCGATAAAGCAAGAGGGCACGTCGACAGCGCATTAAATGCGTTTGTCCTATGGTGCCAAGCGATAGGCTTGTACACTATACATACTTTCCACCTCGTGTGTGCCACTATGGCAACCCCTTTGACATATAAAAGGAGGCCCGAGGCATACTGAGGAAGGATTCAGACTTTTTGGACTAGGCATGCACCGCAGCTAGTTCAGGAGCTCAAGAACACTAAATACACACAAAACAGGACTAGGGTTTTACGCATCGTTTGCGGCCCGAACCTGGGTAAAAATCCCCCCATGTTGATCTTCTAGGCCCGCTCTTTGCGCAGCCCCATGCCCCGCCAACCGCAGAAGGGACTCCCTGAGGGATCCCATAGGTGTCGTTCCTGAGCCTCGACAATAGGTGAAGTAGCAAAACTGGGGTCATATTTCATTCTAGCATTCAAGGATTTTTCTTTCAACTTAGCTAAAAATTTCTTAAGATCTTCTCTATCATTGCAAGCAAAGAAGTCTCTAGCAGTTTCTTCATCCATAACATAACCCTCAGGTACAATAGGCAATTCATATCTTGGGGGACATCATAATCTTCAGTTTCAATAATATCATCAGTTTCAGTAATTTCATTCTCTCTAACCCTAGCAAGTTGTTCATCAAGAAATTCACCTAGTGGCACAGTATCATCATGCATAGAAGTGGCATCATCAATAACATGTGACATATTGGAACCAATAGTAGGTGTAGGTGTCGCAAGTTTACTCAAAACAGAAGGAGAATCAAGTGGAGAGCTAGATGGCAGTTCCTTACCTCCCCTCGTAGTTGAGGGAAAAGTATTAGTTCTTTGATCTTTCAGGTTCCTCATAGTGATCAACAGATATAAATCCCAAGTGACTCAGAGAATAGAGCTATGCTCCCCGGCAACGACGCCAAAAAAGGTATTGATAAGCCACAAGTATAGGGGATCACAACAGTTTTCGACGGTAGAGTATTCAACCCTAATTTATTGATTCGGCACAAGGGGAGCCAAAGAATATTCTCAAGTATTAGTAGTTGAGTTGTCAATTCAACCGCACCTGAAAGAGTTAATATCTGTAGCAAAGTATTCAGTAGCAAAGTAGTATGGAAGTATTAGTAACAGTGGCAAAAGTAACAGTAGTAGTATTGAAGCAATCAGAACAATGGCAACGGAAAAGTAATGGAGCAAAGATCAATATGTGAAAAGCTCGTAGGCAATGGATCCATGATGGATGATTAAGTCGGATGGCATTCATCATGCAATGGTTATAACATAGCGTGACACAGAACTAGCTCCAGTTCATCATTGTAATGTAGGCATGTATTCCGAATATAGTCATACGTGCTTATGGAAAAGAACTTGCATGACATATTTTGTCCTACCCTCCCGTGGCAGCGGGGTCCTACTAGAAACTAAGGGATATTAAGGCCTGCTTTTAATAGAGTACCGGACCAAAGCATTAGCACTTAGTGAATACATGAACTCCTCAAACTACCACTACAAAAAAAAAGACACATCCGTGACATTTTGGGCCGAATGAATTTTTTTTCTGTCATACATATGACACTTCTATGACGATAATTGTGACAAAACTCAGTATCATCATAGATGTGGTGGGCTCCTACTTCTATGACAAAAAATCATGACAGAAAATGGGCTTTTCGTCCTGGGCGGGCCAGAGACACAGCTGCATGACATTCTTTGGGCCGTCCATGACGGAAAAAACCGTCGTAGAAGCGAGGGGGAGGAAAATTTCGGGGAGTTCCCGGTTACGGTGGGAGGTTGGGGCCGAGCGATGCGCGTTTCTCTCGTACACGTACGCACGTGTGTGCGAGGCATTGGGCTCTAACTGAACCCGAGCGATTGCACTGTAGGCTACGCGTTACTGAACCCGAGCGATCGATCGATGGCTGTTAACTGAACCCGGTCGAGCAATTCCTGCGCTACTGCTGCTAACTGAAGCCGATCGATGGGATGAACAGTGAGCGTTGCGGGGGGGTGGATGAACAGTGAGCGGTGGCATTGCCTCTGGATGAATAGGACCCCGTGGTGTGGTGGAGGGCTGGATGAACAGCAGACAGTGGAGGGGTGCCCGTGAAGGGGTGGATGAACAGGACCCCGTGGTGTGGAGGGATGGATGAACAGTATACGGTGGAGGGGTGGTTGAACAGGACCCCCTGGTGTGGAGGGTTGGATGAACAGTAGACGGTGGAGGGGTGCCCGTGGAGGGGTGGTTGAACAGGACCCCGTGGTGTGGAGGGATGGATGAACAGTAGATGGTGGAGGGGTGGTTGAACAGTAGCCGGTGGAGTAGCGCGTGGTGGAGGCTGGATGAACAGGAGCCCATGGATGAACAGTCGCGGGTGGAGGCTGGAGGAGGTCGACAGTGGATGAACAGTAGCTTGTGGAGGCTAGAGGGGGTCGACGGTGGAGATGAACAGTATCCCGTGGAGTCCCGTTTTGCGGTACGCCACACCCCTCCCGATGAACAGGACCCCCGTTTCGACCGTAGCGCTCCAACACAAGTCCGTTTCGTCCGTTTTGCGGTACGCCACACCCCTCCTGATGAACAGGACCCCCGTATCGACCGTAGGAGGTCCGTTTCCTCCGTTTTGCGGTACGCCAGACCCCTCCCGATGAACATGATCTCGTTTTGAACGTGGCCGGTCGAACACAAGGCCGTTTCCTCCGTTCTGCGGTACGCCAGGCCTCGTTTCCATCGCCTGTTCCGTCCAAGCCCACCCGATGAACACGACACCTTCTATTGCCTCCCCATGAACACGACGCATTCCGTTGCCTCCCCATGAACACGACGACGATGCTGTTTCTTCGTTCCGACCCAGCCATGTACACGAGCCCTGGCCGTACGTATGCGCGAGTAGGCGTTCGAGACCCCGCCCGTATGTACACATACGTGGCCGTATTTTATTTCTTGCACCCTGGCCGTTGTACGTATGTGTACATGCTACGTGCGTGCCTCTACTACGACACGTGCGCGCCTCTACATCGACCAGTATATATGTACGTACAAGTTCGCAACTAGAATGACAACGCTACGTACGCTTCGACCAGGTGGGTCCCAACTGTCAGGCACTTCCTTGCGTGCAAAGATGTAGTTGGTGGGTCCCAGCAGTCAGGGGGGCGAATCGTTTTTTTTGCCCGGACGCACTTCCTTGCGTGCGAAGGTGTAGCTGGTGGGTCCCAGCAGTCAGGGGGGAAACGTTTTTTTCGCGAAATACGGTGGCTCGTCCGGTGGGTCCCCGCTGTCAGGTGGACGAATAATTATTTTTGCACGTAATAAGGAGGCACCTCCTTGCTGCGGCCGTGGACCCAGCTGTCAGCCTCTCCACGTACAGTCCATGTTCGATGGAAGTCGTTCCTTGACCACGTTGACCACGTCGCGCCGAGAGCACCAGGGCGGTGGACGACGGCGAGGCCTAGGAAGGGGACGACAGGGAGCTGGGGAAGACGCGACAGTGGAAGCCCGCACGGAGAGGAGTACGAGGGTTCACTGGTTCGGCTGCGGTGTGAGGCTGTCATCGCCGCAGGGCCTGGCTAGCGGTGGGAATAGTAGGGGCGGTGAGGCCTCCGCGGCAGCACAGCCGGCCGCGGGAGGCAGGAGCATGCGGCATGACCGGCGCTGCTTTGGGCGGCTGGAGCAAGAAGACCAGAGGTTGAAGAAGCACTACGACCGTTGGATGGACATCGTACGGTCACTGGAGCTAGAATCGTTCATATTGACTAAAGTTGACAAAGGCCCCCGTCCCAGTCAACTTAGTAGGCCCACAAGTCAGCCTCCCACCATGGTGGGTCCCAGCTAGTAGGGGGAGTATTCATTTTTTTGTGCGTAATAAGGAGGCACTTTCGGTGGGTCCGAGCCGACAGCGGGGGGAATGCTTTTTTTCACGAAATACGCTGGCCCATCCGGTGGGTCTGAGCAGTCAGGGGGAAACGTTTTTTTGTGAAATAAGGTGGCCTGTCCGGTGGGTCCCTGCTGTAAGGTGGAGGAATAATTATTTTGCACGTAATAAGGAGGCACTTCCTTGCGGCCGCCTAGACCCAGCTATCAGCCTCTCCATGTACATTACTCTTTCGATGGAAGTCGGTCGTTGACCACGTTGACCACGCCGCGCCGAGAGCACCAGGGCGGTGGTCTGGACGACGGCGAGGCCTAGGAAGGGGACGATGCGGAGCCGGGGAAGACGCAGTAGTGGAAGCCCGCGTGGAGAGGAGTACGAGGGTTCACTGGTTCGGCTGCGGTGTGAGGCTGCCGTCGCCGCAGAATAACAGGGGGTGTGGGTGAGTGGAGGGATGGCCCGGCCAGCGGTGGGAGTAGCATGGGGGCGGTGAGGCCTCCGCGGCAGCATAGCCGGCCTCGGGAGGCAGGAGCAGGCGGCATGACTGGCGCTACTTTGGGCGGCTGGACCAAGAAGACCAGAGGTTGAAGAAGCAGTACAGCCGTTGGATGGACATCGTACGGTCACTGAAGCTAGAAACGTTTATTATTGACTAAGTTGACAAAGCCCTTGGTACGCTCCAACTTAGTAGGCCCACAGGTCAGCCTCCAAAATGGTGCGCCCCAGATGTCAGGGGGAGGAATCATTTTTTGGGTGGCCGAAGCTAAGAATATCCGAGATTGAAGAAGAAGCACGACATCCGTTGGATAGACATCCAACGGCCACTACTGCTAGAACCGTGTGTTGACTATAATAAGTTGGCAAAGCCTTGCATACGCGTCAACTTATTTTTTTAGGGGACGTGTCACTTAGTAGGCCCACAAGTGTGTGGCAGAGAACTTATAGCCCATTTGCATTTTGTAAGAATGTACAACCCATTTTGGAATTCTAATGGAATTTACAACAACCCATTTAAAGTTTGTTAAAAGTACAACCCATTTTCTAGCTAGGACAATGATTAATAATTTCAACCAACCGTTGAAGACAGAATTCAATAAAATTTCCCACATTTTGATGGGCTCCGAAATATTTTTATCCCGAAATTTCTAGTCAGATTAAATATAAATTTGTATTACGTAAAAATCCAACGAAACATTGCGCGCGCAACAATGAAAATTTAAGATTTTCAAAATCCATAAATAATATTTTATAAACTAATTTCGTGTTTGGTGCATTTTTTATAGTTACTGCCCAGTTTTTATAATTACATCCCATTTATTATTTATTAAAGCCCATTTTCCTGTTAAGCCTAATGCATCCCTCCTAGGAAAGATTTGCAGCCCAGCGGGGCGGAGAATAACAAGTTGACCTTGCCTGGGTATTCCTCAAAAAGACGTATAGATGGGCTAGCCATTTTCATCTTGAAAAAATTAGTATCTGGGCTGGATATCTGGCCTGGGCTAGATGGGCCACAGCCCGCCCAGTTAATACCCTGCTCTCCTCTGAACAACAACGAAATCATCGCCAAGAAAAACTCTGCAGTGCTCACGCCTCAAAAACACAAATACTGCTCGAGCTGCTTGGTCCCAGCTGTCGGCCGCACCTTGTGCAATTCTCTCGTTTAAATTGACTACATAGGTTGACAATGGTGTGGGACCGTGATGTCACGAAACCAGGAGAAAGCAAAAATATATAGTTGTACATAATAAGGAGGCACTTGCATACGTACGGCTATGGCCCTAGTGGGTCCCTAGTGTCATCCAGTCAAAATAAAGTCATCTCCTCAATCCTCATGTTTGTTGACGATGTTAACAATGCTCGGCGCTACGGCAAGCGCAACAACTCGAAGGACAACGGAGAGGGCCTCGCGGGCCCTACGGATGGTCTGATACAGCGCCCACTACTCATTCAGGAAGCCAGGATCATCGGACACCTATGAGCACCTTCTAGAAACTGAGATGGCATGAAATGGTAAGGCTGCGCTTGAGAGCTCTAGTTTATTTCAAACCTGTATTAACATACAAGTGTAATTTACTCGTCATTGAAAACAACGCGTAAAATACAGGCGTAATGAAACCGAGGGCCCGAGGTCTGTAAGTAAAACCGGCGGGTTACGCGTGTAATTTGAGAGACCAGTGTATATTTTACGAGCACTGCTATATGGACGACATTACCAGACGATACATGCACGACGTGCGTATCATGCCATCCATGGGCAAGGCTGAAACAGCAGCTAACGGCTGGATTAGCAATCGTCCGAGTGTCGTTCAGCGTTTTTATCATGTGTCAAGTACTTCTGATATTTTACTAGTCGAAATCGACCAACCAAGAGCCTTCACCCGAGACCATCTGCTTTAATTTACAAGCGTCAGTTTTACAAGCGGTTTTGGTTGGAAAACGACGATCCAATCACGGCCTAATATCATGAGTTGGTCGGAAGATCATATGGTTTCACTTCTAACCTACCCGACTTTTCGTATAGGCTATGAATGAAACATCAGACGATGAACTTCTTAAGCACGGAAACAACAGAAGAGGATGATCTTCTTAACAAGGAAATCACTGGCATTAGATCGACATGCACAATAATACGAAGCATTATTCTCAGGAGGCACGGTGAACAGCTCGTGATGCCGCATGCCACAACATTCCAAGCTCAACTTTGCAATCAAACACAAGGCCTGGCATTACATAGACAATATTTAGAACAAACTCTTAACACAGGAATATCTCAGCAGAGTAACTATTTACTTCTAAACTAAACACAAGAATAGGAAAAAACACTCGACGCTGCTCACAGCAAGGGCATCCCACTCAAAAATATCAAATGCATGTCTTCTGGCTAACATCAATGAGCAAATTTTGACAAGGTTTTCCAATTCCAATATATTAAACTAACGTCTTCTTGCTAACATCAATGATTAAACTTTGACAAGCTTTTCCCATTCAAAATATGTAATGCCTATGATCGTGGAGTCCTGTCGTAGCTTTTATACTTGTTTGGGCACTTTTTGCCCAAGGCACTCCACGTATTGTTAAATTGCCAATGGTCTCTGCAGACTAGTCATGTCACCGGTGTCTAATAATACTCGGTAAAGCTTCTCGGTCATTCCTTCTGTAATGTAGTGCAAACAGTGACTGCTTCTTTCTGCAAAGTGGAACGACCAACTAGACCCAGTAATGCAGCAGTTTGCCTTACACATTGGCTCCTTTTGTGCAGTTCAACTAAAATCGAAGTCGGAATAAAACCGAGTTTTAATTTTGATATCCCTGTAAGCAACAATAGGTATAAGGGAAACAATTACTAAGAAATAACGGTTGATGACTTGTACTCCCAGAAGAAAAGCATCTACTTATCTACTTTATCTTAATGGGAAACAAAGAAGGAGAGTAGCAATTCTCCATCAGTGTGATTCATTCATATTGACTGAGACATTATCTTAACAATGCCTTGTTTCAACATGTATAAAGAATGACAAAGCTTATAAAGGGGGTGATGCTGAATTTGTTGTAACAAAGCAACAAGCATCATGTCTGGGTTGGTCCCATTTTTGTTCACTACTTAATGGGAAAAGACAGCAATACAATAGCTTCAATTCATCATTTATTTAAAACAGTACCAATACAAGTAGCACAACATCTCAAAACACACTGCACGATCATGTGGATGAAGGCAAGTACCAACCTGTCATGACGCACACAAGATCACGTACGAATCTGCCAACACGAATAGGAAATCCAATCTCGTTTTGTGTAGTTGCACTGAAATCAAGCAAAGTGTTTCGCGTAGCGAAGCAAAATGTCACAATAGCAGCAAAGTTGAATAGATATCCCTGTATAAACAGAGGCAAAAAAGGAATCAATTACTAGCTAATAAAGGAGGATGAAACATGCGGCCACAAAAATGGTAATCCCGCCAATCCCCAACAAGTGTTGCAGTTTTGAAATAAGATTCAGTAGTTAATTTTGAGAGTGGCATAAATTACTGGCTCATAAAGGGGGTGATGCTGAATTTGTTGTAACAAAGCAACAAGCATCATGTCTGGGTTGGTCCCATTTTTGTTCACTACTTAATGGGAAAAGACAGCAATACAATAGCTTCAATTCATCATTTATTTAAAATAGTACCAATACAAGTAGCACAGCATCTCAAAGCACACTGCACAATCATGTGGATGAAGGCCTGTACTGACCTTTCATGAGACGACCAACATAAAATACGAATCTACCAACACGAATAGGAAATCCAATCAAGTTTTGTGCAGTTGCACTGAAATCAAGCAAAGTTGCCGGTGTGACATTTAAGTTTTCTATAGCAACAAGTTGAATAGATATCCCTGTTTTAAGAGGCAAAAAAGAAAACAATTACTGGCCAATAAAGGAGGATGAAACATGCGGCCACAAAAAGAAGCATCTACCTTATCTTGATGGAAAACAAAGTATAGGACAGTGGCATTTCTAAAACGGTTGCATTGATTCATATTAACAGAGAAATTCTTTTAAAACAAATCGGTAGTTAATTCTGAGATTAACAACAGCAAAATAGCTGCATGGGACATGCCAGCACCATGTGCGTCCACACGTATAAATGGGTGATGCAGAGTATGTAGCCAAGCAACATATATGCGCTGGTCCCATATTTGTTCTCTTTGAACCTTCTTCTTATGTGAGGGCAGCAAATCTAGTCGTGCACAAACTACCCGACCCCCCAGTTTCTTTCCCTTTTCAACCAAGAGATCGGTTCCTTACAGATGTGTGTACTGGGTTACCCCCTTTTTCCCTTTTCGACCTACAAAGCGGCTGGATAGCCGGTCTATACTACTTTCCGCCCCTCCTTTCCTCATTGAACCACGTCCTAGATTCTTGCTCCAGCCCACCGCACCCTTCATTCCTCTTTGAACCAAGACCTAGATTCGACTACAGATCAAAAAAGATCCACATGCCGCTAGAGCAATGACGGTTTCAAAGAAACTTATACCTTAGGGTCCTCGGGACGTGGCAAGGCGTGCGGCGGGAGGCCGGATCTGCCCACACTAAGTATGGCAGCAAGGAAGAAGGGGTCGGTGGCCCTCCTGCACAGGCGCTGGGTGAAAGAGAACATCGCAACCGACAGTGGATTGCCTCCCTCGTCGAAGGAGATAGAGTGAACGCTGCACCTCCTCCCCTTCCCGGTGCGACGGGATACGGACGCCTCCTTCACCAGCTGTGAGGGGGGAGAGAGAGACAAGAGGCCAACGCAGTCTTGTTTAGATCTGGTGAAGAGAGGGTGAGAGACTGTGAATATAGCAAACCCTAGCAAATGTATCTAGACTCATTTTAGTGCTAGATACCTCCGTATCTAGACAAATCTAAGACAAGTAATTCGGAACGGAGGGAGTAACATATATGTAGTGCGGCGAGCATGTGGAGAGTGCAAACCCTAGCGAACAAGCGCTGAGGCTCCCGCTTATATATACTACTGTAGTACGGACTGAGCTCCGGTGCCTTCACTGCACCTGCTTTTGGCTGTATGACAGGTGAGTCAGCCACATTTTGGGCCCACCTGTTGTAAAACCCTAGCGAAAATTGCACCAACGTGAAAGACGACTGCGTCTCCAACGCAACCAAGGTGAACTGACGAAGGATATCATCTTTGTGCGTAACAAGCAAAGAGCACTGATGGAAGACAGCTTGTTTTTCGTCGAAAATCGATCAGCTTCACCAATCGACGCAACCATGAGGCGCAACCATGAGCAACGACAGGTCATCGTGGTGATGCATCATCCATTTGGCATCAAGTTTGGGTGAGGCACCTAAGAAGTTCGACAAATCCTCACTGTGGTCTGTTTCTTCTCAGTAATCAAGCTGGATGAAGGAAGAACCACGTGGCAGAGGACGGTGAGGCGGAACAACAATGGCCATCCAATTTTGTGCAGTTCCACTAAAATTGAGGAAGACATGCCCGGGTATGGAGACACGCATCGCTGTTTCCAAAAATATAAAAAAGGGTTAGCAACGACATCTCAATTGTCAATAAGAATTAATGAAAAGTACACCAACAAAAAGAAGCATCATAATTATCTTGATGGGAACTAAACCAGGATACCCGAGAAAAAAAAGCATTTCTTCATTTAACCAGTGATAGTACTACCACCATATGGACAACGACCGCACAACCACCATGTACTTTTTGTCGAAACAACATGTATACCTCCACTAAGGCATAAATCAGGACAACTTTTTGAGTGGCATTTCCTCTATAATAGTACTAGTAGGTGATGTTGGACCAACCGACGAACCCTAGCTACTATGCATGGGGAGCTGGGGAGTATTCGCATAGAAGAAAACCCGCACGCAGCGACCTAGGGAGCTGGACGAGTACAAGAAGTTATACATCAGGTGGGCGAGATGTCGTTTAGGCGGGCGGGATCTGCCCACACGACGGCAGCGAACAAGGGCGCGGAGGATCTTCGTCCGCGCCAGCGCCGGCTCCGAGAGGACAGTGTGCATCGGCTTCCTCCATGGCCGACGGCAACAACATCAACGCTGCACCTCCTCACCTGCCGCAGTAGACGGGATTCGGCCGGATCTGTGACCACCGGTGAGGAGAGAGATAGAGTGGACACTGTCATCTTGTTTTGATATGGAGATGGTGAGAGAGCGAGACACGAGAAACTCTATCAAACAAGAGGCTATAATGGAGTAAAAAATCTCTCCATAGTAGTGGTTTTAAATAGAATACGCGCATTCCCGGAAAAAAGAAACGAAAACTGGCGGACAATTTTTTAAGGGTGTGTCTAGGACACATCTAGATGTCACATAGTTATGTCACATATAAGTTGATGTCCACTCTGTTTGTGGTCTTTTCCTAGTTTTTTGTTTCTTGTTGCTACATTATATACTTGTGGGAGCTTAGATGTGATATCCTTAAATAACATCTAGATGAGAATTAGACAAACTGATTTTCTAACGTACCAAGAAAGAAAACTCGATCAAAAACACGCCCCGCTTCCAGGTCGCGAGAGTCGTCGCGCACACACACATAGACATAGACATGCATATCCGTGTTTACATAAAATTCCATTTCCATCTCCATCTCCAATCATATTTGTCCAACTGGCACATTATTTACGTTGTTAATTATATACGCAGCAATATTAACGTACAACATCGATTGTTTGCGCACGTCCGGACCGCTGCCACAGCCGGTCCTGACCAACCCGAACCCTCTTCATCACCCGCGCGTGCTTCCCGCCCGAAACAGTCAATGCCGCATTCATGCCCGGCCAGAGCGGACGTGACCTCTCACTGGCGCCAGCATTGATTGCGGCGTGCCCCCGCCGCTTCCGGATGCACGCGGCTGCTCCGCGTTTAAAGGTCGCAATTGCCGGCTACAACATGCGTGATCTCTTCCAGTAGTAAGTTCTTGGGAGTCCGTGCTACAGCTAGCTGTCCTCCCCCAACTCGTCAATCTCTTCCAGTAGTGCTAGTACTCCATGGCGCGATCCATCGACAAGCAGGCGGGAAAGTTATGGTATACTACTCGGTTTGCGGTGAGTGGCATGCCGAGCGACCGTGTGTGGTCGAGCCGTGGAGAGTGAGACACGAACACGACAGATGTGATTTAAACGTTGGTTTTGCTCGATGGCGTGATCCAACAAAACGAAACGTTGGTTTCTCTCCGTTTCCATTTTTTCTCTGGAAAAACAGAAACTTTTCCACTCCATTTTCATTCCTATTCCAAGGTTGCCCCGTTACAACATTCCATCAAATACAAAGGAAAACTAACATGCATGCTGATGCATCTCAATGATTCACAGATCATAGCCAATATTTACTTCACAACTAAAGAAAAACGTTGTGAGAGCATGTACGATAGAAAAACTACTGATGGGGTCACTACGACTTAAACCCTAAACCCTAAACATGATTTAATTTCCTGGCCAGGAAGAACCTGTCAAAGGAAAGACGGCTGGCACCCTCGGATCATAGGATGCTTTTGTGCAGTTCCACTAAAATCGACTTGAGCATCCCTGATGGCAAAGATATTGAAGAAGTGTGATTAGAATAATAGTACTGGCACTAGTTCATGAGACATAAACTCATCACAAGTAGAAGCCGGTAGAAGTAGAGAAAGATCGACATGGAGATGGAGCTACGGCAGTGGAGCAAGCCGGCTCCAAAAGGAAGATGGACTACCTGGGACATCAGGCTGTAGCTAGAAGGGCAGTTGGGACGCGGCATCGGCCCATACTGCGGTGACCCCCGATTGGGACGCACCGACTGTGGGTTTTCTCCCTCGCCGATGTCGACCGCGTCTACGCAGAACATTGTTCCCTTCCCCCAGCTGCGGGATCAGGCCCATCGTTCTATGCTTGTGAAGAGAGCAACCTAAGCAAGCAGGCTTGTAGCTTAGGCTCCTGCTAGTGTATATATAGTGGTTTTCTTTTTCTCTCCATATCAACCATTTTATATTGCGTACGTGTCATTCAAGAGTGAAATGACGGTTGCTTCTTCCGACTAACTTACTGTGTGATTTGACTGCTCCTTAGTGGCCCCTACACGTACTCCCCCTACGTGTATGCAACAGTCACACGTACACATGGACGCAAAAACGCGCGCGACGCCCTAATGCATGCATGTCCGAGCACACGACGGAACACACACGGTCACGCTCAAGTGCTCAACCTACACGTGCATGCACACACATACTCAGTCAGGGTGAGCTAGTGACCGTATGAACACCGGGAAATATATATATTGAGCGCAATGAGCGTATTATGAAGTCCACTGACCGTATTTTTACAAATATACAGTGACAGACAGTGTATTTATCTCGTTTGAAATTAAGCCATATTAACCGGAGAGGAGGCAGCATGGACTAGCATTACTTTGTTGTGTCCCGTCAACTTGCCAAACGAGGAGAAGGTTGCAGGGCGGGAGAAGCTTGCGCACGGTGGCTCGCAGGACAAGTTGAAGCTTTTGACTAATGCAAGCTCTCCCTCGCTCAGGCAGTGGACGTGCAACAGTTAATTCGGTGTCAGATTGCCAGAAGCATACACTATACTACTAGTGCTATTATTGTTCGACTTCCAGAAAAGCCAAGCGCAAAGTTTAGGCATTCTTTGGTTCACAGGATAGGAATTTTATAGGAATAGGAAAATCATAGGAAGTGAGATGACATGCATGTCAATTCCTATAGAGAAAGAGATGTCATTTGGTGCATAGGATAGGATTTTTTTCGTCTAGGCTAATGTTTTTTTCCTCCAAAACATGAAGGATTGATTCCTATCCTACATAAGAATAGGAATCCATTCCTACAAACCAAAGGGCTTCAAAGAAACTTTTCCTTTGCAAATCCTATCCTATAGAATTCCTACAAAAATCCTACAAACCAAAGGAGGCCTTACTAGTACTACTACTATAGTCCATAAAGGTACGTACTATACTAGTACTAGCAACCGGATGGAGGAGCGTCTGCACTCTTATTATAATTTTAAAATGTGATAAAGCAATCTTGAACACATTTGGTTCTCTTCGAGGGTTCTCGCATGTGATAATGGAAGTTGATTGCATGGAACACTCGCCACAATTCTCGCTTAATTCTGGCTCATATCCTGTTACAAATAGTAGCGCTCAGTAATATTTCCTCTTTTTTTGTTATTCAGCATGTAAACAGGTCAGCAAACCTTGTGGCGCATCTTCGTGCGAACCGTGCTTGCTGCACTTTGAATGTGGCCGAGAGCTGGCTTGATGAAACACCTCGCTTCCTACTTCTTTTTTTGCGGGGTACCTCGCTTCCTAGTGACCAGTGTCTTGGCTGATCGTCCTAAGAATGCTTATATATGAATAAAGCTCTCTCATTTACCCGCAAAAAAGATTAAGCCATATTAACCAGAAAGGAGGGAGTATGGACTAGCACTACCCTTTGGTGTGTCCCGTCAACTCGAAGAACAAGGAGAAGCTTGCAGGACAAGGTGAAGCTCACTTACGCCTTTTGACTAATGCAACCTACCCTCGGTGGACATGCATTAGTCCATTCGGTGTCAGATTGTCAGAGGCATGCACTGTAGTACCCAACATGCGGAGTACCATCATTGTTCGACTTCACGAAGGGGCGAAGAGCCAAGCGCAGTAGTACGGGTACTTGGTTTTGCACCTTCATACTACTCCACCCTCCGTCACAGTTTACAGGGCGCGCTTCATTATGATGCATTTGTCTCAATGCATTTCCACCACCAGAGAGACTTTAGACGCGTTTGGTATAATGCTCAATTAATTAGGGCATGGTAACCGCAATCAAGTCCACAATTTTCTCTCCATGTACTGTACTACTACGGAGTGCATGCATGTGTGTACCGGGGGTGGAAGCACTGCATGCATGTGTGTACGCATTATTCCCTCTAGTAATAGACGCCGTGCTATAACTACCAATGCTATTTTTCAGGCCGATCGCTAGTCGCCTTGGTCCCATAGATTTTGTTTCTTTTTTCTGAAGCACGCTGTATAAACAGTGACGGATGGAGTAGTATGAGCGGATTCAAAGAAGAGTGTATTGATGGTTTGTTCTTCAGAGCAACTTACAGTGGGAAAGGTGGGGCTTATGATTTGACTGCTCATTACTCACTATTAATGCGGTGCAACGACCGGGCTGAGTCTCCCATGCGGTTGTGCACTACCCCCTCGGTTCTTAAATATACTCTGGAGTATTTGTCTTTCTAGAGATTTCAACGAGTGATTACTCTCTCACTCAAATATTTGTCTTTTTAGAGATTTCAAATGGACTGGCACATACGGATGTATATAGACATATTTTAGAGTGTAGATTCACTCATTTTGCTCCGTATGTAGTCACTTGTTGAAATCTCTGTTAAGACGAATAGAATATTTAGGAACGGAGGAAGTACACATACGAAGCAAAATGAGTGAATCTACACTATAAAATATGCCCGTTTGAAATTTGTAAAAAGACAAATATTTAGGAACGAAGGAGTATAATTTTGTGCATGGCACATGGACCCGGATGATGAAGAGGCTTCTGGCAATGCTATCAAGCTTCCATCATTTGTTTACATAATTGACGTACTATACAAATAATTTTCCAGCGACATGAAATTGTACAATGGTGTGAGCTTTCAGCTTTTGTTTCGCGTGTCTTGCCATCGATGCTCTTTCGGAAACAATAAAAAACTAAATTCCTTGCTAATGCATGTCAATTATTAGCAGATCAGAGCTAATAATTACATCACAACTGAAGACAAAGTTGTGAGAAGGTGCTAAATTAAAATTGATCCATGCTTTCATTGGCAACAACGTCCCCCAGCTCTGTCTAAATCAACAAGGCATGTTGCGAAAAAAGTAGCTGTCTGGAGCATGCAATATTCCGATCATTTTGTGCAGTTCCACTAAAATAGAGCTGAGCGTCCCTGTTCCAAAGATATCAAGTGTGATTACGATAATAGAGGACTGCTGATGAAACAATAAACACACAAATAGAAGCCGGTCACCTTTGCAGTCTCTCTTAAGACTAACTAGTTGGAGAAGATTAGGCTCGGAGTTGGATGAGGAGGATAGAGCAAAACCAATATCCCTTTGTGCAGTCGCACTGAAATGTAGAGATCAGAGACATTGCCCGTGTGACATTTTAGTACAACTGCACAAAACATTCTTAAGAAAAAAGTAATTTGTGCAGTTCACCAAAAGGTCGCAATAGCAATGACGTGAAATGGATAGCCCTGTTTGCAAAAAAGAGGTAGAAAGGAAACAATTACTGGCCAATAACAGTTGATGACACATGCGACGACAAAAAAGAAGCATATTCCTTATCCTAAGGGAAGATAACAACACGGTTGTGTTTGTCTAAAACGGTGTGAGGACGAGAATGCAATATGGAAAGTACGCCGGACGAGCGATGTTTTGGGCAAAGAACTATGGAAGATCCACATGCAGCGACGTGGGAAAATGGGAAGTGGAGCAAGGCCGGATGGGATACCTGGAGGTCGTCGGGATGTAACTAGGTGAGCGGCGGCGGGTGGAATCTGCGAGCAGGTGGCGTAGGCCCTGCCATGCCGGAGCTTGGTCAGAGAGAACGGCGTGTACCGCAGATCGGGACGTGATGCCTCGGCGCCGTCGAATGGAGAAACGATGCACTTCCTCCCTTTCCCCCGGCGGACGGGATGCGGCCGGATCAGTGACCAACGGTGAGAGAGAGAGAGGCCACCGCACTCCCTTTCCCCCGATGGACGGGATGCGGCCGGATCAGTGACTTACGGTGAGAGAGAGAGAGAGGCCACCGGAGCCTTGTGTGAGATACTCTGAAGAGCGGACTACCTTTTCCTCCATAAAAATTGTTTTATATTCTGTGTACGTGCCATTGAGTGCTATAACTTTATTTAAAAATAACGCGGCAATGCGTCAAGTCGACCTTTGTTTCGTGCACGTGTGGTATACGACCTCGCTAGGTAAACAAATGCTACAGGCCTTCAAATTAGTACGTGGGCTGCCATTTCGTAAAGAAATGAGCTCCACCGTGTACCTGCGCGGGTGTGGCTGGGCACGAAGCATGAGTACGTGCACGGTGCACCTATTCTCTTCTTGTATACGTACACCACCTGCGTGGGGTTGTGTGAGAGAGATACAAACCTAGAGGGATATAGTGTGTGGGTTCTTGAGAGTTTTTTGGGGGGGGTCAATAAAAAAATTTAACATATGCAATGTGTGTGAAATAGAGTCCTGGATATAACATATATATAGAGGGGGCGATCCATGAGAAGAGAGTGGAGGTATCATCGGCTTGAGGTGTCCATAGAATCGAAGAGAGGGATGATGTGTGTGTGTGTGCGCGCGCGATCGATAAAGAGTGCCATCGAATTTGTGTGTGCCCACATCAAAGATATAGAGTGGTTGGCCTACTGGAACGTGAGATGGGACATGTGCAGTTTGTCTCTGTGGCATGGATACCTACCTGCAGCGCTCGACTATCGGTGTGTGGTGGGGGAAGGGGGGGGCCCAATTAACTATAGAGGTACAATGGCTGGTATATGTGTGGAGGAGGAGAGAGGCCTACCTCATGTATTAAGGAGATCGATCTGCCTCATGTATTAAGGGAGATCGATCGACATCCATGCATATGTGCAGGAGATGAATAAGGTTGGGAGAGAGACAGGGCTAGAGTGTTGGAGGGGGTGGTAGTGGAGTTACTACTAACAAATGGTGGGATAGGCTTGCTAGACAAACGGAGGGCAGGCCCGCAATATCAATAAGAGAGGAGATGGCTGCTTGTTGTTTGTGCACGTGCGTGTGAGAGATGGGTCAGGAGGCATGCACGAATGATGAGGGGGGACGATGTGGCTGTGGTAAGCAGATGTAACTACATAGGAAGATCAATCGCCTTTGTAAGATAAAGGAGAGACATAACTTGTGAGGTACGTCGATCGATGGGGGGGTAGTTAAAGTTGATCTAGGTATATGTTGGGAGATCGATCAGTATACATGCATGTGTGTGTTAGAAGCAAATGAGGCACGAGGAGAATGATAGAGAGAGAGGGATGCATTTAGGAGGTGGTACGAGAGGCATACTATATCGAGGGGGAGGAGTGTGCGAGTACGAGAACGATGAAAAGAGTGGTGGGAGTGAGGCATGGACGGTGACAAGAGAAGAGGGGAAGCTTGTCTTTGTGCTAGGCACACCTGGCTAGAGAGGCATATCGATCGATGTGTGCCGTAAAGAAGAAGCTGGGGGGCCTACACACACCATGGGTGAACGACCTAAAGTGAAAAGACGAATTTGCGCGATGGAGCTAGAGAATGTTGAGGGAGGGTGAGAGGGATGCGGGTGTGTGCATGCACAAGAGAAAGTTAGCGCTAGCTACAAAGCTAGGAGGGTTGTGTGGGTGTAAAAGACGAATAGAGATCATATATACTTCATTATATAAAGCAAATTCGGATATTTGAAGAATTTATCATAGTGTTTCAAACCGACGGATGTGTGAATATATATAACGGTGATACACATGGTGTGGTTATTAACATGGTATACTACATTTAATATGTTTTATCTCTACTCTTATAAAAACGGAGTTGTTGATGATGGTGTGCCTGCCATCCTACATTATAGGCCGTCTGATTTATATCTGGCGGATAGCAAGGAAACTATGATGGTTGAAGTTGGCAACAATCATGATTGTAGATTCTTATTGAAACAGAGAAACGAATTCAAATTTAGTTCAAATTGCAGCGGTAGTATAGACATTTGGAATGCACTAAAATGTTAGTATGAGTAGGTTACATGCATTATACAGCAAGCGAAAAAATTTAATCGGACATAACATGGATTCATACTCCCTCCTTCCATCTATATAGGGCGTAATGAGATTTTTAAGACCGCCTTTGACTATTGACAAGATTAATAGTACATGACATGCACAATGTGAAAATTATATCATTGAAAGAACCTTTCACAGACGAATTTAACGGTGTGCTTTGTGTAAGTTGCATGTCATTATCATTGCTCTAATATTTGGTCAAAGTTAGCATCGAAAAACGCATTAGGCCCTATATAGATGGAAGGAGAGAGTAGCTTTGAATAGCATTTGTATAGTAAAACGGGGCAAGACTCTCTCTTTGTGTGGTGTGAATAGTTTTATTTTTTTCGTTTTCTTTTTGGTTGAGGGAAGTGCGAATTGATTTGGTACGTACAAGTACAATATTACTACACGTTAGGCTTGTCCCTAAAATTCAACCCGCGTCTTGTTATATCCCGAAAATTCAGATATAGTGCTCCCAAAACTGGCGCCTTCACAACCCGCGCCTTGCTATTCCGAAATTACAACGCGCGCGAAAACTCCCTCCAGCTGCCAACCCGCGCCTTGCTATTCCGAAATTACTCGGCGCCACCAAAGAGGTTGTACACTCATCGCATCGCACCTTCTCCTTAACTCGACCTCCCGGCGCCGACGGTGCTCCATCCTGCACCCCCATGGAGCGGCTACCTTGAAACCGGCGCCGCGGGCGACATCTTCACGGCGGCTCTCCCCTAGTGCGAGGCCCCTATGGCGGTGGCGTCCAAACCAGCCGGATCTGCTGCTGCTGCTCTGGCTCTCGCTCGATCGCTCGCTCGCCCAGCTGCTGCTACTGCTGCTCTCCCCCTCGCTCGTGCTGCTGCTCTCCTCCGATTAAGCCACACTTCAGTCAACTGAATCGACTTTTAGGTCAGTCGATTTTCAGGGGTTGGGGGGCTCGCTGGAGTTAAGGAAGAACCACCCGCAGCGGGGACGGGGGCTCGCCGGAGAGGTACCCCACTATCTATCATAGGGTTCAGGGCGGGGGCGGGGGCCTAGAGGGTTGGCCGGGGCGGCGGTGGCGAGTTGTTTTGGGGCGGCGAGGCGGCGCTGGGGCCGGCGGTTCGGCCGGTGGTGGCTGGCGGCTCAGGGGGGTGCAGGTTGAAGATGAACTACAGGCCCTCCCTAAACTACATGTCAAGTGCCTCTCTGCTACCATTGCGTTCAGTTTCGACAGTAGCATTCAGATTCCACAGTAAATTTCTGTTTTGACAGTTAAGTTCAGAGTCAACAATTTTTACCTCATCTGTTGTAGTCAGGTGGTTTTTGGTGATGTTAATTTTACATCCATTTTACATCATCTATTGGAGATGCTATTAGAATCCCACTTGAGATTGACGATGTCTGTCTTGTGCTGCTTCAGCCTTGACGTCTTACGGCTCACCGGAGCTGCTCCAACGACAGAACGATCTGTCACAACAAAGCAGTGCCCTGGACGCCGTCTACATATTCCTTAGATCCTCCTCCACACCTCCGACAGCCACCTGTGCCTCAACTGCTTCAGCGACCAACCCAATGATGCTGAGGTCGACACGGCTACGGCAAAGAGGTTGTACACTTGTTGCATCACTTATTACTATACATTCACGTCGATCCATTAGGGCTATTTTGGTTCAACGGAAAAACATCGATCCACTGGTTGTTACCATCTCTAAGTTTCTGCATGCTCTCCTTACATAATCTCACCATATTTTTTTCGTATGCATGTCAGATATTGTACACAGTCATGCTGAACATGTAGAGAAAAAGAGAAGAGTTTTGCGCGGCAATACAATGTCATGCAGACATTGCTCCATGGTGGGTTCAATGGCAAACCCTCCCCACCCCTCTCCAGATTGTAATCCAGAGGAAGATATCTGTTCTGAGGCGGATTCGTACGCCGCTGACCACTCCTATTTACCCCCCAAGGTGTTTGCTCTACCTTGGCATGATGCTGTTAGTCATATCATGCATATGTTGCCTTGCAGTGCCTACTTTTAACATCATATATGTCATCTGCTTAGTTTAGACATGTTCTGTAATGCCACCTGTTTAGTTTCTATATCATATATGGGAATTATGCAGTCTCATGTCTTTTAGCCAGCCATAATATATGTGAAATGTGCAATGCCATCCTGTTTAACCAGGCATCATATATTTGAATGATATATTGCCCATCCTTTTCTTCATTACATTTCCATTTGTCGAGAATGTTTGTACATTAAACTACTCTTCCTGTGAATAAGCCATTTGGGTGGGAGATGGAAAAATCTGGAGTGAAAACAAGGCCTTCAGAGCAGACAGTGCTACCTGTCGAAGCAGATCTCTCGTTGGGTCCCGATAGCTCCTCAGAGATGAATTCAGAGACAGATGACCAGTCCTATTCCCCCACTGAGGTGTATGCTCTAACTTGGCATGGTTATACTGCTCATATCATGTATACGGTGTCTTGCATTGCATAGTTTAGACATCATATACACAATATTCAACACCATGTTCTTAGTTCAGACATCATATCGAATGCCCTCTGTTTAGCATATAAATCACATATGTGAATTAAATGATGCGATCCTGATTACTTAGATAACATGTAGGTGAATTATGTCATGCGATCCTGTTTAGTTATTCATCATATCTTTGAATTATGTTATGCTATGCTATCCAGTTTAGATAGACATCATATATGTGAAATTATGTCATGCTATCCGTTTTAGTTAAACAATATACATGTCAACTATTTCATGCCCTCTTTTTTCCACACTATCTATTGCATCTGTCTCTCATACAATGTCTGTACATTCAACTATGTTTCCTGTTTATCAGCCATTTGAATTGGAGCGGGTGATGCCAGTATCTAGCGGACTAAAAACACGGTCTTCAAATAAAACAGTGCTACCTCTTGTTGGAGATAGCACCCCGGTTGTACATGCACAAGAACCAGCCCTACCACACATAACCCAAACTCTCGCAGATTGTACCCCTACTACGATGGACAGAGAACCAGCTTCACCCAATCTAACCCCAACCCCAGCCGATAGTAACCCAGTTCCTGTTGACACAGCACCATCTCCACCACAGAGCTCCCAAACAAGAGCAGTTAGTAAGGCAGCTCCAGTGCCCATAGGGCCAGTGCTATCACGGCGAACCCCAACTCCACTAGTTAGTACGCCTATTCCTGTGGAGGAAGCACAACCAGCTAGTCGTAGTTTAGCATCTATCGCATTTGATGTTATTAAATCGTATGTGCGTATCTTCCCATCTTGGAAATATTATACTGAAGATGAAGGAAAATGCCAGTTGCAGGTGTTTGTCCAGGAGTTATGTGTAAGTAATGTTATTCATGGCAATTACTTTGCTTCGTCCCATACATCCTACCTCCATGATGATTATAATACAGCAAATTTTCCCATTTTTCTCTATAGAGAAGGACCGATTTGGAAACTCAGGATGAGGTAACCTGTGCTAATACCTCTGCTATCTTCAAGAATGCTTGGTGGCAGTATCGGAATTACCTGAAGAAAACGTACTTCACCGGCAAAGAAACTCATCAAATTCCCTTACGTTCTCCTGAGACACATTTACTGGACGATGACAGGGAACGCCTTGTTCTGTACTGGTCCCGAACCAAGAATGTGGTAAGGTCTATGAGCTCACTTTCTATTTTAAGTATTATATTCTTGCGTCTTACTGTACTCTGTTCATGTAGAACAAGTGCCTAAACCTGAAGAACAACTGTTCTAATTTAAGATTCCATTGCTACCATAGGACATAGATATATGTTTGTTTGATGCTTTTATTATGTACTAGTACTTGGCAATAGAAGACTTGGTAGTTTAATCCTGTCCACCTTACTAATGAACTGGTTCACCGAAATGAGTTTCATATACTAGTACATGCTAAACTTGTTATGTGTCTGCTTGTTTCTTCTTTTAGAATGCTGACAGAATATTGGGGAAGAGTGCCTTATTAAGCAACGGTAAAGGAAGTATGCAGATAAGGTTCAGGATAGTGACACATCCTGTCTTGGTTTAGTGTTGGAGTTACTGGCCACTACCGCTTGCACAAGCTATTCAAACTCACTGTCTGAATCAGTTCGATTTCTTGAGTCTCGACTACAAGCTGAAAGACATCGATCAGCTGTGCTGCGACAAGAAGCGGAAGGACTGCGGAAGTCCCTGGAGCATTCAGATGCATACTTTCTGGTGCAACAGCAAGCGTTGGAGGATTTTAGCACCAAACAGGACAAAGCTAATCAGCTTGCTAAGCTTATTGCCAGCATGGTCGATACCCAGGATAACGTTTCTTAAGCTCTTCTGAAGTTGTTTCAGTTATGCTCTTGTTTTGCTGCCGCGTTTATTTGCACTGGTGGCCAATTTTGACGGCCAGTGTATATGATATGCTACTTTGTTCCCTATATTTGCACTGGTGGCAAACTTTGATGCCCAGTGGATGTAATATGTGTAATAGCCGTGATAGCCTAGCCTTAGTTGCTTGCTTATTTATTTCCTTGTTGTCTTGCTTATTTGTTTGCTTGTAGTCATTGCAGTTCTTTTTCCATGGTTAACTAGTGGCTGCAATAACCTATTTTTTAAAACTAGGCCACAATAACCATGGGCTAATATTTACTGTAGTGACACTGGGCCTCCTACGGGCCGTAGAAATAGTGGGCCTTCTACGGGCCGTAGAAACAATAGGCCTTCTACGGGCCGTAGAAACAATGGGCCTTCTACGTGTCGTATCATCAATGGGCCTTATACAGGCCGTATGATCGATTGGCCAAGCATAGGCCAATAACAGGCCGCATTATGGCCGTAAACGGGCTAGAGTTGGAATCGCCCGTTCATGGGCCAACCGTAACGGGCCATCGTTAATAGGCCGTATTTGATGACGCTATGAAAACGGCCCAACGTATTAACGGACCACAAACGGACCGACTATAACCACGGGCTGAATTTGGCCCACAAGCAGAAAATGACAGTAACGGGCCATAAGTAAATGAATGCTGGAAATGAGCCCAAGAATAAATGGGCTCTGAGAAGGCCGAAAGATAACATGGGCTAGAAACGGCCCAACGGAATAACGGGCCGTTAATGGGTATAAAGTGATACACTGTTCATTACGGGCCAGTTTCACCACGGCCCGTTAATGGGTGTGAAGTGATACACTGTTCATTACGGGCCAGTTTCACCACGGGCCGTTAATAGGCCAAGAGTTACATAGGGCCTCATATGGGCCGAAAGACGTCATGGGCCATACATGGGCCAGAAGTGAAAATAGGCTGGAATCATATTGGATGGCCCAGATGACGCTACTGGGCCTAATTCGGATAGGGCGTAACGGGCCTTGGGTTAGCGGGCTGTAAATGGGCTATATGCGAACAGGCCGTTAACAGGCTTTTCATGGGCCAGCCCGCCACCTTTTGACCAAGTCAAACGGGCCGGCCTTTTCACAGGAATGGGCCTCTGTGGGCCGTGCCACGTGTCGACGTATCATAGGCGCCTTCCGTCCAATGAGTGGTTGACATCTGTCCCAACGATGAGCCGACACGTGTTTCCTCCAGCCAATGATGATTTTACACGTGGAAAATCCCCATTGGTTGGGGCTGTTAACGGGTTATCGGATCCAAAACCTGACCCGATAGCTTAACGGCGTTCCGTTACGGTGGATGCCACGTGTCGGTCACCCTTGACGAAAGCACTTCTGTGACGCGCGATTTATCGTCATGGAAGTGGACACTTCCGTGATGATAATTTTGGTAATGTCATGGAACACTTCTACGATAGCACATGTATGACTATCTTGATTCTGTCATAAATTTGTCATGGATGTACATGCATGACAAAAAAAGCGACCTACTGTGACAAACACATATCATCACGGAAGTGTATTTTTTTGTAGTGTGCGGTCATCACCGGGAGTGGTCCTGACTATTGTCACTCCGGGGTTGCCGGATCATAACACGTAGTGGGTGACTATAACTTGCAATATCATAGTAGGTGATAGTAACTTACAAATCCAGGGTTGCCGGGATTGAATATTATGAATCTGAAGTTGTTTGATGCATATCGTATAATTGACCCACGGGTACTTGTGGACATTGGAGTATCTAGGTGACATTGGGGTTGATTGATGTGTGCCACATGGTGTTAATTTACTACGAACTCTAGGGCTGTTTGTGACACTTATAGGAATAGCTCAATGGATTGATCGGTAAGAATAACTTTGAGGTGGTTTCGTACCCTACAAGCAATTTCATCTTATGTTCTCCATGATATGAAAATTGGAGTGACTTTTGTCGCACGTTGAGGGATTGTCATATGATCTAATTATGTTATCATTGTTGAGAGAACTCGCACTAGTGAAAGTATGAACCCTAGGTCTTGTTTCCAAGCATTGCAATACCGTTTTCGCTCACTTTTACCACTTGCTACGTTGTGGTTTTTTTATATTTTCAGATTACAAAAACCTATATCTACCATCCATATTGCACTTGTATCACCATCTCTTCGCCGAACTAGTGCACCTATACAATTTACCATTGTATTGGGTGTGTTGGGGACACAATAGACTCTTTGTTATTTGGTTGCAGGGTTGTTTGAGAGAGACCATCTTCATCCTACGCCTCCCACGGATTGATAAACCTTATGTCATCCACTTGAGGGAAATTTGCTATTGTCCTACAAAACTCTACGCTTGGAGGCCCAACACGAGTCTACAAGAAGAAGGTTGCATAGTAGACATCAGTAGACCGACTCCTGCCTGCATATATTACTATTACTCCACATATCGTTCGCTATCCAGCATGCATCTAGTGTATTAAGTTCAAGAAGAAACGGAGTAATGCAATAAGAATGATGACATGATGTAGACAAGATCTATTCATGTAGGAATATACCCCATCTTTTTATCCTTAATAGCAACGATACATGTGTCCCTCGCTACCTCTTCTTTCACTGGGTGAGGACACCGCAAGATGGAACCCATCACAAAGCACCTCTTCCCATTGCAAGAAAAAACGATCTAGTTGGCCTAACTAAACCGAAGAATCGGAGAACAAATACGAGGCTATAACAATCACGCATAAAAGAGATCAAAGAAAACTCAAATAATATTCATGGATAGATCTGATCACGTACTCTCACTTCATCGAATCCCAACAAACACACCGCAAAAAGTTATTACATCAAATAGATCTCCAATAACATTGAGAGAACATTGTATTGAGAATCAAAAAGAGAGAAGAAGCCATCTAGCTACTGCCTACGGACCCGTAGGTCTATGGTGAACTACTCACGCATCATCGAAGGAGCACCAATGAGGATGATGAAGGAAATATGCCCTAGAGGCAATAATAAAGTTGTTATTTATATTTCCTTATATCATGATAAATGTTTATTATTCATGCTAGAATTGTATTAACCGGAAACTTAGTACATGTAAGAATACATAGACAAACAGAGTGTCCCTAGTATGCCTCTACTTGGCTAGCTCGTTAATCAAAGATGGTTAAGTTTCCTAGCCATGGACATGTGTTGTCATTTGATGAACGGGGTCACATCATTAGAGAATGATGTGATGGACAAGACTCATCCGTTAGCTTAGCATAATGATCGTTCAGTTTTATTGCTACTGCTTTCTTCATGACTTATACATGTTCCTCTGACTATGAGGTTATGCAACTCCCGAATACCGGAGGAACACCTTGTGTGCTATCAAACGTCACAATGTAATTGGGTGATTATAAAGATGCTCTATAGGTGTCTCCAATGGTGTTTGTTGAGTTGGCATAGATCGAGATTAGGATTTGTCACTCCGTCTATCGGAGAGGTATCTCTGGGCCCTCTCGGTAATGCACATCACTATAAGCCTTGCAAACAATGTGACTAATGAGTTATTTGCGGGATGATGCATTACGAAACGAGTAAAGAGACATGCCCGTAAGGAGATTGAACTAGGTATTGAGATACCGACGATCGAATCTCGGGAAAATAACATACCGATCACAAAGGGAATATCGTATGTTGTTATGCAGTTTGACCGATAAAGATCTTCATAGAATATGTAAGAACCAATACGAGCATCCAGGTTCCGCTATTGGTTATTGACCGGAGATGAGTCTCGGTCATGTCTACATAGTTCTCGAACCCGTAGGGTCCGCATGCTTAACGTTCTTTGACAATTTGTATTATGAGTTATGTGATTTGATAACCTAAGTTTGCTCGGAGTCCCGGATGAGATCGGGGACATGACGAGGAGTCTTGAAATGTTCGAGACATAAAGATCGATATATTGGAAGGCTATATTCCGACATCGGAAAGGCTCTGAGTGATTCGGGTATTTTTCGGAGTACCAGAGAGTTACGGGAATTCGTATTGGGCCTTAATAGGCCATACGGGAAAGGAGAGAAAGGCCTCAAAGGTGGTCACGCCCTTTCCCCATGGACTGGTCCGAATTAGACTAGGGAAAGGGGGCGCCCCCTTCCTTCCTTCTCCTTCTCCCTTCCCTTTTTCCTATTCCATGTGGGAGGTGGAATCCTACTAGGACGAGGGAGTCCTAGTAGGACTCCACACTTTGGGCGCGCCCTATGAGGGCCGGCCTCCTCCTCCCTCCATCCTTTATATACGTGGCAAGGGGGCACCCTATAGACACACAAGTTGATCATTGATTTTTTTAGCCGTGTATGGTGCCCCCCTCCACCATAATCCACCTCGGTCATATCGTAGTGGTGCTTAGGCAAAGCCCTGTTCCGGTAGCATCATCATCACCGACATCATGCCGTCGTGCTGACGAAGCTCTCCCTCGACACTCTGCTGGATCATGAGTTCATGGGACGTCACCGAGCCGAACGTGCGGGGATCACGGAGGTGCCGTACTTTCGGTACTAGGATCATGAAGACGTACGACTACATCAACCGCATTTTCATAACACTTCCGCTTATGGTCAACGAGGGTACGTGGACAACACTCTCCCCTCTCATTGCTATGCATCACCATGATCTTGCGCGTGCATAGGAATTTTTTGAAATTACTGCGTTCCCCAATAGTGGCATCCGAACCAGGTCTATGCGTAGATGTTATATGCACGAGTAGAACACAAAGGAGTTGTGGGCGTGGGTATATACATATTGCTTGCCGTCACTAGTTGATTCTTGATTCAACGGTATTGTTGGATGAAGTGGCCCAGACCGACATTACGCATACGCATACGCGAGACTGGTTCTACCGAGGTGATTCGCACACATGTGGCTGGTGGGTGTCAGTTTCTCCAATTTTAGTTGAATCGGATTGAATGAACAACGTTCTTTCTGAAGATCAAAAAGCAATCACTATACCGCATTATGGTTTTTGATGCGTAGGTAAGAACGGTTCTTGCTCAGCCCGTAGCAGCCACGTAAAACTTGCAACAACAAAGTAGAGGATGTCTAACTTGTTTTTGCAGGGCATGTTGTGATGTGATATGGTCAAGACATGATGCTGAATATTATTGTATGAGATGATCATGTTTTTTAACACAGTTATCGGCAACTGGTAGGAGCCATATGGTTGTCGCTTTATTGTATGAAATGCAATCACCATGTAATTGCTTTAATTTATCACCAAGCAGTAGAGATAGTCGTAGAAGCAATAGTTGGCGAGACGACAATGATGCTTTGATGGAGATCAAGGTGTCCAGCCGGTGACGATGGTGATCATGACGGTGCTTTGGAGCTGGAGATCAAAGGCACAAGATGATGAGGGCCATATCATATCACTTATATTGATTGCATGCGATGTTTATCCTTTATGCATCTTATTTTCCTTAGTTCGGCGGTAGCATTATAAGATGATCTCTCACTAAATTTCAAGGTATAAGTGTTCTCCCTGAGTATGCACCGTTGCTATAGTTCGTCGTGCCGAGACACCACGTGATGATCAGGTGTGATAAGCTCTATGTTCACATACAACTGGTGCAAGCCAGTTTTGCACATGCATAATACTCGGGTTAAACTTGACGATCCTAGCATATGCAGATATGGCCTCCGAACACTTAGACTGAAAGGTCGAGCGTGAATCATATAGTAGATATGATCAACATAGTGATGTTCACCATTGAAAACTACTCCATATCACGTGATGATCGGACATGGTTTACTTGATATGGATCACGTGATCACTTAGATGATTAGAGGGATGTTTATCTAAGTGGGAGTCCTTAAGTAATTTGATTAATTGAACTTAATTTATCATGAACTTAGTCCTGATAATTTTTGCATATCTATGTTGTAGATCAATAGCTTGCGATGTAGCTCCCCGTTTATTTTTTATATGTTCCTAGAGAAAAATAAATTGAAAGATGATAGTAGCAATGATGCGGACTAGGTCCGTGATCTGAGGATTATCCTCATTGCTGCATAGAAGAATTATGTCCTTGATGCACCGCTAGGTTACAGACCTATTGCAGGAGCAGATGCACACGTTATGAACATTTGACAGAGCTCGGTATGATGACTACTTAATAGTTTAGTGCACCACGCTTTACAGCTTAGAACCGGGACTTAAAAAGCATTTTGAACTCCACAAAACTGAAGGAAATATGCCCTAGAGGCAATAATAAAGTTGTTATTTATATTTACTTATATCATGATAAATGTTTATTATTCATGCTAGAATTGTATTAACCGGAAACTTAGTACATGTGTGAATACATAGACAAACAGAGTGTCCCTAGTATGCCTCTACTTGACTAGCTCGTTAATCAAAGATGGTTAAGTTTCCTAGCCAAGGACATGTGTTGTCATTTGATGAATGGGATCACATCATTAGAGAATGATGTGATGGACAAGACCCATCCGTTAGCTTTGCATAATGATCATTCAGTTTTATTGCTACTGCTTTCTTCATAACATATACATGTTCCTCTGACTATGAGATTATGCAACTCACGAATAACGGAGGAACACCTTGTGTGCTATCAAACGTCACAACATAACTTCGTGATTATAAAGATGATCTACAGGTGTCTCTGATGGTGTTTGTTGAGTTGGCATAGATCAAGATTAGGATTTGTCATTTCGTGTACCGAAGAGGTATCTCTGGGCCCTCTCGGCAAAGCACATCACTCTAAGCCTTGCAAGCATTGTGACTAATGAGTTAGTTGCGGGATGATGCATTACGGAACGAGTAAAGAGACTTGCCGGTAACGAGATTGAACTAGGTATGAGGATACCAACGATCGAATCTCGGGCAAGTAACATACCGATGACAAAGGGAACAACGTATATCGTTATGCGGTTTGACTGATAAAGATCCTGTAGAATATGTGGGAGCCAATATGAACATCTAGGTTCCGCTATTGGTTATTGACCGGAGACGTGTCTCGGTCATGTCTACATAGTTTTCGAACCCATAGGGTCTGCACGCTTAACGGTCGGTATTATGAGTTTTATGTGTTTTGATGTACCGAAGTTTGTTTGGAGTCCCGGATGAGATCGGGGACATGACGAGGAGTCTCAAAATGGTCGAGACGTAACGATCGATATATTGGAAGTCTATATTCGGACATCGGAAAGGTTTCGAGTGATTCGGGTATTTTTCGGAGTATGGGAGAGTTATGGGAATTCGTATTGGGCCTTAATGGGCCATACGGGAAAGGAGAGAAAGGCCTCAAGGGTGGTTGCGCCCCTTCCCCATGGACTGGTCCAAATTGGACTAGGGAAAGGGGGCGCCCCCTTCCTTCCTTCTCCTTCTCCCTTCCCTTTTTCCTATTCCATGTGGGAGGTGGAATCCTACTAGGACTAGGGAGTCCTAGTAGAGTCCTAGTAGGACTCCACACTTTGGGCGTGCCCTATGAGGGCTGGCCTCCTCCTCCCTCCATCCTTTATATACGTGGCCAGGGGGCACCCCATAGACACACAAGTTGATTGTTTCCAGTCGTGTGTGGTGCCCCCTCCACCATAATCCACCTCGGTCATATCGTAGCGGTGCTTAGGCGAAGCCCTGTTCCGGTGGCATCATCATCACCGTCATTACGCCGTCGTGCTGACGAAGCTCTCCCTCGATACTCTACTGGATCGTGAGTTCGTGGGACGTCACCGAGCCGAACGTGTGCAGATCGCGGAGGTGCCGTACTTTCGGTACTAGAATCGGTCGATCGTAAAGACGTATGACTACATCAACCGCGTTGTCATAACGCTTCCGCTTACGATCTACGAGGGTACGTAGACAACACTCTCCCCTCCCGTTGCTATGCATCACCATGATCTTGCGTGTGCGTAGGATTTTTTTTGAAATTACTGCGTTCCCCAATAGTGGTATTAGAGCCAGGTTTATGCGTAGATGTTATATGCACGAGTAGAACACAAAGGAGTTGTGGGCGTGGGTATATACATATTGCTTGCCGTCACTAGTTGATTCTTGATTCAGCGGTATTGTTGGATGAAGTGGCCCAGACTAACATTACACGTACGCTTACGCAAGACTGGTTCTACCGCCGTGCTTCTCACATAGGTGGCTAGTGGGTGTCTGTTTCTCCAACTTTAGTTGAATCGGTTTCAATGAGCAGGGTTCTTTCTGAAGATCAAAAAGCAATCACTATACTACATTGTGGTTTTTGATGAGTAGGTAAGAACGGTTCTTGCTCAGCCCGTAGCAGCCACGTAAAACTTGCAACAACAATGTAGAGGACGTCTAACTTGTTTTTGCAAGGTATGTTGTGATGTGATATGGTCAAGACATGATGAGATATAAATTGTTGTATGAGATGATCATGTTTTGTTAAAGTTATCTACAACTGGCAGGAGCCTTATGGTTGTCTCTTTATTGCATAAGATGCAAGCGCCATATAATTGCTTTACTTTATCGCTATGCGATAGCAATAGTTGGCGAGACGACCATGTGACGACATGTTGATAAAGATCAAGATGATGGAGATCATGGTGTCATGCCGGTAACGATGGAGATCATGACGGCACTTTGGAGATGGAGAACAAAGGCACAAGATGATGATGGCCATATCATGTCACATATTTTGATTGCATGTGATGTTTATCTTTTATGCATCTTATTTTGCTCAGTACGATGGTAGCTTTATAAGATTACCCCTTACTAAAATTTCAAGGTATAAGTGTTCTCCCTAAGTATGCACTGTTGCGACAGTTCTTCGTGCCGAGACACCATGTGATGATCGGGTGTGATAAGCTCTACGTTCACATACAATGGGTGCAATCCAGCTTTGCACATGCAGAATACTCGGGTTAAACTTGACGAGCCTAGCATATGCAGATATGGCCTCGGAACACTGAGACTGAAAGGTCGAACGTGAAACATATAGTAGATATGGTCAACATAGAGATGTTCACCATTGAAAACTACTCCATCTCACGTGATGATCGGACATAGTTTATTTGATATGGATCATGTGATCACTTAGATGATTTGAGAGATGTCTATCTAAGTGGTAGTTCTTAAGTAACATGATTAATTGAACTTAATTTATCATGAACTTAGTCTTGATAGTTTTTGCATATCTATGTTGTAGATCAATAGCTTACGATGTAGCTCCCTGTTTATTTAGAGAAAAATAAGTTGAAAGATGATAGTAGCAATGATGCAGACTAGGTCCGTGATCTAAGGATTATCCTCATTGTTGCACAGAAGAATTATGTCCTTGATGCACCGCTAGGTGACAGACCTATTGTAGGAGCAGATGCACACATTATGAACGTTTGACAAAGCTCGGTATGATGACTACTTAATAGTTTAGTGCACCATGCTTTAGGGCTTAGAACCGGGACTTCAAAAATGTTTTGAACGCCATGGAACTTATAAGATGTTCTAAGAGTTGAAATTGGTATTTCATACTCATGCCCGTGTCGAGAGGTATGAGACCTCTGACAGTACTTTGCCTACAAGGTGGAGGAGAATAGCTCAACCAGTGAGCATGTGCTCAGATTGTCTGGGTACTGCAATTGCTTGAATCAAGTGGGAGTTAATCTTCCAGATAAGATAGTAATTGATAAAGTTCTCTAGTCACTATCACCAAGTTACTAGAACTTAGTGATGAACTATAATATGCAAGGGATGACGAAAGTAATTCCCAAGCTCTTCGCGATGCTGATTGGTGAAGGTAGAAATCAAGAAATAACATCAAGTGTTGATGGTTAACAAGACCACTAGTTTCAAGAAAAGGGCAAAAGGAAATAAAGAGGAACTTCAAAGAAGAAAGGCAAGCAAGTTGCCACTCCCATGAAGAATCTCAAAGCTACACCCAAGCCTGGAACTGAGTGCTTCTACTGCAAAGGAAATGGTCACTAGAAGTGGAACTGCCCTAGATACTTGGCAGATAAGAAGGATGGCAAAGTGAACAAAAGTATATATTTGATATACATGCTATTGATGTGTACTTTACTAGTGTTTATAACAACACCTCAGTATTTGATACTGGTTCAGTTACTAAGAGTAGTAACTCTAAACGGGAGTTGCAAAATAAACAGAGACTAGTTAAGTGCGAGGTGGTGATGTGAGTTGGAAGTGATTCCAAGGTTGATAAGATCACTATCGCACACTCCCATTACCTTCGGGGTTAGTAATGAACCTAAAATAAATGTTATTTGGTGTTTGCGTAGAGCATAATATGATTGGATCATGTTTATTGGAATATGGTTATTCATTTAAGTCAAGGATAATTGTTATTCTGTTTACATGAAGAAAACCTTCCGAGGTCTACACCCAAGGTGAATGGTTTATTGAATCTCGATCGTAGTAATACACATATTCATAATATTGAAGCCAAAAGATGCAAAGTTAATAATGATAGTGCAACTTATATCTGGCACTGGCGTTTAGGTCATATTGGTGTAAAGTGCATGAAGAAACTCCATGCTGATGGGCTTTTGGAATCACTTGATTATGAATCATTTGATGCTTGCGAACCATGCCTCGTGGGCAAAATGACTAAAACTCCATTCTCCGGAATAGTGGAGCAAGCAACTGACTTATTGGAAATAATACGTGCTGATGTATGCAATCCGATGAGTGTTGAGGCTCGCGGCGGGTATCGTTATTTTCTGATCTTCATAGATGATTTGAGCACATATGGGTATGTCTAGTTGATGAAACATAAGTCTGAAACATTTGAAAAGTTCAAAGAATTTTAGAGTGAAGTGGAAAATCATCGTAACAAGAAAATAAAGTTTATGCAATCTGATCGCGGAGGAGAATATTTGAGTTACGAGTTTGGTCTTCATTTGAAACAATGCGGAATAGTTTCGCAATTCACGCCACCTGGAACACCACAATGCAATGGTGTGTCTGAACATCATAACCGTACTTCATTAGATATATGGTGCAACCTATGATGTCTCTTACCGATTTACCACTATGGTTTTGGGGTTATGCATTAGAGACAGATGCATTCACGTTAAATAGGGCACCATCTAAATCCGTTGAGATGACACTGTCTGAACTATGGTTTGGCATGAAACCGAAGCTGTCGTTTCTTAAAGTTTGGAGCAGCTATGATTATATGAAAAAACTTCAACCTGATAAGATCGAACCCAAATCGAAGAAATGTGTCTTCATAGGATACCCAAAGGAAACTGTTGGGTACACCTTCTATCACAGATCCGAAGGCAAGATATTCGATGCTAAGAATGGATCCTTTCTAGAGAAGAAGTTTCTCTCGAAAGAAGTGATTGGGAGGAATGTAAAACTTGATGACGTAAATGTACCTTCTCCCGAGTTGGAAAGTAGTTCATCACAGAAATCAGTTCTAGTGATTCCTACACCAATTAGTGAGTAAGTTAATGATGATGATCATGAAACTTCAGATCAAGTTACTACTGAACCTCGTAGGTCAACCAGAATACGTTCCGCACCAGAGTGGTACGGTAATCCTATTCTGGAGGTCATGTTACTTGACCATGATGAACCTACGAACTATGAGGAAGCGATGATGAGCCCAGATTCTGTGAAATGGCTTCAAGCCTTGAAATCTGAGATGAGATCCATGTATTAGAACAAAGTATGGACTTTGATTGACTTACCTGTTGATCGGTAAGCCATTAAGAATAAATGGATTTCCAAGAGGAAGACGGACACTGATAGTAGTGTTACTATCTACAAAGCTCGAATTGTCGCCAAAGGTTTTCGACAAGTTCAAGATGTTGACTACGATGAGATTTTCTCACTTGTAGCGATGCTTAAGTCTGTCCGAATCATGTTAGCAATAGCCACATTTTATGAAATCTAGCAAATGGATGTCAAAACTGCATTCCTTAATGGATTTCTTAAAGAAGAGTTGTATATGATGCAACAAGAAGGTTTTGTCAATCCTAAAGGTGCTAACAAAGAGTGCAAGCTCCAGCGATCCATCTATGGACTGGTGCAAGCATCTCGGAGTTGGAATATATACTTTGATAAAGTGATCAAAGCATCTGGTTTATACAGACTTGTGGTGAATCCTGTATTTACAAGAAAGTGAGTGGGAGCACTACATAATTTCTAATAAGTATATGTGAATGACATATTGTTGATCGGAAATAATGTAGAATTTTTTGGAAAGCATAAAGGAGTTTTTTCGAAGAGTTTTACAAAGAAAGACCTCGCTGAAGCTACTTACATATTGAGCATCAAGATCTATAGAGATAGATCAAGACACTTGATATATTTTCAATGAGTACATACCTTGACAAGATTTTGAAGTAGTTTAAAATGGAAAAGTCAAAAAGGGAGTTCTTGCATGTGTTGCAAGGTGTGAAGTTGAGTAAAGACTCAAAACCCGACCACGGCAAAAAATAGAAAGAGAATGAAAAGTCATTCCCTATGCCTCAGTCATAGGTTCTGTAAAGTATGTTATGTTGTGTACCAGACCTATTGTGTACCTCACCATAAGTTTGGCAAGAGGGTACAATAATGATCCAGGAGTGGATCACTAGAAAACGGTCAAAAATATCCTTAGTGGAATAAGGACATGTTTCTCGGTTATGGAGGTGACAAAGAGTTCGTCGTAAAGAGTTACGTTTGACATCGATCTGGATGACTCAAGTCTCGATCTAGATACATATCGAAAGTGGGAGCAATTAGCTAGAGTAGCTCTGTGCAAAGCATTATAGACATAGAAAATTTGCAAAATACATACAGCTCTGAATGTGGTAGACCCGTTGACTAAATTTCTCTCACAAGCAAAACATGATCACTCTTTGGGTGTTAATCACATAGCGATGTGAACTAGATTATTGACTCTAGTAAACGCTTTGGGTATTAGTCACATTGATATGTGAACTAATCACATAAAGATGTGAACTATTGGTATTAAATCACATGATGATGTGAACTAGATTATTGACTCTAGTGCAAGTGGGAGACTGAAGGAAATATGCCCTAGAGGCAATAATAAAGCTTTTATATATATTTCCTTATATCATGATAAATGTTTATTATTCATTCTACAATTGTATTAACCGGAAACTTAGTACATGTGTGAATACATAGACAAACAGAGTGTCGCTAGTATGCCTCTACTTGACTAGCTCGTTAATCAAAGATGGTTAAGTTTCCTAGCCATGGACATGTGTTGCCATTTGATGAACGGGATCACATCATTAGAGAATGATGTGATGACAAGACCCATCCATTAGCTTAGCATAATGATCGTTCAGTTTTATTGCTACTGCTTTCTTCATAACTTATACATGTTCCTCTCACTATGAGATTATGCAACTCCCGAATACCGGAGGAACACCTTGTGTGCTATCAAACATCATAGCGTAACTGGGTGATTATAAAGATGCTCTACAGGTGTCTCCGATGGTGTTTGTTGAGTTGGCATAGATCGAGATTAGGATTTGTCACTTCGTGTACCAAAGAGGTATCTCTGGGCCCTCTCGGTAATGCACATCACACTAAGCCTTGCAAGCATTGTGACTAATGATTTAGTTGCGGGATGATGCATTATCGAACGAGTAAAGAGACTTGCCAATAACGATATTGAACTAGGTATGAGGATACCGACGATCGAATCTCGGGCATGTAACATACTGATGACAAAGGGAACAACGTATATCGTTATGTGGTTTGACCGAGAAAGATCTTCGTAGAATATGTGGGAGACAATATGAACATCCAGGTTCCGCTATTGGTTATTGACCGGAGACGTGTCTCGGTCATGTCTACATAGTTCTCGAACCCGTAGGGTCCGCACGCTTAACGTTCGGTGACCATCGGTATTATGAGTTTATGTCTTTTGATGTATCGAAGTTTCCGCGGAGTCCCGGATGAGATTGGGGACATGACATGGAGTCTCAAAATGGTCGAGAGATAAATATCGATATATTGGAAGGCTATATTCGGACATCGGAAAGGTTCCGAGTGATTCGGGTATTTTTCGGAGTACGGGAGAGTTACGTGAATTTGTATTGGGCCTTAATAGGCCATACGGGAAAGGAGAGAAAGACCTCAAGGGTGGCCGCGCCCCTTCCCCATGGACTGGTCCAAATTAAACTAGGGAAATGGGGCGCCCCCTTCCTTCCTTCTCCTTCTCCCTTCCCTTTTTCCTATTCCATGTGGGAGGTGGAATCCTACTAGTTCTAGGGAGTCCTAGTAGGACTCCACACTTTGGGCGTGCCCTATGAGGGTTGGCCTCCTCCTCCCTCCATCCTTTATATATGTGGCCAGGGGGGACCCCATAGACACACAAGTTGATTGTTTCCAGCCGTGTGCGGTGCCCCCCTCCACCATAATCCACCTCGGTCATATCGTAGTGGTGTTGAGGCGAAGCCCTGTTCAGGTAGCATCATCATCACCGACATTACGCCGTTGTGCTGATGAAGCTCTCCCTCGACACTTTGCTGGATCGTGAGTTCGTGGGACGTCACCGAGCCGAACGTGTGAAGATCACGGAGGTGTCGTACTTTCGGTACTAGGATCGGTCGATCGTGAAGACGTACGACTACATCAACCGTGTTGTCATAACGCTTCCGCTTACGGTCTACGAGGGTATGTAGACAACACTCTCCCCTCTCGTTGTTATGCATCACCATGATCTTGCGTGTGTGTAGGATTTTTTTTTTGAAATTACTGTGTTCCCCAACAGGAGCATATAAGATGTTCTAAGAGTTGAAATTGGTATTTCATAGGCATGCCTGTGTCAGGAGGTATGAGACCTTTGTCAGTACTTTGCCTACAAGATGGACGAGAATAGCTCAACCAGTGAGCATGTGCTCAGATTATCTGGGTACTATAATTGCTTGAATCAAGTGGGAGTTTATCTTCCAGATAAGATACTAATTGACAAAGTTCTCTAGTCACTATCACCAAGTTACTAGAACTTAGTAATGAACTATAATATGCAAGGTATGACGAAAGTAATTCCCAAGCTCTTCGCGATGGTGAAATCGGCAAAGGTAGAAATCAAGAAATAGCATCAAGTGTTGATGGTTGACAAAGACCACTAGTTTCAAGTAGAAGGGCAAGGGAAAGAAAGGTAACTTCAAGAAGAATGGCAAGAAAGTTGCCACTCCCATGAAGAAGCCCAAAGCTAGACCCAAGCCTGAAATTGAGTGCTTCTACTGCAAAGGAAATGGTCACTGGAAGTGGAACTGTCCTAGATACTTGGTGGATAAGAAGGATGGCAAAGTGAACAAAAGTATATATGATATACATGTTATTAATGTGTACTTTACTAGTGTTCATAGTAGCTCCTGGGTATTTGATACTTGTTCAGTTGCTATGATTTGTAACTTGAAACAGGAGTTACAAAATGAACAGAGACTAGTTGAGGGCAAGGTGACGATGTGTGTTGGAAGTAATTCCAAAGTTGATAAGATCACCATCGCACACTCCCTTTACCTTCGGGATTAGTGTTGAACCTAAAATAAATGTTATTTGTTGTTTGCATTGAGCATAATATGATGGGATAATGTTTATTGCAATATGGTTATTCATTTAAGTCAAAGAATAATTGTTATTCTATTTACATGAATAAAACCTTCTGTGGTCATACACCCAAGGTGAATGGTTTATTGAATCTCGATCATAGTGATACACATATTGATAATATTGAAGCCAAAAGATGCAAAGTTAATAATGATAGTGCAACTTATTTGTGGCACTGCCGTTTAGGTCATATTGGTGTAAAGCGCATGAAAAAACTCCATGCTGATGGACTTTTGAAATCACTTGATTATGAATCACTTGATGCTTGCGAACCATGCCTCATGGGCAAGATGACTAAGACGCCGTTCTTCGGAACAATGGAGCGACCAATTGGCTTATTGGAAATAATACATACTGATGTATGCGGTCCGATGAGTGTTGAGGCTCGCGGTGGGTATCATTATTTTCTAACCTTCACAGATGATTTGAGCAGATATAGGTATATCTACTTAATGAAACATAAACATTTGAAAAGTTCAAAGAATTTCAGAGTGGAGTAGAAAATCATCACAAAAAGAAAATAAAGTTTCTATGATCTGATCGTGGAAGTGAATATTTGAGTTATGAGTTTGGTCTTCATTTGAAACAATGTGGAATAGTTTCGCAACTCACGCTACCTGGAACACCACTGTGTAATGGTGTGTCCGAACATCGTGACTGTACTTTATTAGATATGGTGCGACCTATGATGTCTGTTACCGATTTACCACTATCATTTTGGGGTTATGCATTAGAGACAGTTGCATTCACGTAAAATAGGGCACCATCTAAATCCGTTGAGATGACACCATCTAAACTATGGTTTGGCATGAAACCAAAGCTGTCGTTTCTTAAAGTTTGGGGCATCTATGCTTATATGAAAAAGCTTCAACCTGATAAGCTCGAACCCAAATCGAAGAAATGTGTCTTCATAGGATACCCAAAGGAAACTATTGGGTACACCTTCTATCACAGATCCAAAGGCACAATGATAGTGCAACTTATTTGTGGCACTGCCGTTTAGGTCATATTGGTGTAAAGTGCATGAAGAAACTCCATGTTGATGGACTTTTGGAATCACTTGATTATGAATCACTTGATGCTTGCGAACCATGCCTCATGGGCAAGATGACTAAGACTCCGTTCTTCGGAACAATGGAGCGACCAATTGGCTTATTGGAAATAATACATACTGATGTATGCGGTCCGATGAGTGTTGAGGCTCGCGGTGGGTATCATTATTTTCTAACCTTCACAGATGATTTGAGCAGATATAGGTATATCTACTTAATGAAACATAAGTCTGAAACATTTGAAAAGTTCAAAGAATTTCAGAGTGGAGTGGAAAATCATTGTAAAAAGAAAATAAAGTTTCTACGATCTGATCGTGGAAGTGAATATTTGAGTTATGAGTTTGTTCTTCATTTGAAACAATGTGGAATAGTTTCGCAACTCACGCCACCTGGAACACCATAGTGTACTGGTCTGCCCAAACATCGTGACCGTACTTTATTAGATATGGTGCAACCTATGATGTCTCTTACCGATTTACCACTATGGTTTTGGGGTTATGCATTAGAGACAGATGCATTCACGTTAAATAGGGCACCATCTAAATCCGTTGAGATGACACTGTCTGAACTATGGTTTGGCATGAAAACGAAGCTGCCGTTTCTTAAAGTTTGGGGCAGCTATGCTTATATGAAAAAACTTCAACCTAATAAGCTCGAACACAAATCGAAGAAATGTGTCTTCATAGGATACCCAAAGGAAACTATTGGGTACACCTTCTATCACAGATCCAAAGGCAAGATATTCATTGCTAAGAATGGATCCTTTCTAGAGAAGGGGTTTCTCTCGAAAGAAGTGACTGGGAGGAAAGTAGAACTTGATGAGGTAATTGTACCTCTCCCTTATTGGAAATTAGTTCATCACTGAAATCAGTTCCAGTGATTCCTACACTAGTAAGTGAGGAAGCTAATGATAATGATCATGAAACTTCTGATCAAGTTACTACCGAACCTCGTAGGTAAACCAGAATAAGATCCGCACCAGAGTGGTACGGTAATCCTGTTCTGGAAGTCATGTTACTTGACCTTGACGAACCTATGAACTATGAGGAAGCAATGATGAGCCCAGATTCTGCAAAATGGCTTGAGGCCATGAAATCTGAGATGGGATCCACGTATGAGAACAAAGTATGGACTTTGATTGACTTGCCCGGTGATCGGTGAGTCATTGAGAATAATTGGATCCTCAAGAGGAAGACGGAAGCCGATAGTAGTGTTACTATCTACAAAGCTCGAATTGTCGCAAAAAATGTTTTCGACAAGTTCAAGGTGTTGACTACGGTAAGATTTTCTCGCTTGTATCGATGCTTAAAAGCCTGTCCGAATCATGCTAGCAGTTGCCGCATTTTATGAAATCTGGCAAATGGATGTCAAAACTGCATTCCTTAATGGATTTCTTAAAGAAGAGTTGTATATGATGCAACCAGAAGGTTTTGTCGATCCTGAAGGTGCTAACAAAGTGAGCAAGCTCGAGCGATCCATCTATGGACTGGTCTAACCATCACATAGTTGGAATATATGCTTTGATAAAGTGATCAAAGCATATGGTTTTATACAGACTTGCGGTGAAGCCTGTATTTACAAAAAAGTGAGTGGGAGCACTATGGCATTTCTGATAAGTATACATGAATGACATATTGTTGATTGGAAATAATGTAGAAATTTCTGGAAAGCATAAAGGAATGTTTGAAAGGAGTTTTTCAAAGAAAGACCTTGGTGAAGCTACTTCCATATTGAGCATCAAGATCTATAGAGATAGATCAAGACGCTTGATATATTTTGAATGAGTACATACCTTGACAAGATTTTGAAGTAGTTCAAAATGGAACAGTCAAAGAAGGAGTTCTTGCCTATGTTGCAAGGTGTGAAGTTGAGTAAAGACTCAAAACCCGACCACGGCATAAAATAGAAAGAGAATGAAAAGTCATTCCCTATGCCTCAATCATAGGTTCTACAAAGTATGATATGCTGTGTACCAGACCTATTGTGTACCTCACCATAAGTTTGGCAAGAGGGTACAATAGTGATCCAGGAGTGGATCACTGGACAGCGGTCAAAAATATCCTTAGTGGAATAAGGAAATGTTTCTCGGTTATGGAGGTGACAAAGAGTTCACCGTAAAGAGTTACATTGATGCAAGCTTTGACACCGATCTGGATGACTCTAAGTCTCGATCTAGATACATATTGAAAGTGGGAGCAATTATCTAGAGCAACTCCGTGCAAAGCATTGTAGACATAGAAAATTTGCAAAATACATGTGTCCCTCGCTACCTCTTCTTTCACTGGGTGAGGACACCACAAGATCGAACCCATCACAAAGCACCTCTTCCCATTGCAAGAAAAATCGATCTAGTTGGCCTAACTAAACCGAAGAATCGGAGAACAAATATGAGGCTATAACAATTACACATATAAGAGATCAAAGAAAACTCAAATAATATTCATGGATAGATCTAATCGCATACTTGCACTTCATTGAATCCCAACAAACACACCGCAAAAAGTTATTACATTAAATAGCTCTCCAAAAACATCAAGAGAACATTGTATTGAGAATCAAAAAGAGAGAAGAAGCCATCTAGCTACTGCCTACGGACCCGTAGGTCTATGGTGAACTACTCACGCATCATCGAAGGAGCATCAATGAGGATGATGATGAAGGAAATTTGCCCTAGAGGCAATAATAAAGTTGTTATTTATATTTACTTATATCATGATAAATGTTTATTATTCATGCTAGAATTGTATTAACCGGAAACTTAGTACATGTGTGAATACATAGACAAACAGAGTGTCCCTAGTATGCCTCTACTTGACTAGCTCCTTAATCAAAGATGGTTAAGTTTCCTAGCCATGGACATGTGTTGTCATTTGATGAACGGGATCATATCATTAGAGAATGATGTGATGGACAAGACCCATCTGTTAGCTTAGCATAATGATCGTTCAGTTTTATTGCTACTACTTTCTTCATGACTTATACATGTTCCTCTGACTATGAGATTATGCAACTCCCTATACCGGAGGAACACCTTGGGTGCTATCAAACGTCACAACGTAACTGGGTGATTATAAAGATGCTCTTCAGGTGTCTCCGATGGTGTTTGTTGAGTTGGCATAGATCGAGATTAGGATTTGTCACTCCTTCTATCGGAGAGGTATCTCTGGGCCCTCTCGGTAATGCACATGACTATAAGCCTTGCAAGCAATGTGACTAATGAGTTAGTTGCGGGATGATGCATTACGGAACGAGTAAAGAGACTTGCCGGTAACGATATTAAACTAGGTATTGAGATACCTACGATCGAATCTCGGGCAAGTAACATACCGATGACAAAGGGAACAACGTATGTTGTTATGCGGTTTGACCGATAAAGATCTTCGTAGAATATGTAGGAACCAACACGAGCATCCAGGTTCCGCTATTGTTTATTGACCAGAGATTCGTCTCGGTCATGTCTACATAGTTCTCGAACCCGTAGGGTCCGCACGCTTAACGTTCTCTGACAATTTGTATTATCGATTTGATAACCGAAGTTTGTTCGGAGTCCCGGATGAGATCGTGGACATGACGAGGAGTCTTGAAATGGTCGAGACGTAAAGATCGATATATTGGAAGGCTATATTCGGACATCAGAAAGGTTTCGAGTGATTCAGGTATTTTTTGGAGTACTAGAGAGTTACGGGAAATCGTATTGGGACTTAATGGGCCAGACGGGAAAGGAGAGAAAGGCCTCAAAGGTGGTCGCGCCCTTTCCCCATGGACTGGTCCGAATTAGACTAGGGAAAGGGGGCGCCCCCTTCCTTCCTTCTCCTTCTCCCTTCCCTTTTTCCTATTCCATGTGGGAGGTGGAATCCTACTAGGACTAGGGAGTCCTAGTAGGACTCCACACTTTGGGCGCGTCCTATGAGGGCCGGTCTCCTCCTCCCTCCATCCTTTATATATGTGTCCAGGGGGCACCCTATACACACACAAGTTGATCATTTATTTTCTTAGCCGTGTGCGGTGCCCCCCTCCACCGTACTCCACCTCGGTCATATCGTAGCGGTGCTTAGGCGAAGCCCTGTTCCGGTAGCATCATCATAACCGTCATCATGCCGTCGTGCTAACGAAGCTCTCCCACGACACTCTATTGGATCGTGAGTTCGTGGGACGTCATCGAGCCGAACATGTGCGGATCGCGGAGGTGCCGTACTTTCGGTACTAGGATCGGTCGATCGTGAAGACATATGACTACATCAACCGCATTGTCATAATGCTTCCGCTTATGGTCTACGAGGGTACGTGGACAACACTCTCCCCTCTCCTTGCTATGCATCACCGTGATCTTGCATGTGCGTAGGATTTTTTTGAAATTACTGCGTTCCCCAACAGATGAACCCCTCCGTGATCGTGTTCCCCTCTGGCAAAATGCCGGAATAGGGCTTGGATCTCGTGGTTCTGGAACTTGCAGCGGATGGAATTGTGTTTCGGTCGCTCCCCTAAGGTTTCTGGAATATCTGAGAATTTATAGAGCTAAGAGGTGGTAGAGAGGACCTCCATGGGCCACACCACCCATCAGGGCGCTCCAGGGGCCTCTGGCGTGCCCAGGTGGGTGGTGGGGCCCATGGGCCTCCCCTCTGGTGCTTCCTTGGCTCCCAAGTTGTCTTCTGGTCCAAAAAAATCTCCAAAAAGTTTCACTGCATTTGGACTGCATTTGATATGGATATTCTGCGTAGTAAAAAATAAGCAGAAAAACAACAACTGGCACTGGACACTATGTCAATAGGTTAGTCCCAAAAAATGATATAAAGTTGCTATAAAATGAATGTAAAACATCCAAGAATGATAATATAACAGTATGGAACAATAAAAAAATTATAGATACATTGGAGACGTATTAGCATCCCCAAGCTTAATTCTTGCTCGTCCTCGAGTAGGTAATGATAAAAATAGAATTTTTGATGTGGAGTTGCCTAACATGTTCATCACATATTATTTTCTTTTGTTGCATGGAAATTTGGACTTTTTAGATGGTTCAAAGCAATAGTCTATATTTTACCTGAATACTTCAATACTCAAGCATATCAACAAGCAACCATGTCTTTCAAAATATCAACACTAAAGAAAGTTATCCCTAGCCCATCATGCTCAATCATTGATCCATTCATGAAACACACTCGAATATTAGCTACATCCAATGCGCAAGTATGATCATAGTGCTCCCTAGTTGGTGCTTTATAAGAGAAGATGGGTACTCAAATAAAAATAAAAATTACAGAAAAGTAAATAGATAGGCCCTTCGCAGAGGGAAGGAGAGATTTGTAGAGGTGCTAGAGCTCAAAGGTTAAATTGAGAGATAAACTATTTTGAGAGGCGTGCTTTTTCTCGTCAACAAAAACGACCAAGTAGTTCCCAATACTTTCAATGCTAGATACATCATAGGCGGTTCCCAAACATAAAATAAAGTTTATTCTTTTTTCCACCATTCTTTCACAATCCATGGCTAGTTGTATCCGCGGGTGCCATCCACACCAACACTTTCCAAGGATTTTATTATTTGACAACATAAAGTAAATTTCTTTTTCATTTTGGGACTGGGCATCCCTATTACTGTCACACTCTCATGCAATGATAAGTGAATAAACACTCATCTTGAGAATACACATCTAGCATGGAAAAATGTTGGCCACCCCTGCCGCTTCATGAGCGGTACGAGCGCACAAAAAGGAAATTCATTTTGAAAAATAGAGATGGCACATACAAATTTACTTAGAACGGCACGGAAATACCTTATATAGGTAGGTATGGTGGACTCATATGGCATAACTGGTTTAAAGGATTCTGGATGACTAAGTAGTATTCCCACTTAGTACAAGGAAAGACTGTTGGGGAATGTAGTAATAATTCAAAATTTTCCTACGTGTTACCAAGATCAATCTAGGAGATACTAACAACGAGAGAGAGAGAGAGAGAAAGAGAGAGAGAGTGTGTGCATCTTCATACCCTTGAAGATCGCTAAGCGGAAGCGTTATAAGAACACGGTTGATGGAGTCGTACTCGCGGCGATTCAAATCGTGGAAGATCCGATCCAAGCGCCGAACGGATGATGCCTCCGCATTCAAACACACGTACAGCCCGGGACGTCTCCTCCTTCTTGATCCAGCAAGGGGAGAGGAGAAGTTGAGGGAAAGCTCCGGCAGCACGACGGCGTGGTGGTGGAGCTTGCGGTTCTCCGGGAGGGCTTCGCCAAGCACTACGGAGGAGGAGGAGGTATTGGAGGAGGGAGGGGGCTGCACCAGGGAAGGGGTTCAGCTGCCCTCTCTCTCCCTCACTATATATAGGGGAAGGGGGGAGGAGGAGGTGCCTTAGGGTTTCCCCTAGGGGTCGGGGGCCAACACAGATTGGATCTCCCTAGGGAAATCCTAGGGAGACTTGCCCCCAAGCCAAGCCAGGTGGAGGCGCCCCACCTCTCCAAGTTATGTGAGAGGGATTGGGAGGGGCACACCGCCCATTAGTGGGCTGGTGTGCCCCCTCCCGTTGGCCCATAAGCCCCCCCCCAACGCTTGTCGGGGCCTCCGAAACACCTTTCGGTCATGCTGGTCGTCACCCGGTACTCCCAGAACAATTCCGGACTCCAATACCCTTCGTCCAATATATCGATCTTCACCTCCGGACCATTTCGGAGTTCCTCGTCATGTCCGGGATCTCATCTGAGCCTCCGAACAACCTTCGGTAACCACATACTATTCCCATTACAACTCTAGCATCACCGAACCATAAGTGTGTAGACCCTACGGGTTCGGGAACCATGCAAACATGAACGAGATACCTCTCTGGCCAATAACCAATAGCGGGATCTAGATACCCATATTGGCTCCCACATGTTCCACGATGATCTCATCGGATGAACCACAATGTCGGGGATTCAATCAATCTCGTATACAATTCCCTTTGTCTATCGGTATGTTACTTGCCCGGGATTCGATCGTCGGTATCCCCATACCTCGTTCAATCTTGTTACTGGCAAGTCTCTTTACTCGTTCCGTAACGCATGATCCCATGGCTAAATCCTTAGTCACATTGAGCTCATTATGATGATGCATTACCGGGTGGGCCCAGAGATACCTCTCCGTCACACAGAGTGACAAATCCCAGTCTTGGTTCATGCCAACCCAACAGACACTTTTGGAGATACCTGTAGTGCACCTTTATAGTCACCCAGTTATGTTGTGACGTTTGATACACCCAAAGCACTCCTACGGTATCCGGGAATTGCACAATCTCATTGTCTAAGGAAACGGTACTTGACATTAGAAAAGCTCTAGCAAACGAACTACACGATCTTGTGCTATACTTAGGATTGGGTCTTGTCCAGCACATCATTCTCCTAATGATGTGATCCCGTTATCAACGATATCCAATGTCCATGGTTAGGAAACCACAACGATCTATTGATCAACGAGCAGGGCCGTCTCCAGGATTTCGGGACCCTGGTGCGAAAAGAAAAAATGGGGCCCTAAATTTAAAAAAATATACAATTAAACAAGCATAATCACCTAATTATGTAATTAAAATTTATGTTATCTCATACAATGCTTAGAATATTCTGAAGTATCAATGCAAAATACTAAAACCAATAAACTGACCTCATGCTCTATTGAAAAGTGCCATCCGTCTTGTGTTCATTGAAATGAAATCTTCAATTACATCTTCATAATCAGTCTTCTCCAAGACATCATCTTTGTATTAAGCTTCTCTATAATCATACTTTCTTCCAGAACTAGATTGCATGATTGTTTCTATTTCAATGAAATATATACTCTTTCAATTTATTTGAACTGATGAGATCACATGAAATATAGGCTTGTGAAATGCATAGGTAGTTCGAAAAACATACAATCAGATAGAACCTTGATTTTGGACTTGGACGATAGTATGAGCAACTACTGAAATTCTTGAATCTGTGACTACTTCTGAACTTGAACAACTACACAAAAATCGTTCCCAAACATATTAACATAACTTTGTAATTTGTATCAAAATTAGAAGGGAGAGAGTAGGGAGCAAGGAGGACACCACACCGGTTGGTCTTCTCTTCCTGTTGGGCGGCACCGTGGCAGTGTCGGCCAGCCGCCGGTGCGGCGGCGTCCAGCGCTCGAAAGTTGCGTGCAGTTCCGCTTCTTGCCCGTCGCCTCGCTAAACCCGCAAGGCTGCAATATGATAGCCGCCGAGCCACCGATTCAGTCAGAAGCGACGGGAAGATGGAAAGCCAAGCGATCAGGCAGGGAATAGGAAGCGGAAGTTACGGAACATAGTGTGTTGGGGCTATCGTTTCGTCTATGATCAATCCACCTCATCCACGCGACGGGAAAGCGGATCGCTCGAGACTTGACCAGACTAGGCCCAAGAAGGCCTAAAACTAGATTTTTTTTCCAAACTATACATATATGTATATGGATCCTAATTGGGGGCCCTAGGATTTGGGGGGACCTGTGCGAGCGCACAGCTCGCACAGGCCCTTGGACGGCCCTGTCAACGAGCTAGTCAACTAGAGGCTCACTAGGGACATGTTGTGATCTATGTATTCACCCATGTATTACGGTTTCTGGTTAATACAATTATAGCACGAACAATAGACAATTATCATGAATAAGGACATATAATAATAACCATTTTATTGTTGCCTCTAGGGCATATTTCCAGCAGTCTCCCACCTGCACTAGAGTCAATAATCTAGTTCACATCGCCATGTGATTAACACTCATAGTTCACATCGCCATGTGACTAACACCCAAAGAGTTTACTAGAGTCAATAATCTAGTTCACATCGCCATGTGATTAACACCCAAGAGTTTACTAGAGTCAATAATCTAGTTCACATCACCATGTGATTAACACTCAATGAGTTCTAGGGTTTGATCATGTCATGCTTACAAGAGAGGTTTCAGTCAACGGGTCTGCAACATTCAAATCCGTGTGTTCTTCGCAAATCTCTATTTCATGTTGTAGATGTTGCTACTATGATCCACTTGGACCTATTCCAAATGGTTGCTCCACTATACGTATCCGGTTTGCTACTCAGAGTCATCCGGATAGGTGTGAAAGCTTGCATCAATGTAACCCTTTACGTCGAACTCTTCATCACCTCCATAATCGAGAAACATTTCCTTATTCCTAAGGACAATTTTGACCACTGTCCAATGATCCACTCCTGGATCACTCTTATGCCCCCTTTCTAGACACGTGGCAAGGCACATCGCGGTACACATCTAAGTCATAAGGGACAACTTTCATTCATTCTCTTTCTTATGTTGTGGTCGAGCTTCAAGTCTTAAATTCACACCTTACAACTTAGGCAAGAACTCCTTCTTTGACTAATCCATCTTGAACTCCTTCAAGATCATGTCAAGGCATGTGCTCTGTGAAATTCTTATCAGGCATCTTGATCTATCTCTATAGATCTTGATACCCAACATGTAAGCAGTTTTACACAGGTCTTCCTTTGAAAAACTCCATTCAAACAACCGTTTATGCTTTCCAGAAATTCTACATCATTTCCGATCAACAATATTTCATCCACATATACCAATCAGAAATGTTGTAGTGCTCCCACTCACTTTCTTGCAAATACAAGTTTCTTGCAAACTTTGTATAAACCCAAATGCTTTGATCACCGGATCAAAGTGTATGTTCCAACTCCGAGATGCTTGCTCCAGTCCATAAAAGGATCGCTGGAGTTTGCATACCTTTTAGCATCCTTAGGATCTACAAAACCTTCTGGTTGTATCACATATAGCATTTCCTCGTGGAAACTGAGGGAGTCCTGGATTAGGGGGTGTTCGGGTAGCCGGACTATACCTTCAGCCGAACTCCTGGACTATGAAGATACAAGATTGAAGACTTCGTCCCATGTCCGGATGGGACTTTCCTTGGCGTGGAAGGCAAGCTTGGTGATGCGGATATTCAAGATCTCCGACCATTGTAACCGACTTTATGTAACCCTAACCCTATCCGGTGTCTATATAAACCGGAGGGTTGTAGTCCGTAGGCAATCAACTCCATACACAACAATCATACCATAGGCTAGCTTCTAGGGTTTAGCCTCCTTGATCTCGTGGTAGATCTACTCTTGTACTACCCATATCATCAATATTAATCAAGCAGGAGTAGGGTATTACCTCCATCGAGAGGGCCCGAACCTGGGTAAAAAACATCGTGTCCCTTGTCTCCTGTTACCATCCGGCCTTGACACATAGTTCGGGACCCCCTACCCGAGATCCGCCGGTTTTGACACCGACATTGGTGCTTTCATTGAGAGTTCCTTTGTGTCGTCGCCTTTAGGCCCGATGGCTCCTTTGATCATCAACAACGATACGGTCCAGGGTGAAACTTTTCTCCCCGGACAGATCTTCGTCTTCGGCGGCTTCGCTCTGCGGGCCAATTCACTCGGCCACCTGGAGCAGATCGAAAGCTACGCCCCTGGCCATCAGGTCAGGTTTGGAAGCCTAAACTACACGGCTGACATCCACGGGGACTTGATCTTCAACGGATTCGAGCCATAGCCAAGCACGCCGCACTGTCTCGATGGGCATGATATAGATCTGCCGCCGAACAGCGCCTTGGAGGCCGCATACGCATCGGTTTCGACCATTGATTCGGAGCATACTGCGCCGATCGAGGATCAGCGGTTAGACGCTGCCTCAGGGCTGCGATCTCAGAGGCGATCGAGCCGAACTCCAGCCCCGCACTCCACATGGCCTGTGACTCCGAGGATCCGGATTCCTCCCCGGACTCCGAACCCCTGCGCCCCTGCCAATCGAATCCGATTGGGCGCCGATAATGGAGTTCACCGCCGCAGACATCTTTCAGCATTCGCCTTTTGGCGACATCTTGAACTCTCTTAAGTCTCTCTCTTTATTAGGAGAGCCCTGGCCGGACTACGGTCAGCGAGGGTGGGATACGGACGATAAGGAAATTCAAAGCCCACCCACCACCCACTTTGTAGCCACTGTCGACGATCTAACCGACATGCTTGACTTCAGCTCCGAAGATATCGATGGCATGGACGACGATGTAGGAGACGAACAGGAACCAGCACCTGTAGGGCGCTGGAAGGCCACCTCGTCATATGACATATATATGGTGGATACTCCAAAAGATGGAGACGGCGATGGAATAGTGGGGGATGACGCCCCCAAGAAACAGCCAAAGCACCAGCATCAACGGCGCCGCTCTAAATCCCGCCAAAGCAAAAACGGTGATTCCGGCACGGGAGATAATACTACCCCGGATAACACCGAAGAACACCCACCTCAGCAAGATTCGGCACAGGAAGATGGAGAAGCCAGCCCTCATGAGAGAGCAGCAGACCGAGAGGTCGAGGATGATAACTATACGCCTCCCTCCGAAGACGAGGCAAGCCTCGATGACGACGAATTCGTCATACCATCAGACCCCGCCGAACAAGAGCGTTTTAAACGCATGCTTTTAGCCACGGCAAGCAGCCTCAAGAAAAAGCAGCAACAGCTTAAAGCTGCCCAAGATTTGCTAGCTGACAGATGGACTGAAGTCCTTACGGCCGAAGAGTATGAACTCGAACGGCCCTCCAAGAGTTACCCGAAGCGCAGGCCGCTACCCCGATCAGAGGAGGAAGCACCTACATCACCAGCGCATGACATGGCAGACCGTCCACCTCGCGGCCGCGACAGAGAGGCCCCTCGGCCCTCCACCCAAGCCATGCCCCAACGCCGCTCAACTAAGGCACAGGAAAATGCGCCCGACCTGCGAGACATACTGGAGGATAAGGCAACAAGATCGATCTACGGATCGCGCAGGCGCCCTACGGCATGTGACAATGATCTCCACTCCGGATACAACAAATCCGGCCGGGCCGAACACAATAGACATAGCGCTTCCGAGCTACGTCGTGATATAGCCTAGTATAGAGGCGCTGCACACCCGCTATGCTTCACGAATGAAGTAATGGATCATAAAATCCCAGAGGGTTTCAAACCCGTAAACATCGAATCATACGATGGCACAACAGACCCGGCGGTATGGATCAAGGATTATCTCCTTCACATCCACATGGCACGCGGCGATGATCTACATGCCATCAAATACCTCCCGCTCAAACTTAAAGGACCGGCCCGGCATTGGCTTAACAGCTTGCCAGCAGACTCAATCGGTTCTTGGGAGAACCTGGAAGCCGCATTCCTTGACAACTTCCAGGGCACTTACGTGCGACCGCCGGATGCCGACGACTTAATCCACATAATTCAGCAGCCAGAGGAATCGGCCAGACAATTCTGGACACGGTTCCTAACAAAGAAAAACCAAATAGTCGACTGTACGGACGCAGAGGCCCTAGCAGCCTTCAAGCATAACATCCGCGACGAGTGGCTTGCCCGGCACCTGGGACAGGAAAAGCCGAAATCCATGGCAGCCCTCACGACACTCATGACCCGCTTTTGCGCGGGAGAAGACAGCTGGCTAGCTCGCAGTAACAACTTATCAAAGAACCCTGGTAATTCGGATACCAAGGACAAAAGTGGCAGGACACGTCGGAATAAGCAAAAACGCCGCGTTAACAGCGACAGCAATGAAGACACGGCAGCCAATGCCGGATTCAAAGGCTATAAATCCGGTCAGCGGAAAAAGCCATTCAAAAAGAATACTCAGGGCCCGTCTAGTTTGGACCGAATACTCGATCGCTTGTGCCAGATACATGGCACCCCCGAAAGGCCAGCTAATCACACTAACAGGGATTGTTGGGTGTTCAAGCAGGCAGGCAAGTTAAGGGCCGAAAATAGAGACAAGGGGCTGCACAGCGACGACGAGGAGCCCAAGCCACCGAACAACAATGGACAGAAGGGTTTTCCCCCACAAGTGCGGACGGTTAACATGACATACGCAACCCACATTCCCACGCGGGAGCGGAAGCATGCGCTACAGGACGTATATGCGATAGAGCCAGTCGCCCCAAAGTTCAACCCATGGTCCTCCTGCCCGATCACTTTTGATCGAAGGGACCATCCCACTAGCATCCGTCATGGCGGCTTCGCCGCATTGGTTCTCGACCCAATCATCGATGGATTTCATCTCACAAGAGTCCTCATGGACGGCGGCAGTAGCCTGAACCTGCTTTATTAGGATACAGTGCGGAAAATGGGCATAGATCCCTCAAGGATTAAGCCCACAAGAACGACCTTTAAAGGCGTTATACCAGGTGTAGAAGCCAACTGTACAGGCTCAGTAACACTTGACGTGGTCTTCGGATCCCCGGACAATTTCTGAAGCGAAGAGTTAATCTTCGATATAGTCCCGTTTCGCAGTGGCTATCACGCCCTGCTCGGACGAACCGCATTTGCAAAGTTCAATGCGGTGCCGCACTACGCATATCTCAAGCTCAAGATGCCAGGCCCTCGAGGAGTAATTACGGTCAACGGAAACACCGAACGCTCCCTCCGTACGGAGGAGCATACGGCGGCTCTCGCAGCGGAGGTACGAAGTAGCCTTCTCAGGCAATTCTCCAGTCCGGCCATTAAAAAGCCAGACACTGCCAAGCGCGCCCGGAGTAACCCGCAGCAGGACCGCCTGGCACACTCTGAGCAAGCGTAGCAATGCGGCCCCAACCCCAGCTATCGCGACATAGCGAAACCAGTACCTCGCGTACATAACTACGCCCTTGAAATACCATGGGAACAGGGGAAGGGGCACAATAACGGCATGCCCAGAATACGGCTTAAAACGTACTAGGGGCTGCCGGATTCTCTTTTTAATTTTTTTTCTTACCTTCAGGACTCCATACTTCGGACGACCTGTTCGGCAATTCGACCGCCGCACAAACGATGCAAGATCCAGGGAGGCAGACAAGCCATGCCGCACTATGGAACTCCCAGGTGGTCTCTGTTACGAGCGGTATACCTATTTTAAATACAATTCCGCGGCCTGCCCCCGGTCAGGGCATACTGAATAGTCCAATATCTTTTGCTTACCGCACTATTTGTATCGTTCGGCTTTGATAAATAGCCTTTATATAAACAATGCATAGCTTTTGTCTATTTTCTGCATTACTCTCTTTTATATATGTTCATTAATGACATGTTGCACCCGTACACTATGATACGGCAAGTACGCCAGGGGCTTCAGTACCCTTTAATATGGTGTGAGAAGTCCGTACACTTTCACAAGTGCGGCACCCCGAACTTATAGCACTATATGCATCGGCTCCGAATCATGATTTGGGTCAATAGTTGGGTTTACCCGGCTCCTATGTTTTGGTGCCTTACGTTCCGCTATATCGGCTAAGGTAGCACTAGGAGAACCACTGCGATTGTGCCCCGGTTGAGCTGGGTTAAGCACCTCAGTGGAGAAAGCTAAAACTGACTGTCATGATGAGGCGAGAGACCGGTCGCTGTTCGAGAGGTTTTTTCGAGTCCCTAAAGAGTTATGCCGCTTCGAGCGAGGAGCCGGATTTGTCCGGCCAAGGCGTGGATAGCGCCCCGAACTCGGTCTTCCGAACTAGGGGCTTCACCGAAATTTAAAATTATAAAGTTCTATGGCTAAGTGAGAGTGTTCAAGCATTATAGTCCAATTGCCTGGTTCGTTGTGCTGAGCGCCTCCCTCGAAGGACCCAACTATGGGAAAAAGAACACTCATGTTTATCCCGAACACCCCAGCACTAGTGGCATGGGGGCAGAAGCCGACGACTGGCCATCTCTCAATTTTTTGATAAACGGCCGCACAGAAAATAATATTTTAAATTCAACAAGCATTGCTTAAGCGCCTATGAACAAGTTTTCAGCGCACAGGATAAAAACGAGCGAGTTTATTCAAAAATTACATCCTTGGTACATTCATCCGCCACAAGGCGGGCACCCGCAAGAACATCCTTGTAATAGTTCTCGGGCTTGCGATGCTCCTTCCCCGGCGGCGGCCCGTCCTTCACAAGCTTCTCACCGTCCAGCTTACCCCAATGCACCTTTGCACGGGCTAGGGCCCGACGGGCACCTTCGATGCAGACGGGGCGCTTGATGACCTCAAGCCTTGGACAGGCCTCCACCAGCCGCCGCACCAGCCCGAAGTAGCTCCCAGGCAGGGCCTCTCCGGGCCACAGCCGAACTATGAAGCCCTTCATGGCCTGTTCGGCCGCCTTGTGGAGCTCGACCAGCTGTTTCAGCTGGTCGCTCAAGGGCACAGGGTGTCCGGCCTCAGCATACTGAGACCAGAACACCTTCTCCGTCGAGCTTCCCTCTTCAGCTCGGTAGAATGCGGCGGCGTCGGATACGCTGCGGGGAAGATCTGCGAATGCTCCTGGAGAACTCCGAATTCGGGTAAGTAACAAGTAGTTTACTTTTATATTTCTGCTTTGCATAAAGAATGCCTTACCCGCTACTATCTTCTAAATCTCCTCCAACTCTTGGAGGGCCTTTTGGGCTTCGGCCTTGGCAGACTTGGCAGTCTCAAGGGCCGCCGCGAGCTTGGACGCTTGGGTCTTTGACTCAAGCTCCAAACTCTCATGTTTTTTCATGAGAGCCTAAAGCTCTTACTGCACCTCACCGACCTGAGCCCCAAGTTTCTCTCGCTCGGTGCGCTCCGCGGCCGTTTTCTTTTCGGCCTCGGACAGCGCCTGCTTGAGGGTCGCCACCTCAGTCGTGGCCCCTATAATAAGCAGTGCAATCCTGTTATTTTTTGCAATCACGCCTCTCTATAGGCACTTTTTCTGTAAGGTATTTCCTACCTTCTTTTTCCTCGAGCTGCCGCTTGGCAAGGCCGAGCTCTTGCTCGGTCCGCTTGAGGTCCTGTTTCAGGACACCCACCTCCACAGTCAGTGCGGCGGTGGATAGCAGCGAAGCCTGCACACGCATATTGACTCTTTATTGTTAGACTCCTGTGAAATTTACTAGATCCTCTATTCGGCTTTTCTTTCCGAACGCCAAACAGAGCATCAGGGGCTACTGTCTATGCGGTTATATTTTTACATATTTTTACTTACCTCGAAGCCCGTTAGGAGGCTAGCGCAAGCTTCACTCAGTCCGCTCTTGGCGGACTGAACCTTCTGGATCACCGTACTCATAATAGTACGGTGCTCCTCGTCGATGGAGGCGCCGTCAAGCACCTCGAGCAGATTGTCCGGCACCTCCGGTTGGACGGAGGCCGCCGGCTCAGAAGGCTTTCTCCTCTTGGAAGGAGTTCGCCTACCACAGTCCGGAACTGTTGAAGATTCCGGCACGGTGTCCGGCACAAAGCCGGACTTGGAGCCCTGGGGGGTCTTGTCCCCTTTACTCCTGGGGTCCGGGAGGTCGCCCTGCGGCTCCTCCAGGACCACCTCCTCCTGCCCCGGAGCTCGTTGCGGCGCCACTTCGGCGTCGTCCGCAGTGCGGGGGGAGACAGCGGGCGGAACTGAGTTCACGTCCGATGAATCCAGGGAGCCGCTCGACGACTCGTTGAGTTCGGCCCGGGGCGGGCTGCATAATTATGTTCGACATTAGGGAAAGTTGTGCAACAAAGGAACATCATGAGTTATTCTGATATCCGAACTTATGATTTCGCCGGACGCTTGGCCCTGTTTGGCCACTCCTCTTTGCCCTCTTCGGCGTTGGGGGCGTAGTCCGGCGGAGGGGTCTTCCTTTTCCTAGACCCCTTGGCCTCCCCCATTGGGGTGGCCTTCCTCTTCTCTCCTCCCCCCACTGGGGGGGAGAGGTTTCTTCTTCCTCCTCCTCGTCTTCACGGGGGGAGTGCGTCTCGGACTCGTCGGACGACTAGTCTGACACCACCATATGCCGGGAACTCTTTCGAGTCTCGTGGCCTTCTTCTTCTTGGCCTTCTTCTCCGGCACCACATAAGGTGCCGGAACCAGCAGCTTCGCTAGTAGAGCGGGGGCTGGGTCTTCGGGCAAGGGAGCCGGACAGTTAATCGATCCGGACTTCGCCCGCCAAGCCTGTCAAAGGTAAGGGAGCTTAGATCCCGCATAGAGTCAAACTATGAAAAAACTTAACATCATGTAAAAGGTGAAAATAGCTTACCTCGCTAGCATGACGCTGCGAGCTGTATCCGCGGTCGTCGGAAGCGGATGTGGGAGCCTCGGCGCCTTTGGTTAGCACCTTCCAGACATCTTCATACGTCGTGTCGAAGAGCCTGTTAAGGGTTTGGTGCTGCGCCGGGTTGAACTCCCACAGATTAAAGCCCCGTTGTTGACACGGGAGGATCTAGCGGACGAGCATAACCTGGACTACATTGACAAGCTTGATCGGCTTGCTCACCAGGGACTGGATGCATGTCTGCAGTCCGGTCACCTCTTTTTCGTCGCCCCACGACAGGCCCATCTCTTTCCAGGACATAAGCCGCGTGGGGGGTCCGGATCGGAACTCGGGGGTTGCGATCCATTTCGGATCACGCGGCTCGGTGATGTAAAACCACCACGATTGCCACCCCTTCAGGGTCTCCACGAAGGAGCCCTCGAGCCATAGGACGTTGGCCATCTTGCCCGCCATGGAGCCTCCGCATTCCGCCTGGCGGCCGCGCACCACCTTGGGCTTGACGTTGAAGGTCTTGAGCCAGAGGCCGAAATGGGGGCGGATGCGGAGGAAGGCCTCGCACACGACGATAAACGCCGAGATGTTGAGGACGAAGTTCGGGGCCAGATCGTGGAAATCTAGGCCATAGTAAAACATGAGCCCCCGGACAAATGGGTGGAGTGGAAAACCCAGTCCGCGGAGGAAGTGGGGAAGGAATACTACCCTCTCATGGGGCCTTGGGGTGGGGAGAAGCTGCCCCTCCTCGGGAAGCCGGTGTGCGATGTCTTTGGACAAGTATCCGGCTTTCCTTAGCTTTTTGACATGGCCCTCCGTGACGGAGTAAACCATCCACTTGCCTCCCGCTCCGGACATTGCTGGAGAAGGTTGAGGTGGGAAGTGCGGGCTTGGGCGCTGGAGCTCGAGTGCGCAGGAGATGGATAGGCAAAAGAGGAAGAAGGCGTAGGTAAAAGGGTGGATCCTTATCCCCTTATATGGGCGGATGCGGTTGTGCGTCCCTGCCAGCCTAGTAAAACTCGCTTCCCTCCCAAGCGTCGTGATAAATGGCGCAGTTGGGTTACCCACGTCCGTATTGATGAGAATCCCGTAAAGGGGGTACACGATCTCTGCTTTGACAAGACGTGCCAAGGAAACCGCCTCGCAAAACATGCTGAGGTGGAAAAGTAAAAACGATTCGAGTAAAGGACTTGGCCGTAGTGTGATGACGCACTGCGGAATACGTCGGCAGATTTGATTTGTGTCAATATTATTCTCTCTATGGCAATATGTGGAAACTTATTTTGCAGAGCCGGACACTACTCTTGGTGTTTACAATCTTCTATGAAGGACTTGGAGGAGGAACCCGCCTTGCAATGCCGAAGACAATTTGCGCGCCGGACTCGTCGTCATTGAAGCCTGGTTCAGGGGCTACTGAGGGAGTCCTGGATTAGGGGGTGTTCGGGTAGCCGGACTATACCTTCAGCCGGACTCCTGGACTATGAAGATACAAGATTGAAGACTTCGTCCCGTGTCCGGATAGGACTTTCCTTGGCGTGGAAGGCAAGCTTGGCGATGCGGATATTCAAGATGTCCTACCATTGTAACCGACTTTATGTAACCCTAACCCTATCCGATGTCTATATAAACTGGAGGGTTATAGTCCATAGGCAATCAACTCCATACACAACAATCATACCATAGGCTAGCTTCTAGGGTTTAGCCTCCTTGATCTCGTGGTAGATCTACTCTTGTACTACCCATATCATCAATATTAATCAAGCAGGAGTAGGGTATTACCTCCATCGAGAGGGCCCGAACCTGGGTAAAAAACATCGTGTCCCTTGTCTCTTGTTACCATCCGGCCTTGACGCACAGTTCGGGACCCCCTACCCGAGATCCGCCGGTTTTGACACCGACAAAAACCATCAAGGAAACTTTGTTTTGACATCCATCTGCCAGATTTCGTAAATGAAAATGCAGCAACTGCTAACATAATTCTAACAGACTTTAGCATCGCTATGATTGAGAGAGTCTCATCACAGTCAACTCCTTGAACTTGTCGGAAACTTCTTTGAGACAAGTCGATCTTCATAAATGGTGATGTTACCATCAGCATTTGTCTTCTTCTTAAAGATCCATTTATTCTCAATGGCTTGCCGATCTTCGGGCAAGTCCACCAAAGTCCATTCTTTGTTCTCATACATGGGTCCTATCTCGGATTTCATGGCTCCTAGCCATTTGTTGGAATCTGTTCCCACCATCGCTTCTCCATAGCTCATAGGTTCATCGTTGTCCAACAACATGACCGTTAAGACAGGGTTAACACTCAGAAGTTGTACGCACCCTTGTCGACCTACGAGGTTCGATAGTAACTTGATTTGAAGCTCCATGATCATCATCATTAGCTTTCTCCTCAACTGATGTAGTTGCCACAGAAACATCTTTCTGTGTTGCGCAACTCTCTGGTTGAAGTGAATATTCAACAACCTCATCAAGTTATATCTTTCTCCCACTCGATTCTTCCGAGAGAAACTCTTTCTCGAGAAAGGGCATATTGTTAGCGACAAACACTTTTCCCTCAAATATGAGATAGAAGGTATACCCAATCGTCTTCTTTGGGTATTCTATGGAGACACAATTGTCCGCTTTGGGTTCGAGCTTTTCTGGCTGAAGCCTTTCGACATAAGCATCGCAGTCCCAAACTTTAAGAATGACAACGTAGGTTTCTTGCCAAACCATAGTTCATATGGTGTCATCTCCACGGACCTTAGCTAGTGCCCTATTTAAAGTGAATGTAGTTGTCTCTACTGCATAACCCCAAAATGATAGTGGTAGATCGGTAAGAGACATCATAGATTGCACCATATCCAATAGGGTGCGATTACGACATTCAGACACACCATTACGCTATGGTGTTCCAGGTGGCATCAACTATGAATCGATTCCACCTTGTCTTTAGTGATTGCCAAACTCATAACTCGGATACTCTCCCCTTGATCAAATAGTAGGAACTTGATCTTCTTGTTATGATGATTCTCAACTTCACTTTGAAATTGCTTGAACTTTTCAAATGTTTCACACTTATGCTTCATTAAGTAAATATACACATATCTACACAATTCACTGGTGAAGGTGAGAAAATAATGATATCCACCGCGTGCGTCAACACTCATCGGACCGCACACATCAGCATGTGTGATTTCCAACAAGTCACTTGCCCGTTCCATTGTTCCAGAAAACGGGGTTTTAGTCATCTTGCCTATGAGGCATGGTTCGCATGTGTCAGGTGATTCAAAATCAAGTGACTCCAAAAGTCCATTACCATGGAGGTTCTTCATGCGCTTTACACCAATATGACCTAAGCGGCAGTGCCACAAGAAAGTGGCACTATCATTATCAACTCTACATCTTTTGGCATCAATGCTATGAACATGTGTATCACTACGACCGAGATTCAATAAACCATTCACATTGGGTGCATGACCATAGAAGGTATTATTCATGTAAACAGAATAACCATTATTCTTTGACTTAAATGAATAATCGTATTGCAATAAACATGGTCTAATCATGTTCATGCTCAACGCAGACACCAATGCAAACAACATTTATCTGGGTTCAATACTAATCCCGAAGGTAGAGGGAGCGTGCGATGGTGATCATATCATCCTTGGAAACACTTCCAACACACATCGTCACCTCGCCCTTAGCTAGTCTCCGTTTATTCCGTAGCTTTTGTTTCGAGTTACCAATATTAGCAACTGAACCAGTATCTAATACCCATGTGCTACTAGGAGTACTAGTAAGGTACACATCAATAACACATATATCAAATATACTTTTGTTGAAGTTGCCAGCCTTCTTATCTACCAAGTATTTGAGGCAGTTTCACTACCAGTGACCGGTCCCCTAATAGAAGCACTTCGTCTCGGGTTTGGGTTCTTGGGATTCTTCACTGGAGCGGCAACTGGCTTGCCATTCATGAAGTTTCCCTTCTTGCCCTTGCCCTTCTTTGAAACCAGTGGTCTTGTTAACCATCAACACTTGATGCTCCTTCTTGATTTCTACCTTTGCGGCCTTAAGCATGATGAACAGCTCCGGGATCAACTTCCCTTGCATGTTATAGTTCATCACAAAACTCTAGCAGCTTGGTGATAGTGACTGGAGAACTTTTGTCAATCACTCTCTTATCTGGAAGATTAACTCACACTTCATTCAAGTGATTGAAGTACCTAGACATTCTGAGCACATGCTAACTGGCTGAGATATTCTCCTCCATCTTGTAGGCAAAGGTCTTGTTAGAGGTCTCAACCTCTCAACATGGGCATGAGCCTGAAATACCAATTTCAGCTCTTGGAACATCTCATATGTTCTATGGCGTTCAAAACGCTTTCAGAGCCCCGACTCTAAGTCGTAAAGCATGGCGCACTAAACTATTAGGTAGTCATCAGAACGTGTCTGCCAGATGTTCACAACATCAACAAACGACGCCAGAGGGGTTGGAACACCGAGCGGTGCATCAAGGACAGAAGCCTTCTGTGTAACAGTGAGGACAATCCTTAGACTACGGCCCTAGTCCGCACAATTTCTTACAATATCTTTCAACTTAGTCTTTCTCTAGGAACGTATTAAAACAAAGAGCTAAAGCGCGAGCTATTAATCCACAACATAATTTGCAAAGACAATTTAGACTATGTCATGATAATTAAGTTCATATAATTAGATTATTTAATGAACTCCCACTCAGATAGACATCCCTCTAGTCATCTAAGTGATACATGATCCAAATCGACTAGGCAGTGTCCGATCATCAAGTGAGACGGTCTAGTCATCAACGGTGAACATCTCCATGTTGATCGTATCTACTATACGACTCATGTTCGACCTTACGGTCTCTTGTGTTCCGAGGCCATGTCTGTACATGCTAGGCTCGTCAAGTCAACCTAAGTGTTTCGCATGTGTAAATCTAGCTTACACCCGTTGTATTCGAACGTTGGAATTTAACACACCCGATCATCACGTGGTGCTTCAAAACAACGAACCTTCGCAACGGTGCACAATTAGGGGGAACACATTTCTTGAAAAAAAAAATAGTGAGGGATCATCTTATTTATGCTATCGTCGTTCTAAGAAAATAAGATGTAAACATGACAAACATCACATGAAATCATAAAGTGACATGATATGGCCAATATCATCTTGCGCCTTTGATCTCCATCTTCGAGGCGCGGCATGATCACCTTCGTCACCGACATGACACCATGATCTCCATCATCATGATCTCAATCATCGTGTCTTCATAAAGTTGTCTCGTCAACTATTACGTCTACTACTATGGCTAACGGTTAGCAATGAAGTAAAGTAATTACATGGCGTTTACATTGACATGCAGGTCATACAATAAATTAAGACAACTCCTATGGCTCCTGCCGGTTGTCATACTCATCGACATGCAAGTCGTGATTCCTATTACAAGAACATGATCAATCTCATACATCACATATATATAATTCATCACATACTTTTGGCCATATCACATCACATAGCATACAATACAAAAACAAGTTAGACGCCCTCTAATTGTTGTTGCATGTTTTACGTGGCTGCTATGGGTTTCTAGCAAGAACGTTTCTTACCTATGCAAAACCCACAACAGTGATATGCCAATTACTATTTACCCTTCATAAGGACCCTCTTCATCGAATCCAATCCGACTAAAGTGGGAGAGACAGACACCTGCTAGCCACCTTATGCATCAAGTGCATGTCTGTCGATGGAACCAGTCTCACGTAAGAGTATGTGTAAGGTCGGTCCGGGCCACTTCATCCCACAATGCCGCCGAATCAAGATAAGACTAGTAACAGTAAGCAAATTGACCAAATCATCACCCAGAACTACTTTGTGTTTTACTCGTGCATAGAATCTACGCATAGACCTAGCTCTGATACCACTGTTGGGGAACGTAGTAATAATTCAAAATTTTCCTATGTGTCACCAAGGTCAATCTCGGAGATACTAGCAACGAGAGATAGAGAGAGAGTGCATCTTCATACCCTTGAAGATCGCTAAGCGGAAGCGTTATAAGAACACGGTTGATGAAGTCGTACTCGCGGCGATTCAAATCGCAAAAGATCCGATCCAAGCGTCGAACGGACGACGCCTCCCCGTTCGACACACATACAGCTCGGGGATGTCTCCTCCTTCTTGATCTAGCAAGGGGAGAGGAGAAGTTGAGGGAAAGCTCCGGCAGCACGACAGCGTGGTGGTGGAGCTTGCGGTTCTCCGGGAGGGCTTCGCCAAGCACTACGGAGGAGGAGGAGGAGGAGGTGTTGGAGGAGTGAGGGGGCTGCACTAGGGAAGGGGTTCGGCTGCCCTCTCTCTCCCTCACTATATATAGGGGAAGGGGGGAGGAGGAGGCGCCCTAGGGTTTCCCATAAGGGGCGGCGGCCAAGGCAGATTGGATCTCCCTAGGGAAATCCTAGGGAGACTTGCCCCCCAATCCAAGCCAGGTGGAGGCTTGCCTCCCAAGCCAGGTGGAGGCGCCCCACCTCTCCAATTTACGTGAGAGGGGTTGGGAGGGGCGCACAGCCCCTTAGTGGGCTGGTGTGCCCCCTCCCCTTGGCCCATAAGGCCCCTCAACGCTTGTCGGGGCCTCCGAAACACCTTTCAGTCACGCTGGTCATCACTCGGTACTCCCAGAACAATTCCAGACTCCAATACCCTTTGTCCAATATATCGATCTTCACCTCCGGACCATTCCGTAGTTCCTCGTCATGTCTGGGATCTCATTCGGGACTCCGAACAACCTTCGGTAACCACATACTATTCCCATTACAACTCTAGCATCACCGAACCTTAAGTGTGTAGACCCTACGGGTTCGGGAACCATGCAGACATGCCCAAGATACCTCTCTGGCCAATAACCAATAGCGTGATCTGGATACCCATATTGGCTCCCACATGTTCCATGATGTCGGGGATTCAATCAATCCCGTATACAATTCCCTTTGTCTATCGATATGTTACTTGCCCGAGATTCGATCATCGGTATCCCCATACCTCGTTCAATCTCGTTACCAGCAAGTCTCTTTACTTGTTCTGTAACGCATGATCCCGTGGCTAACTCCTTAGTCACATTGAGCTCATTATGATGATGCATTACCGAGTGGGCCCAGAGATACCTCTCCCTCACACGGAGTGACAAATCCCAGTCTCGATTCGTGCCAACCCAACAAACACTTTTGGAGATACCTGTAGTGCACCTTTATAGTCACCCAGTTACGTTGTGACGTTTGATACACCCAAAGCACTCCTATAGTATCCGGGAGTTGCACAATCTCATGGTCTAAGGAAACGATACTTGACATTAGAAAAGCTCTAGCAAACGAACTACACAATCTTGTGCTATGCTTAGGATAGGGTCTTGTCCATCACATCATTCTCCTAATGATGTGACCCCGTTATGAACGACATCCAATGTCCATGGTTAGGAAACCACAACCATCTATTGATGAACGATCTAGTCAATTAGAGGCTCACTAGAGACATGTTGTGATCTATGTATTCACACATGTATTACGGTTTCCGGTTAATACAATTATAACATGAACAATAGACAATTATCATGAATAAGGAAATATAATAATAACCATTTTATTATTGCCTTTAGACATATTTCCAACAAAGGCTAGGAAATAGATTGAGAATCAACCAACCGAGAAACGAAAATTCACATAAACGAGCATCGAGCATAACTAACACCGAGTAATGCACCACAAGTAGAATATAATTTCATTGCATAACTATTGACTTTCGTGCTTGCATAGGGAATCACAAACCTTAACACCAATATTCTTACTAAAGCATAATTACTCACCAACATGACTCACATATTACTATCATCGTATCTCAAAACTATTACAAAGAATCAAGTTTATTTTGTCCAATGATCTTCATGAAAGTTTTTATTATATCCCTCTTGAATATCTATCACTTTGGGACTAATTTCATATATTGCAATTTCTTTTGACAAGCTCGAACAAATTTAAGTGAAAAACATCAGCATAAAAAATTTCGTCTCTCAAAATAATATAAGGGAAGCATGAGAGAATTTTTTCAAAAATTTACTAACTCTCAAATGAATCTAAGTGAAGCATGAGAGTATTTCTTCTAAAATTAAAGCACCACCGTGCTAAAAAGATATAAGTGAAGCACTAGAGAAATTCCATAGCTCAAAAAATTTAAGTGAAGCACATAGACCAATTCTAACAAATCATAGCATAATTATGGCTCTCTTAAATAGGTGTGTCCAGCAAGGATGGTGTTGGGGAACACAATAATTTCAAAAAAAATCCTACGCACACGCAATATCATGGTGATGCATAGCAACGAGAGGGGAGAGTGTCGTCCACGTACCCTCGTAGACCGTAAGCCGAAGCGTTATGACAACGCGGTTGATGTAGTCGTACGTCTTCACGATTGACCAATCCTAGTACCAAACGTACGGCGACTCCGCGATCTGCACACGTTCAACTCGGTGATGTCCCACAAACTCATGATCCAGTAGAGCTTCGAGGGAGAGTTCCATCAGCACGACGGCATGATGACGGTGTTGATGAAACTACCGATGTAGGGCTTCGCCTAAGCACCGCTACGATATGACCGAGGTGGACTATGGTTGAGGGGGGCAACGCACATGGCTAAAAGATCAATGATCAACTTGTGTGTCCATGGGGTGCCCCCCTCCCCCGTATATAAAGGAGTGGAGGAGGGGGAGGGCCGGCCCTCTACTATGGCGCGCCCTGGGGAGTCCTACTCCCACCGGGAGTACGATCCCCCCCTTCCATGTATTAGGAGTAGGAGAGAAGGAATGGGAAAAGCGAATAGAAGGAAGGAGGGGGCGCCGCCCCTCCCCCTAGTCCAATTCGGACTAGGCCTTGGGGGGGGGCACAACCTCCTCTCTCTCTTTCCCCTAAAGCTCAATAAGGCCCATATACTCCCCGGCGAATTCCCGTAACTCTCCGGTACTCCGAAAAATACCCGAATCACTCGGAACCTTTCCGATGTCCGAATATAGCCTTCCAATATATTGATATTTACGTATAGACCATTTCGAGACTCCTCATCATGTCCCCAATCTCATCCAGGACACCGAACAAACTTCGGTCATCAAATCACATAACTCATAATACAAATCGTCACCGAACGTTAAGCGTGCGGACCCTACGGGTTCGAGAACTATGTAGACAGGACCGAGACTCGTCTCCGGTCAATAACAAATAGCGGAACCTGGATGCTCATATTGGTTCCTACATATTCTACGAAGATCTTTATCGGTCAAACCTCATAACAACATACGTTGTTCCCTTTGTCATCGGTATGTTACCTGCCCGAGATTCGATTGTCGGTATCTCAATACCTAGTTCAATCTCGTTACCGGCAAGTCTCTTTACTCGTTCCGTAATGCTACATCCCATAACTAACTCATTAGCTACATTGCTTGCAAGGCTTATAGTGATGTACATTACCGAGAGGGCCCAGAGATACCTCTCCGACAATCGGAGTGACAAATCTTAATCTTGATCCATGCCAACTCAACAAACACCATCGGAGACACCTGTAGAGCACCTTTATAATCACCCAGTTACATTGTGACATTTGGTAGCACACAAAGTGTTCCTCCAGTATTCGGGAGTTGCATGATCTCATAGCCACAGGAACATGTATAGTTATGGAGAAAGCAATAGCAACAAACTAAACGATCGTCGTGCTAAGCTAACGGATGGGTCAAGTCAATCACCTCATTCTCTAATGATGTGATCCCGTTAATCAAATGACAACTCATGTCTATGGTTAGGAAGCATAACCATCATTGATTCAACGAGCTAGTCCAGTAGAGGCAAACTAGTGACACTCTGTTTGTCTATGTATTCACACATGTACTAAGTTTCCGGTTAATACAATTCTAGCATGAATAATAAACATTTATCATGATATAAGGAAATAAATAATAACTTTATTATTGCCTCTAGGGCATATTTCCTTCAGTCTCCCACTTGCACTAGAGTCAATAATCTAGTTTACATCTTTATGTGATTAGTTCACATCTCCATGTGACTAATACCCAAAGGTTTACTTGAGTCAATAATCTAGTTCACATCGCTATGTGATTAACACCCAAAGAGTGATCATGTTTTGCTTGTGAGAGAATTTGGCCTACGGGTTCTGCAACATTCAGATCCGTATGTATTTCACAAATTTCTATGTCTATAATGCTCTGCACGGTGCTACTCTAGCTAATTGCTCCCACTTTCAATATGTATCCAGATCAAGACTTAGAGTCATCTAGATCGATGTAAAAGGCTTGCATCGACGTAAGTCTTTACGACGAACTCTTTTATCACCTCCATAACCGAGAAATATTTCCTTAGTCCTCTAAGGATAATTTTGACCGCTGTCCAGTGATCTACTCCTAGATCACTATTGTACTCCCTTGCCAGAATCATGCTAAGGTATACAACAGGACTGGTAAACAGCATAGCATACTTTATAGAACCTATGACTGAGGCATAGGGAGTGACTTTTCATTCTCTTTCTATTTTCTGTTGTGGTCGGGTTTTGAGTCTTTACTCAACTTCACACCTTGCAACACAGGCAAGAACTCCTTCTTTGACTGTTCCATTTTGAACTACTTCAAAATCTTGTCAAGGTATGTACTCATTGAAAAAAACTTATCAAGCGTCTTGATCTATCTCTATAGATCTTGATGCTCAATGTGTAAGCAGCTTCATCGAGGTCTTCCTTTGAAAAACTCTTTTCAAACACTCCTTTATGCTTTCCAGAAAATTCTACATTATTTCCGATCAACAATATGTCATTCACATATACTTATCAGAAATGCTGTAGTGCTCCCACTCACTTTCTTGTAAATACAGGCTTCACCGCAAGTCTGTATAAAACCATATGCTTTGATCACTTTATCAAATCATATATTCCAACTCCGAGATGCTTGCACCAGTCCATAGATGGATAGCTGGAGCTTGCTCACTTTGTTAGCACCTTTAGGATCGACAAAACCTTCTGGTTGCATCATATACAACTCTTCTTTAAGAAATCCATGAAGGAATACAGTTTTGACATCCATTTGCCAGATTTGATAAAATGCAGCAACTGCTAATATGATTCGGACAGACTTTTAAGCATCGATACGAGTGAGAAAATCTCATCGTAGTCAACACCTTGAACTTGTCAAAAAAAAATTGCGACAATTCGAGCTTTCTAGATAGTAACACTACTATCAGCGTCCGTCTTCCTCTTGAAGATCCATTTATTCTTAATGACTCACCGATCATCGGGCATACATGGATCCCATCTCAGATTTCATGGCCTCAAGCCATTTCGCGGAATCTGGGCTCATCATCGCTTCCTCATAGTTCGTAGGTTCGTCATGGTCAAGTAACATGACATCCAGAACAGGATTACCGTACCACTCTGGTGCGGATCTCACTCTGGTTGACCTACGAGGTTCGGTAGTAACTTGATCTGAAGTTACATGATCATCATCATTAGCTTCCTCACTAATTGGTGTAGGAGTCACAGGAACAGATTTCTGTGATGAACTTCTTTCCAATAAGGGAGCAGGTACAATTACCTCATCAAGTTCTACTTTCCTCCCACTCACTTCTTTTGAGAGAAACTCCTTCTCTAGAAAGGATCTGTTCTTAGCAATGAATGTCTTGCCTTCGGATTTGTGATAGAAGGTGTACCCAACTGTCTCCTTTGGGCATCCTATGAAGACACATTTATTCGATTTGGGTTTGAGCTTATCAGGATGAAACCTTTTCACATAAGCATCGCAACCCCAAACTTTAAGAAACGACAACTTTGGTTTCTTGCCAAACCACAGTTCATATGGCGTCGTCTCAACGGATTTAGATGGTGCCCTATTTAACGTGAATGCAGCTGTCTCTAATGCATAACCCCAAAAAGATAGTGGTAAATCAGTAAGAAACATCATAGATTGCACCATGTCTAATAAAGTACGGTTACGATGTTTGGACACACCATTACGCTGTGGTGTTCCAGGTGGCGTGTGTTGCAAAACTATTCCGCATTGTTTCAAATGAAGACCAAACTCGTAACTCAAATATTCTCCTCCACGATTAGATCATAGAAACTTTATTCTCTTGTTACGATGATTTTCCACTTCACTTTGAAATTATTTCAACTTTTCAAATGTTTCAGATTTATGTTTCATCAAGAAGATATACCCATCTTACTCAAATCATCTGTGAAGGTCAGAAAATAACGATACCTGCCGTGAGCCTCAAGTCTCATCGGACTGCATACATTAGTATGTATTATTTCCAACAAGTCTGTTGCTCGCTCCATTGTTCCGGAGAACGGAGTCTTAGTCATCTTGCCCATGAGGCATGGTTCGCAAGCATCAACTGATTCATAATCAAGTGATTCCAAAAGCCCATCAGCATGGATCTTCTTCATGTGCTTTACACCAATATGACCTAAACGGCAGTGCTACAAATAAGTTGCACTATCATTATTAACTTTGCATCTTTTGGCTTCAATATTATGAATATGTGTATCACTACGATTGAGATTCAATAAACCATTCACCTTGGGTGTATGACCATTGAAGGTTTTATTCATGTAAACAGAACAACAATTATTCTCTGACTTTAAATGAATAACCGTATTGCAATAAACATGATCAAATCATATTCATGCTTAACGCAAATACCAAATAACATTTATTTAGGTTCAACACTAATCCCGAAAGTATAAGGAGTGTGCGATGATGATCATATCAATCTTGGAACCACTTCCAACACACATCATCACTTCACCCTTAACTAGTCTCTGTTCATTCTGCAACTCCCGTTTCGAGTTACTAATCTTAGCAGCTGAACTAGTATCAAATACTGAGGGGTTCCTATAAACACTAGTAAAGTACACATCAATAACATGTATATCAAATATACCTTTGTTCACTTTGACATCCTTCTTATTCCCCAAATACTTGGGGCAGTTCTGCTTAAAGTGACCAGTCCCTTTGCAGTAGAAGCATTAGTCTCAGGCTTAGGTCTAGACTTGGGCTTCTTCACTTGAGCAGCAACTTGCTTGCCGTTATTATTGAAGTTCCCCTTCTTCCCTTTTGCCCTTTTCTTGAAACTAGTGGTCTTGTCAACCATCAACACTTGATGCTTTTCTTGATTTCTACCTTCGTCGATTTCAGCATCACGAAGAGCTTTGGGAATCATTTTCATTATCCCTTGCATATTATAGTTCATCAAGAAGTTATAGTAACTTGGTGATAGTGACTAGAGAACTCTGTCAATCACTATCTTATCGGGAAGATTAACTCCCACTTGATTCAAGTGATTGTAGTACTCAGACATTCTGAGCACATGCTCACTCGTTGAGATATTCTCCTCCATCTTGTAGGCAAAGTACTATCAGAGGTCTCATACCTCTTGACACGGGCATGAGTATGAAATACCAATTTCGACTCTTAGAACATCGTATATGTTCCATGGCATTCAAAACGTTTTTGAAGTCCTGATTCTAAGCCGTAAAGCATGGCGCACTAAACTATCAAGTAGTCATCATACCGAGCTTTGCCAAACGTTCATAATGTCTGCATATGCTCCTGCAATAGGTCCGTCACCTAGCGGTGCATCAAGGACATAATTCTTCTATGCAACAATGAGGATAATCCTCAGATCACGGACCCAGTCCGCATGATTGCTACTATCATCTTTCGACATAGTTTTTCTCTATGAACATATCAAAAATAAACGGGGAGCTACATCGCATGCTATTGATCTATAACATAGTTATGCAAATACTATCAAGACTAAGTTCATGACAAATTAAAGTTCAATTAATCATATTACTTAAGAACTCCCACTTAGATAGACATCCCTCTAGTCATCTAAATGATCACGTGATCCAAATCAACTAAACCATGTCCGATCATCACGTGAGATGGAGTAGTTTTCAATGGTGAACATCACTATGTTGATCATATCTACTATATGATTCACGCTCGAACTTTCAGTCTCCAGTGTTCCGAGGCCATATCTGCATATGCTAGGCTCGTCAAGTTTAACCTGAGTATTCTATGTGTGCAAAACTGGCTTGCACTCGTTGCATGTGAACGTAGAGCTTATCACACCCGATCATCACGTGGTGTCTTGGCATGATGAACTGTCGCAACTGTGCATACTCAGGGAGAACACTTATACCATGACATTTAGTGAGAGATCATCTTATAATGCTACCGCCGAACTAAGCAAAATAAGATGCATAAAGGATAAACATCACATGCGATCAAAATATGTGACATGATATGGCCATGATCATCTTGCGCCTTTGATCTCCATCTCCAAAGTACCGTCATGATCTCTATCGTCACCGGCATGACACCATGATCTCCATCATCTTGATCTCTATCAATGTGTCGTCACATGGTCGTCTCGCCAACTATTGCTTTTGCAACTATTGCTATCGCATAGCGATAAAGTAAAGCAATTACATGGCACTTGCATCTTATGCAATAAAGAGACAACCATAAGGCTTCTGCCAGTTGTCGATAACTTTAACAAAACATGATCATCTCATACAACAATTTATATCTCATCACGTCTTGACCATATCACATCACAACATGCCCTGCAAAAACAAGTTAGACGTCCTCTACTTTGTTGTTGCAAGTTTTATGTGGCTGCTACGGGCTGAGCAAGAACCGTTCTTACCTACGCATCAAAAACCAAAACACGGTATAGTGATTGCTTTTTGATCTTCAGAAAGAACCCTGTTCATTGAATCTGATTCAAATAAAGCTAGAGAAACAGACACCCACTAGCCACCTGTGTATGAAGCACGTCGGTAGAAACAGTCTCCAGTAAGCGTACGCGTAATGTCGGTCTGGGCCGCTTCATCCAAAAATGCCGCTGAATCAAGAATAAACTAGTGGCGGAAAGCAATATGTATATACCCACGTCCACAACTCCTTTTTGTTCTAGTCGTGCATATGACATCTACGCATAAACCTGGCTCGGATGCCACTGTTGAGGAATGCAGTAATTTCAAAAAAATTCCTACGCACACGCAAGAGATCATGGTGATGCATAGCAACAAGAGGGGAGAGTGTCGTCCACGTACCCTCGTAGACCGTAAGCGGAAGCGTTATGACAACGCGGTTGATGTAGTCGTACATCTTCACGATCGACCGATCCTAGTACAGAACGTACGGCACATGCGCGATCTGCACACGTTCAGCTCGGTGACGTCCCACGAACTCACGATCCAGTAGAGCTTCGAGGGAGAGTTCCATCAGCATGATGGCATGATGGCGGTGTTGATGAAACTACAAATGCAGGGCTTCGCCTAAGCACCGCTACGATATGACCAAGGTGGATTATGGTTGAGGGGGGCAACGCACATGGCTAAAAGATCAATGATCAACTTGTGTGTCCATGGGGTGCCCCCCTCCCCCGTATATAAAGGAGTGGAGGTGGGGGAGGGCCGGCCCTCTACTATGGCGTGCCCTGGGGAGTCCTACTCCCACCAGGAGTAGGATTCCCCCCTTCCATGTAGTAGGAGTAGGAGAGAAGGAATGGGAAAAGAGAAGAGAAGGAAGGAGGGGTCGCCGCCCCTCCCCATATTCCAATTCGGACTAGGCCTTGGGGGGCACGCAGCCTCCCCTCTCTCTTTCCCCTAAAGCCCAATAAGGCCCATATACTCTCCGACGAATTCCCGTAACTCTCCGGTACTCCGAAAAATACCCGAATCACTTGGAACCTTTCCGATGTCCGAATATAGCCTTCCAATATATCAATCTTTACGTCTCGACCATTTCGAGACTCCTCGTCATGTCCCCGGTCTCATCCAGGACTCCGAACAAACTTCAGTCATCAAATCACATAACTAATATTACAAATCGTCACCGAACGTTAAGCGTGAGGACCCTACGGGTTCGAGAACTATGTAGACAGGACCGAGACTCGTCTCCAGTCAATAACCAATAGAGGAACCTGGATGCTCATATTGGTTCCTACATATTCTACAAAGATCTCTATCGGTCAAACCGCATAACAACATACGTTGTTCCCTTTGTCATCGGTATGTTACCTGCCCGAGATTCAATTGTCGGTATCTCAATACCTAGTTCAATCTCGTTACCGGCAAGTCTCTTTACTTGTTCCATAATGCTACATCCCGTAACTAACTCATTAGCTACATTTCTTGCAAGGCTTATAGTGATGTACATTACCGAGAGGGCCCAGAGATACCTCTCCGACAATCGGAGTGACAAATCTTAATCTTGATCCATGCCAACTCAACAAACACCATCGGAGACACCTGTAGAGCACCTTTATAATCACCCAGTTACATTGTGACATTTGGTAGCACACAAAGTGTTCCTCCAGTATTCGGGAGTTGCATGATCTCATAGCCACAGGAACATGTATAGTTATGGAGAAAGCAATAGCAACAAACTAAACGATCGTCGTGCTAAGCTAACGGATGGGTCAAGTCAATCACCTCATTCTCTAATGATGTGATCCCGTTAATCAAATGACAACTCATGTCTATGGTTAGGAAGCATAACCATCATTGATTCAACGAGCTAGTCCAGTAGAGGCAAACTAGTGACACTCTGTTTGTCTATGTATTCACACATGTACTAAGTTTCCGGTTAATACAATTCTAGCATGAATAATAAACATTTATCATGGTATAAGGAAATAAATAATAACTTTATTATTGCCTCTAGGGCATATTTCCTTCAGATGGATGTCACAAAACTTAACAAAACCTTCACGAGATCCGTTAGTATAATAAAGCAAACCACCACTTTAAGTACTATTGCAAACCCATTCATATTTTATAATTGCATTAAACCTACTATATTCTAACTTTACCATGACTTATACCCCAAGATACAATCCATAGATTCATCAAAATAAGCACACCATGCAACGAAAATAGAATTTGTCAAAAACAGAACAGTGTGTAGTAATCTGGACTTTAACCATACTTTTGTAACTCCAAAAATTCTGAATAATTAGGACAACGTAGGCAATTTGTATATCAATCTTGTGTAAAAAAATTAGAATTTTTTGTCACTCCATTAGAGCACATCAATTCTGCTACTGGACGTAAAAGTTTATGTTTTTCAACACGATCAAAGCAACTATCACCCAACATGATCCTAAAGGCTTTACTTGGCACAAACACTAATTAAAACATAAAAAACACAATCATAACAGTAGCATAATTGTGTGAACACTCAAGAACAAAAATAAAAAGGCAAAAATAAATTTTATTCATTGGGGGTGCCTCCCAACAAGCGTTATCGTTTTATGCCCTTAGCTAGGCATAATGCATAGATTCAAGTATTGTCATCTTTGGTTTTTGTTCCATAGGCTGCCCTCATGATTTATTCATATGGTGGCTTAATTCTTGTTACAGGGAAGTGTTCCAGACCTTTTCTTAGTGGAAAATGAAATTTAATATTCCCTTCTTTCATATCAATCACAACACCTATAGTTCGTAAAAACGGTCTACGAAGTATGATGGGACAAGACGGATTACAATCAATATCAAGAACAATAAAATCTATGGGGACATAATTCCTATTTAAAAGAATAAGAACATCATTAATTTTCCCAAAGGCTTTTTAATAGTAGAATCCGCCAAGTGCAAATTAAGAGAACATTCTTCAATATTGGTAAGACCAAGCACATCATATAGAGATTTAGGAATTGTGGAAACACTAGCACCCGAATCACATAAAGCAAAAAACTCATAATTATTAATCTTGACTTTAATGGTAGGTCCCCATTCATCATATAATTTTCTAGGAATTGAAATCTCTAATTCCAACTTTTCTTCTAAAGCTTTCATCATCACTTCTACAATATGTTTAGTAAAAGCTTTATTTTGTTCATAAGCATTAGGTGAATTTATCATGGATTGCAACAAAGAAATACATTCAATCAAAGAGCAACTATCATAATTAAAATCTTTGTAATCCAAAAGAGTGGGCACATCACTAGTTAAAGTTTTGACCTCTCCAAACCCACTTTTATCAATTTTTTCAACAACGTTTTCACCTCCGAATTATGAGGATGCCCTCTAGCTGAAGTTGACTCTTCTTTAGTCCTATTTTCATCAAGTTTAATATTACTAAACAAGGAATCAATAGAAGAAACACCAATCATTTTAATATCTTCATTGTTGTTATCTTCTAGAGAAACTAGCTTAACCGCCATTTGATTTACTAGTGTAGCTTGTGCATCGGATATTTTACCTACTAAATTTTTAGTATGAGCATACTTGGATTGGAGATTGGAAACTTCTCTACTAACATGATCAAGTTGCTTTGTTATAGCATCTAGCACAACAAAGTGTTCCTTAAGCTCTTCGATAAAAAAACTTATTATGCTCAAATTGTGTAGTCATATATTCCTTAGTACTTTTCCCAATCTCAAGAAAAATATTGGGGTAAGGAACATCATAATACCTTATTTGAGACATCGTGACTATGCAAACAAGATTGCAAGCAAACAAGAGATCTAACGAGAAAAAGGTGAACGAAAAAGAAAGCATTTTTTTAAGTGGGGGAGATGAAAACGAGAGGGAAATGGCAAATGATGTAAATTGAAAGGATATGAGATTTGTGATTAGGAACCCAATAGACGTTGATGATGTCTCCCCGGCAACAGCACCAGAAATCCTTTTGATGTGGCTTGAATATGCGTCGATATTTCCCCAAAGAGAAATCCTTTTGACATGGATAAATAGATCTTGCAAAAACATGAAATAAAATAAGTAAAGAAAAAGTGCAGCAAGGTATTTTTGGGGTTTTGGAATAATAGATCTGAAAACAATATTATAAAAGATAGACCCGGGGGTCGTAGATTTCACTAGTGGCTTCACTCGAGAAAATAGCATACGGTGGGTAAAAAAAAATACTATTGGGCAATTGATAGAAGAGAAAATAATTATGATGATATCCAAGGCAATGATCATGTATATAGGCATCATGTCCAAGATTATTAGACTGACTCTTGCCTGCATCTACTACTATTACTCCACACATCGACCGCTATCCAGCATGCATATGGTGTATTAAGTTCATGGAGAAACAGAGTAATCCAATAAGAATGATGACATTATGTAGACAAGATCTATTCATGTAGGAATAGATCCCATCTTTTTATCCTCAATAGCAACGATACATGCGTGCCTCGCTAGCCCTACTGTCACTGGGTGAGGTCACCGCAAGATCGAACCCATCACACAGCACCTCTTCCCATTGCAAAAGAAATCGATCTAGTTGGCCTAACTAAACCAAAGATTCAGAAAACAAATAGGAGGCTATAACAATCATGCATATAAGATATCAAAGAAAACTCAAACAATATTCATGGATAGATCTGATCATAAACTCGCACTTCATCGGATCCCAACAAACACACCGCAAAAGTCATTACATCTAATATATCTCCAAGAACATCGAGGAGAACATTGTATTGAGAATCAAAAAGAGAGAAGAAGCCATCTAGTTACTGCCTACAGAGCCGTAGGTTGATATGTCTCCAATGTATCTATAACTTTTGATTGTTCCATGCTATTATATTATCTGTTTTGGATGTTTTATATGCATTAATATGCTATTTTATATGATTTTTGGGACTAACCTATTAACCTAGAGCCGAGTGCCAGTTTCTGTTTTTTCCTTGTTTTAGAGTTTCGCAGAGAAGGAATACCAAACGAAGTCCAAACGGAATAAAACTTTCGCGATGATGTTTCTTGGACCAGAAGACACCCCAGGAGACTTGGAGTGCAAGTCGGAAGAGCCACGAGGCGGCCACAAGGGTGGAGGGCGCGTCCCCCAACCTTGTGGGCCCCTCGGTGGCCTCCTAACCTAGATCTTCCTCTTATATATACTCTTATACCCTGAAAACTTCCAAGGGAGCCACAAAACCACTTTTCCACTGCCACAACCTTCTATACGCGTGAGATCCCATCTTGGGGCCTTTTCCGACATCCTGTCTGAGGGGGATTCGATCACGGAGGGCTTCTACATCAACACCATTTCCTCTCCGATGAAGCGTGAGTAGTTTACCACAGACCTACGGGTCCATAGCTAATAGCTAGATGGCTTTTTCTCTCTCTTTTATTCTCAATACCATGTTCTCCTCGTTGTTCTTGGCGATCTATTCGATGTAATACGCTTTTGCAGTGTGTTTTCCGAGATCCGGTGAATTGTGGATTTATGATCAACTTATCTATGAATATTATTTGAATATCCTCTAAATTCTTATATGCATGATTTGATATCTTTGCAAGTCTCTTTGAACTATCAATTTGGTTTGGCCAACTAGATTGGTTTTTCTTGCAATGGGAGAAGTGCTTAGCTTTGGGTTCAATCTTGCGGTGCTCGATCCTAGTGACAGAAGGGGAACCGACACGTATTGTATTGTTGCCATCGAGGATAACAAGATGGGGTTTTCATCATATTGCTTTAGTTAATCCCGGTACATCATGCCATCTTACTTAATGCGCTCTGTTCTTATGAACTTAATAATCTAGATGCAGGCAGGAGTCGGTCGATGTATGGAGTAATAGTAGTAGATGCAGAATCGTTTCGGTCTACTTGATACAGACGTGATGCCTATATTCATGATCATTGCCTTAGATATCGTCATAACTTTGCGCTTTTCTATCAATTGCTCGGCATTAATTTGTTCACCCACCATAATAATCCCTTTCTTGAGAGAAGCCTCTAGTGAAACCTATGGCCCCCGGCCCTGGGTCTATTTTCCATTATATAAGTTTCCGATCTACAATTCTAGTTTCCTATTTACTTTCTTTTGCAATCTTTACTTTCTGTTCCATAAACCAAAAATACCAAAAAAATTACTTTACCGTTTATCCATCTCTATCAGATCTCACTTTGTGAATAACCGTGAAGGGATTGACAACCCCTTTGTCGCGTTGGTTGTAAGTTGGTGTTTGTTTGTGCAGGTATTCGGTGGCTTGTCGCATTGTCTCCTACTGGATTGATACCTTGGTTCTCAAAACTGAGGGAAATACTTACGCTACTTTGCTGCATCACCCTTTCCTCTTCAAGGGAAAAACCAACGCAAGCTCAAGAGGTAGTATAGGTCTATGGCGAACTACTCACGCATCATCGCAGGAGCACCAATGAGGATAATGAACCCCTCCGTGATTGTCTTCCCCTCCGGCAAGGTGCCGAAATAGGGATCTAGATTGGATCTCGTGGTTCTGGAACTTGCGGTGGATGGAATTGTGTTTCGATCGCTCCCCTAGGGTTTCCGGAATATCTGAGAATTTATAGAGCTGAGAGGCGGTGGAGAGGACCTCCATGGGCCCCACCACCCATCAGGGTGCGCTAGGGGCCTTTGGCGTGCCCAGGTGGATGGTGGGCACCATGGGCCTCCCTTCTGGTGCTTCCTTGACTCCCAAGATGTCTTCTGGTCCAAAAAATCTCCAAAAAGTTTCGTTGTGTTTGGACTTCATTTGATATGGATATTCTGCGAAGTAAAAAACAAGAAAAAAACAGCAACTGACACTGGGCACTATGTGAATAGGTTAGTCCTAGAAAATGATATAAATTTTCCATAAAGTGAATGTAAAACATCCGATAATGATAATATAACAGCATGGGACAATAAAAAATTATAGATACGTTGGAGACGTATCAGTGACAAACACGTATCATCATAGAAGTGTTTTTTCGTAGTGCAACAATACAACACGTGCCTCGCTACCCCTTTTGTCACTGGGTGAGGACACCACAAGATTAAACCCATTACAAAGCACCTCTCCCACTGAAGATAAATCAATCTAGTTGGCCAAACCAAACAGATAGATCAAAGAGAAATACAAAGCTATAACAATCATGCATAATAAAGTTTAGAAAAGACTCAGTTACTTTCTATGAATAATTTGATCATAAACCCACAATTCATCGGATCCTAACAAACACACCGCAAAAGAAGATTACATCGGATAGAACTCCAAGAAGATCGAGGAGAACATTGTATTGAAGAAGAAGCCATTGAGCTACTAGCTATGGACCTATAGGTATGTGGTAAACTAGTCACGCATCATCAGAAGGCGGCAAGGATGATGTAGAAGCCCCCCGTGATCGATTCGCCCTCCGGCAGAGTACCAGAAAAAGCCTCTAGATGGGATCGCAGAAGAACAGAAACTCATGGCAGCGGAAAAAGTGTTTTCGGTGGCTCTCTGTTAGTTTGGGAATATTTGTGAATTTATAGAGGTGGAATTAGGCCAAACAGAGCTGCATAGGGCCCACGAGCTCATGGGGCGTGCCCTGTGAGCTCGTGCCGCTCCCATAGGTCTTTTGGCCTCCTCCTGAACCTTCTCTGGGGTCCCTTCTGGTTCAAAAAAATCACCATAAAGTTTTATCGTGTTTGGACTTTGTTTGGTACCGATTTTTTGAAAAGCCAAAAACAAGCAAAAAGCAGGAACTGACACCGGGCATTGGGTTGATAGGTTAGCCCCATAAAAATGATATAAAATAGCATTTAAAGCATCCAAGATTGATAATATAATAGCATGAAACAATCAAAAGTTATCGATACATTGGAGACGTATCAAGATTCACTCAACCTCCATACAAGGAGGTGTCTTTGCAGTTCCTGGACTACACGATCACACATTTGTCTTTTGAATTGGTGGCTGTCATATGTGAATCTTTTCATCTTCGGCACTAGTGACTGCCTTCACACAAGCTCGATAACCAGCCAAGTGGAGGCAATTTTTCTTGGTTGCACTTGCTCATGAAAAACAATGATGACAGATGCATATGGTTACTAGGAAAATCTCTCGACGTGTGTGCACTAACGTGGCGGGTAGAGATCATAAATGTCTATCCAAATCAGTTCGGTGAGGACACATTGTATCTGACATAATTGGTTGTCGCCCCAAATAAGGAGGTTGTCACGCCAACATAGCAAGGACATATTCTCGCCTTTGCTTTACCCCCACCCCCCAAAGGTGTGAGAGGACGTTGCAGATTTTTGGGACAAACACGGTTTCTTCTAATGCTACAAGACCACGGAAGAAACTTGAAACCAGAGCATGACATGAAAGACGAATTGGAGCATCCTTTAATATGTGTGATTATTCAAATGCATGTTACGCAACCTCATTAAATTCATCCTGGCTGAACTAAGCAAACTTTGAAGTGGCGTGAATCTTCCCGCCTACCATCCCGCTCCTAGGAATATTAATTAGTGCTTGTTAATGATTTTTAGTGGTTGGACTGATTAAACTACTACATATTAATATCCGCTCCATTATTTATAACTGTGTGATCCGACCGTTATCTTGTCCTTCCACTTTTCTGGGTGAAAACATCACCAATATAAGCCAACAACATCTACCCGTGACCACTCAAAGTTTCATGTAAACACTTGCATGTACTATTTGAGTCCCACCACCCTTATCATGGATTATTTTCTTAATATCCCCGTACCCAACCATGGCAAATCACAATGTCCATGGAAAAATAATTTGTTATTAATCTTTTTCCCATGAACTCTCAAATACAAACTAATGATTTGCTGGAAACATCATGTTATTGTTCCATTTAAACACCAATAAAAAGGTTAGCTACAAATTATAAGTCGACTTGTTGCTTCCCTTTTTTAAACACCTCCGCTTGTATTAATTAATTAACTATTTTCTACAATTGTTCCTTACAACATACGCCACGCAGGCGGCAAACTATTAAAAAGACAACCATCTGAGCTACTATCAAAGCTAAATTTAGCACTCTTGTGAGCCAACATATTAGCTTGACACTTAATCTTCCAAAGCTTAAAGCTTAATCTTGTTGCTTCCCCTTCTGAATAGAAGGACTCCTCGTTTACCATTACTTGCCTAGACTATTTAACTCCATACTCATCATTTGTTGCAAACCGGTCTACCGGTTATATATTGAGGTGTGTCTCCAACGAGACCACGACCTTGGGATGGAAAAACGTAGGGGCATACAAAATTACAGAAAATGTTGAAGCATTCCAGGTTGAGGTTTTCAATGTGGGCGGATCAATCAGGATCACCCGCCTTTATTGCAGGGGCTAGACATAGTGTCCTTTTAGGTATTCATTTTCTAGAGAAGTGTAATCCTATGCTAGATCAACCTTGCTCCTCCATTTGTAGTTACCCCGATCATTGACGGCTACAACACCAATCATCACCCTCCTTATCTGGAGCGACAACCAGTTATGTCAGATACAATGTGTCCTTTCTATGTTCGTGCAAAGTCTCCTTATATTCGGGAGTTTTCATGTTTTTTTCTTGGTCTCCTTGTAGCTATAAGCAGGGCATGGTTGCATCACATTGCATGAGCTCCAGATCTTATTTGTGCTGGGGATATTCTTGGTGTCCTCCTCCTCTAGTGTGAGTGCAACTTTTTGTGTTAATCTCCATGAGTTTCCATTGAGATTCACTTCAACCTCCATACAAGGAAGTGTCTTTGTGGTTTCTGGACTACGTGGTCACACATCTATCCGTTGAATTGATGGTTGTCACATGTGAATCTTATTCATGGTCGGTGTTGGTGACTGCCTTCACACAAGCTCAATAACCAGCCAAGTGGAGGCAATTTGTCTTGGCTGCACTTGCTCATCGTCAACAACGATGACAGATGCATATGGTTAGCAGGCAAATCTCTCGACATGTGTGCACTAACATGGCGGGTAGAGGACGCATGTCTAGACTTGGTTTAAGTGCGTGGCGTGTGTCCTCGGGAACATGTTCTGTAGTTTTGTTTTTATTTGGCTCCGTTCTTTTTGAGGATTTGTACGACATTTGTGGGGTCGTTGGCTCCATTTTGAAGTAATATATACGACAGGGGCTATCACAAAAAAATATGACAAGAGTTTCTTAGAAAGCAACCGGCTTGTGCCAACCGACACATGTGGGATGCTAGTAACGTCGTGTCTTCTGGAAACAAAATCATTGAATGTCACATGCCTTCCGACCCCATAGGATAGGCGCTAAGCCAGCCTGGGCCCCAACTCAGGTTCGTATATACACAATTTCTCAAAGAAAAAGACGAAAGAAATCAGCCCAACAACGACAATAGAAGGCTAGCAATCGGTTTACGACATCTACACAGCGAGCCAAGTGAGTCAGCCACACCTTCTCCTAGCCGCCTCCCTCTTTTCACCTTCCGCCTCCTCGAGTCCTTCTTCATCTCTTTCCTTTAAATCAATCAATAGATGATGGATGCCGATGCTCTTTCCTCCTTCCTCTTCCTCAATTAACGAAAGAGGAGATCATGATTTGCCGATTCCAAACAAATTTCTCCTTGTCTTTCAATGATAGGTAAAATCTTGTTTCTATAATCCCTAGGGTTATCTACTTTTCTTCGTTCAATTTGATTCCATAGTCTTCTCGTAAGCCTATTCTCCATAAACTTGGAGAGAAATGGGATGTCTAGGCGTCCAATGGCAAGGACATTACCTATGGCCACATCTAGCAGCATGGTGGTCCAAGGGCAAAGTCATCAAGGGGATCACACACCTAATTCGATCCTCCAGGTTTTTCTGTTTCAATTGCATGCCATATCTCATGTGTTGTTTGTGTACTAAGATTCCATCTAGAAAAGTAGTTTAATTTTTTTGAATGATTGATTTGAAGATTGCTTAAGGCCGTGTCGCGCAATAGAAAAGTAGTTTAAGCTGAAAACAAGTTTTTCAACAAATGGGTGCGATTCTTGATATATCATATTGGCATGTAACACATTATAACATATATTACTATTATAGGTCTATTTTTCTAGTGAGGTAGGGCTCGTTTTAAAGTTTGGCACATGTCCCTAATTTTGTTGGCTCGGCCCTCCACTAAGCCCTGCAAGTCACCCTTACTGAGCTCAGTAGGAGGCAAAGTGGTCATCATATGTGACAAAGGCAATGAATTGTATTTTGGTACATGTGGATCATGCCATTTTATTTTGCATCTATCTTATTCAGATCTTGTCTTTCTATTCCCCATACAAGGGTGCACGCCCCACGGGTACATCGGATGTATATGTTTGTTAAGATATGTTGCCTAGGGAAGTAGAGTTCATGACAAATCTGATTTCTCTCCTGGCTACGTCTCTCCTCCTAAGGAAAGGCAGCTAGAGTTTCTGCCTCCCGTCGGCGGCGGCGCCAATCTGCCACATCTCATGTGGCCTTATGGCCATGGGTGCGCAGTGGATCCCGTCCCTTGGCGGTGGGAGGGTTCTGTTTTTAGGTGTGTCTTCAAGTTTTGTTAGGGTTTGTGTCCTGCTCAAAGAGATGAGACGACGGTGGCTCCCAAAATATGGAATAAGGTTCTCCCCGCCTAGCCCTTGTCCCGATGGTGCATCTAACATCATCGATGCGTGTGTGGAGGTGTGTCTCTGGCGGATCTCGCAGGATTCAACTGGTGGTTGTCTTTGGTGGATCTGCTCGGATCCAATCTTTGTTTGTCTTTGTCCTTATGTCTTCGGGTTGGATCCTTCCGATCTAAGCTTTTCTTCATTGGCGGCGGTGGTTGTTCTGGTGCGTTGGTTCTATGGGGCCTTAGCACGACGACCTATCGACTGTCTACTACAACAAGTGGTGCCCGGCTCCAGCGAGGGAGGGGCGATGACGGCGGCGCGCTTTCAGCTCACTTCAGTGCTTGCAGCCGTCGCTAGATGATCTACAAATTTGGATGTAATTTTTATTATTTCTGGTATTTGATGTGCTACCATGATTGACGATGAGTAGATCGAAAGTTTTTCAAAAAAAGTAGAGTTCATGACGCACAATAGAGTTGACGCATGAGTACACCCTTCCCTTCCTCTTCTCGAAGTGCTTTGTCAAGAAACAAACTCTCCCGGTACAATGTTAGGACATGAAAAGTTGTCCATTGAATTGTCGATAAAACCCCCACGTAGTTATTCAAGGATACACAAAAGGCTCACAAATCATTCCGAGAAGGGGGAAAACCAAACAAGAGTTCACTGACGCATGTTTTATGAGGATGGCGTTTTGGTGTTGGGAGCATATGCTCCTGGTGATGAACAGTAGAGTCGGAAAAAATAAAAATAAAAATTGGCACAAAAAATGCACAAGTTTTCTAGGTTTATGCAAAAATACACGACGATATGACATCATAGGAGTTCTGGACAAGAAACAAACAAAAACAGAGTTCTGAGAATCTTAATTTGGATCAGTGGTTTTGTTTTCTCTTTCCCTAGCTCCTGCTATGTCACATTGCCGTGAAACCTCGCACGCCCACTGAAAACTTGTTCACCTTTGCTGTATAATTGTTTCAGATCTTCGTCGTATTTTATTTGAATTTACTGTTCATCCATGAGTAGACGTGCTCATGTCCAGCTATGGATTTTCACATGTTTTATAACTTCTTATAGGTAGGGAAGAAGAGAGAAGGCAGTATGCTCTTTTCTCTTTGTGCCACAATACAACTAATCTCCGTAGTATTACCTTTTCGGGCGCAGATGGTACAGAGCAGCCCGCTGTCTTCAATGACGCGAATCATCGCTCTGTCTGCTACTAGTAGTAGCTAATTCTGGCCGAGGCGGACAACCAACCAAGCAAGAATTTAATTCAGAGAAGCGCCTACGAGCTGTAATTTCGGTTCAAGGCAACCTGACTTCATCCTACTAGATGAGAATATGTCAATACTGGTCGACGCCCGTAACAGAAAAAGCCATCAAGGGCAGCATGACCATTCCCGGAAATTGCACGGAGTGTGTTTTTATTGGAATTTTGGAGGTCTGGACGCTGGATCCGGAAGTCTTCCCTTGCAGCTTGCACTAGCCCGAGGCAGGCATCCGAAATACAGAGTTCCGGTTAGCAGCCTCCCTGGAACGAAGGGGATTTAACAAATCAAAAGGCTTCCGGCGGTGCACCCTCTGGAGTCGTGGTCGCCTGCTACCCGGCGGATCGACGAGTCTACTTCACGAGAGGCGACCCTGCTTCTATCCCAGCCATGCTACGTACCCCAGGCGAGGTGACCGACCAAGGACCCTCTTTCGTGCAACACAAATCTGGATTAGACGATTCCACAAGCAACGGCCACGGACTAGCACGATCACATTCGCATCGCCCTCCCTCCCACCATTCACCAGCACCGATACGGTGGACGATGGATGGAAATCAAGATCGACCAAATCAGCAGCGATCCCCGTGTATTTAAATGCAAATCAAGACAGGTCGTAACGGACCAGGTAGGCGCGCAAGAGCCAAAATACCTTTCATCGATCAGTGGAAACAACAAGGACCAACTCATCAAAGCTTCCCTACAAAAAACTAATCAAAGCTTTCGTCTGGAAACACGACGGGTCCAGACCAGACCGGACCAGACCCCCTTCGTCCCTTGATCCAATAAACAAAATCATCTAGGATAATCAATCGGTCGGCACTAAGTATACTACTGTATACTAGTAGTGCTACGAAACATACACAGATAAGATGACATATCTACCACGCGCCCGGTTCTTTGATCCTTCACCTCGCACGCGGTGGGCGCCAGCTTGCCTGTATTTATTACGGAGCAGAGCCCCGAGCCGGGGCGCTCACCCAAACCAAACCAAACCAAACCGAATGCGGCCATGCCCACCCAGACACGGAGACGGAAATAAAAACGGGGACCAACTACCGAGCCATCTCCACCAGCGCACGCCATGCTCGTTGCAACATTTCCGCCACGATCGATCCATCCATCCGTCGGCTTTTGCAGTTTGCTATCGCGACGAGCGCGGCGCAGACAGGGAAAATAAAGGCGAACACGCATGAATGAATGATACGCAAACACGGTAATAGTAGAAGAAATTAAAGACTAGCAGTGCCAATGCATCGAAGGGATAGCGCTAAGTACAACAGCAACAGCAACAAGTTTTCTCGCTAGATCTAGGAAACAAGACAAGGGGAGGGGGTGGGAGAGGCGAGGCGAACGACGAAACCGCTTTGTCTTGATGTGCTGCTGCCCTTCCTCCTCCTCGTTCTCCTGGTGGTGGTTCTTGTGGGCGCCGATGGGGGCGGCCGGCGGCGGGCGTCACTCCTTTATCTGGAGCCAGCGGCCGAGCTGCGTGGGGTTGACGACGCCGGGGATGTGGGCCCCGTTCGTCATGAGCAGCCAGGACAGCTCCGCGTACCTCCTCTTCGGCTCGGGCTCGGGCCGCGGGGAGGCGGCCGCGGCAGCGGGTTGGTGGTGGTGGCTCGGCTCGATCCGGCGGCCCAGGAGCGTGCCGTGGGTCAGGAACTCGTGGGCCAGGTTACCGGCTAGCAGCTTGTTGTTGTTGCCGGCCCGAGCCGGCTTGGACAACTCGGCTTTAGCTGCAGGCGCTGGGGCTAGGGCCGGGGCCGCGGCGGGGCCCAGCTGCTGCAGCTCCCGCTCCTTGCGCTTGCCCAGTGCGATACGCGCCGCTTCCAGCTTCTCGCTCAGCGACATATCGACGGCCGGGACCCCGCCACGTCAGCAGCACCAGCCGAGGGGAGCCGTCGATGGAGAGGAAAGCGGTTTCTGGTGATGGGATATGTATGTATGCGGAAGAGGCAAAGAAAAGAAAGAAATAAAAACAATCGGGAGGAGGAAAAAAAATCTCCAGGAGATTGATGGCCGTGGGGCCCACCGGGGGCAGGACGGTAACTTCACAGGGCAGAGGCCGAACGAGAGGAGGGGAGGGAACAACGGGACGAGAGAAAGATCGGAGGAGAGACGGGGGGAGCAGAGGGGGAGGAGGCGAGAGAAAATTCTTCTGGCTTATAAGAGACGGGGGGGCGTCAGGAGGGGGGTTGCCTCCTATTTATACTGGAGGGCGCCAGAGAGGGCCCCCGGGCCTCGGAGGGAATTACGTCCCTGCCACCGCGCTCTCGTGCAGAGGGACCGCAGCCGAGGGGCGTGCTCGTGGTTGTGGGGAGACGGGAAGGGCAGATGGGTAATTGCGTGCGGTGGTGGGATGTGTGTTTGCGCAGTCGTGTGGCGAGGGGGAGGGGGTGGATGGGGAATTCCAGGGAGCGTGTCCGGGCAAAGGATTTTGCAGCTGGGTCCAATCGTAGGTCCACCCGCCAGTGGCAGCTACGTGGGAGTTTTGGGGTGTACGTTTTTTTAGTGTCCCGGGCGCCTGGTGTTTGGTCCCGGATAGGCATATAATCAATGACCTCCTAATTGTATAGAAAAACTAAATAAAAATCAAGACACTCCTATGTTGCTTCCATTTTCCTTTGCTGATAAATCTACAAACTTATTTTGGTTTCTCATGTATCTGTTGTGTCCTCACATGATGAATTATATATTTTATATATAACAAATAAGTTCTCCCTCCGTTTTTATTTACTTTGCATATTAGAGTTGACTGAAGTCAAACTTCATAAAGTTTGACCAAGTTTATAGGAAAGAATATAAATATTTATGATAACAATTTTATATGATGCGAAAGTACGTTCAATAATGAATCTAATGTTATTGATTTGTAATTGTACATGTTAATATTTTTGTCTATAAATTTTGTCAAAGTTAATAAAGCTTGACTTTGACCGAAGCTAATATGCGAAGTAAATAAAAACGGAGGGAGTATATTTTATATAACAAATAACACATTTTCTGCTAATTAAATCGAAGACCTAAAACCCGTGCTCGAGTACATCACTTTTTCCGATGAAACAAAAAGATGTCTAGATGTCAGCTAATACTAGTTGAGAAATAATTAGCAACTATATTTACATGAGAAGCAATCCTCTACAACATGATTTTGTTTAAGAAAAATGCAAGAGGTATACAACACTAGAACTGAGTGCATATACATATACAAATTTGCTAATAAACAAGCGTCTGTTTTTATTTTTGAGCAGGTTAGTCAATTCCCCCCTCCCACGCACAGAGCCCCAAGATGGCGAGGGCTCGTCACGAAGAAATTGGAGCCGCCAATAATGTGGCTGGCCATGTCATCATAGATAGAGGCGAGACAGAGGCTTGATTAGTTCGGGTTTGAGGTGATGGCCGGTGTGAATGTTGGTGAAGTTTAGAGGGAAAGTTTGAGGCGTCAGCGACATGGTAGACACAATATATAGCGTAAGATAGGGTGGCGTGTCCGTGACAAGGGCACGGGTGGCGGCGGCAAACGATTCGACAGGCGCCAACGGTTAGGACAAACAGTTCGGCAGGCACTGATGAGTACAAGATGCGGCGACTGCTGGAGGAAGAAGGAAACACGTGGCCGTTAAATGAAAATCGGATAATAGAGAGCAAAGTGACTAAGTCATGAAAAATCCAGCCACATGTGTAATAATAGGTCACATATACATACAGATGACTGTTAAGTGGAGAGTAAATCCATCTCAGATACACTGTCGAGTGGAGACTAAATCAAGCTCAAATACTTTAATGGCTGATTTTTTCCATTAGAAAAGAGTAAAAATGGTGCTATTATTCAAGTCCATTTTCTCTACAAAAGGTCACCAATTTGGGAAGCTGCTACTCACCGCCTTTAGCGTGCCCTATCCAGTCACCACCTAAAGCAAACTCGTGGTGGGATAAGCCCACTGTTTTTGCCTTCCTCTTCGCCCGCTCCACCGTTATCCGCATAATCATTGTCCCTCGCCACCCCACGGTCAGCGTCGCACACATGCCACTCTGCCTTGCCCAGGATGCCACCTCCATCATCCTACTCTACGCAGTCATCTCTCTAGCACCCCCCTTCTTCGGCATCGCCTAACCCCCTTTCCCAGCTAGACAGCTCGTCACTAAATGGCTTCCCTTGGCGACGCGTGGCCATCCATGTCATCTTCGTTTTCAGCTCATTACCGCCTCGCCTTCAATGGCCACATTGTCTCGGTCTCTAGCTCTTCTTGTCTCAACTCCACCGACAACATGATGATGTGGCCAAAACACCATCTCTAGCTCTGGTTCGACCGATCACCTTCGTCTCCGACTATGGTGGACCAAGGCCAATGACGCTCAGGGCAAACTAATTTGATCGTTATGACTTACCAGAGCGTCAAGGGCAAGAAAGGCGCATTGATTCTGGACTACAAAGGAACCTACGAGGCCCAACTTGACTTGGCCCAATCATAAATCATGTCTAAGTTTGCTCATGGTATTACTATTTTTTAGTATGGCTCATGAATTTCGTGCGAACATAGATCTTTGCACAACGGTGCATAGCCGGATATCTCTATCTCTATCTCTACCACTACTTAAAAAGAATGTAAGGTTTCATGTTTCACTTTTCTTTCCACCACCTCTTCGTCCAACCTTTCCCTTATGATAATCAATCACCTTAATTTACTTACCTTCTGAACCAGTTCCACCAAGGTTGTTAAAATCGCGATTCTGTTATACGATTCTACGACTTTACGATCCAAACTTACCCATCTGATTCTACGATTTTAGTTCATAAAATCTACGTTTCTACGATCCTAGTAGTGAAGATTCTACGATTTACGATTCTACCATCAGAGCTCCGATCCGATTCAAAATCGCGATTCTGACAACCTTGAGTTCCACTTTAATCTACTTATCAAAATTCTCATCCAAATATAAGGTAAATCACGGGCAGGATTTGATAAACATTTATGTACACAATCGCACTGATATGGACAAGTAAATCACAAGCTAACGTACTACAATATTTATATCCCGTTGCAACGCACGGGCATTGTCCTATACCAGCTAAGAAAGATGAACAATTGTTATAACTTGCCTTTTTTACTTTTAAAACCAATTCACATGGTAGTTTTTTTAACACAATTCATATGGTAGTTAAAAAGGCAAGTTATACCAATTCTAAGATTCTCGAGAGCTCGTGCTTTTCTCTAAGTGTAAAAATAGAATGTCGAATGTAAACTACATTTGGAAAGATCACATTTTTAAAGACTCTGGTCCTAAAAATCTATTTTGTGCTATGCGGTAATTTCCATTTTATGCATTACTGCACCATGTATGCTTTTAAACAATTATTTTGAGACTAGTACCAAACGATGCTTTCGCCCCACTTTTTATATAAAGCCAAATTGATAGAGGGTGACGAGGAGATTCTCGTTTTGAGACTAGTTGCTATTTAGAACTTGACATATGATGGAAATCCAATTCCGCTCATGGGAGTATATGTTCCTGTGCATAATTTTTTTTCTTTGCAAACGTAAAAAAGAAGAAGATGTGTTCATTTTCACACCCAAATGCTACATGTAAAATTTTAGGGGGAAAGCGTAAGAGCATCTATAACCGGAATTGCCTAATCCGGGTCCCTATACGTCCGCGGACAGTGATCGACGGGCCTCAAATATTGCCATTTGCAACCACAATCCCTATTTTCGAAACATCAAACACATGCAAACTCATCCACGCCGATCATCTTGGTCAAAGATAGTTCAATGCACACAAATAAAATTTGTTTGTACTTAATAATTCATAATCCAAACATGGTTCAAACATAAATATTGTTCATAGTGCATAATCGATAAATTATAAGCAAAGTTTACTGATTTACAGTGTGGACCCACATATGCTCCACAAGATCATTCAGAAGTTTCATATGCACCTATTGATCTTGCACTTGTGGATGCATCTCCAGAAAGTTGGCAATGCTCCCTGCCTCTTGTTCCAGGAGGTGGGCATGAGTTCCGGGCTTCTCAAAATCATCTGAGAGTGTTGCCCTTTCACCCTCATCCTCGACGATCATGTTCTGCAAGATTACACAACATGCCATGAGTTGTCAAAGTGTCTCCGCTTTTCACATCATCACAACTCCAGAACAATGCCCCAATGAGTTTGGAGCACTCCAAATGACCTATCCACATCCTTTCTAGTTGCCTCTTGCATTATTGCAAAGCAGCTTTGTTTGTTGCCTTGGGATTAGATATGGTCTTCACAAATCGCCCACTAAGTATAGGTACCATCAGCAAGGTAGTACCCCCATGGTGTAGTTGTGTCTGTTGATGGTGTCGTTGCACGTTGGAGCTTCCCCATGACAAAGTCTCTTAAACAAAGGAGATTATTGGAGCACATTGATGTCATTGCACGAACCTAGCATGCCAAATCCACAAGTCCTTCGATGTCACTGCTTCAAGAATGATGGTGACTTCTTTGACATGACATTGATATTGCCCACACAAACCTTTTGGGCAGTTCTTCCATTATCGGTGCATGCAATCAACTAAACCTAACATACCTAGGAATCCTCTTCCTGATCAAATTGCAAACAATTTTTCTGTGTCCTCCACAGTTGGCTCTCTCAGGTACTCTACTTCAAACACCTTCGCCATAGTCCGTGCAAATTGCACCGGTCTGCAGGACCAGGCTCTCTCCCATCCCGTTTTAGTATCAATTGCATCTGCGGCCTTCCCACAAGCAAGCATCCTGAGAGTCCTAAGAGTACCCGTGCATTTCTGTAGAGGAGAGAAAGAAATTTGTCCGTAACAACCCTTCCTCAGCTTGAAGTTTGCATCAACTTTCACTACTGGGAAAGGGTTATAGGTGAACACCAATGAGTGGCGGGCTTGGTCGGGCACCCACCACTGCTAGTTAGCAAAAGTAACCGTGACGGGTGCCGCGCATGACCCGACACAAACAAGCGCTGCTGAGGGTGGACACATGATGAATGCGATTAGTGGCGGTTGTGTAGAACTGCTTGCCACTCCTCTGCGAGGCACCAGTGGCGAGCGTACAATACTACTCACCATAGTTTAGTGGCTGCAACCGATACCAAAAATAATTATGCACATTTTACCAATGGCAGGCAGCTGCCAGCAACCTCCACAGCTAAGTTAGCTGTGGGTTCGGCCCAAATCAAATCTGCGGTGCCACCCGCTGTCGGTGTCAAAACCGGCAGATCTCGGGTAGGGGGTCCCGAACTGTGCGTCTAAGGTCGATGGTAATAGGAGACATGGGACACAATGTTTACCCAGGTTCGGTCCCTCTCTATGGAGGTAATACCCTACTTCCTGCTTGATTGATCTTGATGAATATGAGTATTACAAGAGTTGATATACCACGAGATCGTAATGGCTAAAACCCTAAAAGTCTAGCCTGTTTGACTATGATTATGAGGATATATGTCTACGGACCTAGCCCTCCGGTTTATATAGACACCGAAAGGATCTAGGGTTACATATGGTCGGTTACAGAGAAAGGAATCTTCATATTTGGATGCCAAGCTTGCCTTCCACGTCAAGGAGAGTCCCATCCGGACACGGGTAGAGTCTTCGATCTTTGTATCTTCACAGCCCATCAGTCCGGCCCTTGTCTAATAGGTTGGACGCCCGAGGACCCCTTAGTCCAGGACTCCCTCAGTAGCTCCTGAACCAAGCTTCAATGACGAGGTGTCCGGCTCGCAAATTGTCTTCGGCATTGCAAGGCGGGCTCCACTTTCCGAATACTCCAACATAGTCTTCGGACACAATGAACGTGTCCGGATCTGCAACACAAGTACCACACACAATCGCAGAGAATATAATATTGCACGAGTCCAATCCGTTGACAACTTTTTGTAATGTGACATCACGTCTGCTTGGTCATCATTTCGAACTGTTTTCCGTCTGCCGTTCCACGTTTTAAGACGCGGTTTTCATAGGCACGTCTTGTCGAAGCAGAGATCGTGTCCCCTTATTACGGGATTCTCATTAATACGGGCGTGGGTAATCTAACTGTGCCGTTTACACAGCCCTTGGGAACAGGCGAGTTTTAAGGTGAGTGGGAAGGCGCTTGATATTCACTGCCTTTATAAGGAGATAAGGATTCCCTTTTCTTCACCCACGCCTTCTCTCTTTCTCTGCCCTTCCATTCTCGAGCTCCAGCACCCAAGTCCTCATTCTTTCCACCTCAAGGAAGCACTCAACCATGTCCGGATCTGGAGGGCAAGGCAAGTGGATGGCCTCCTCCGTTAGGGAGAAGGACATCACCAGGCTTCGGGAGGCCGGGTATCTGGCGAAATAAATCACCCACCGGCTTCCAGCCAAGGGGCAAATCATCCGCACCCCAAAGCCCAACGAGAGGGTGGTGTTCATCCCTCATTTCGTCTGTGGGTTAGGGTTTCCACTCCACCCTTTCGTCCGCGGGCTTATGTTATATTATGGGCTAGACTTCCATGACCTAGCCCCGAATTCTTTCCTCAACATTGCAGCATTCATTGTCGTGTATGAGGCCTTCCTCCGCATCCAACCCCACATCGGACTGTGGCTCAAGATTTTCAATGTGAAGCCAAAGGTGGTGGATGGCCAGCACGCGGAGTGCGGAGGCGCCATAGTGAGCAAGCTGCCCAATGTCACATGGCCCAAGGGTACTTTTGGGAAGACCGTCAAGGAGTGGCAGAAACTGTGGTTCTATATCACAAAGCCCCGCGACGCCACCTGGACCGCGGCCTCCGAATTCAAGTCCGGAGCTCCAATGCGGCTCACCTCCTGGATAGAGAAGGGCCCAAACTAGTATTCGTCGGACGAGCTAATAGCGATGCAAACGCGCATTCAAAGCATGGTGGATAAAAACATCAAGCTCGTCGACGTAATCCAGGTGATGCCGGTTCGCCGGATCCTCCCATGCCAAAGCCGAAGCTGCCCCTTATGGGAATTCGACCTGAAGAAGCACCAAACCTTGGAAAGGCTCTTCGGAACCACTCACGAAGATACTTGGAAGTTGCTCTTTAAGGGCAACGAGATGCCGCCAGCCATAGACTCGGACCGCGGGCACGATATTACCCATTCTGCCAATGCGGTAAGCCTTTCACGTCTCCAGACGCATCCTCTACTTGCTTGTTTCAAGGAGGATATCTAAACTTTATATTTTTCAGGTATGGACAGAGAGGGCGGAGCGGATTCAATGTTAGGCTCCGCTGCCCAAGGAACCAGTCATCCCGCTCCTGGCGAAGATGCTGGTGCCGGCACCCTACAAGGCGCCGGAGAAGAAGGCCAAGAAGAAGGCCAAGGGGGTCCGGAGTGGCCCCCGCCGCAAGGGAGATTCGAACGTGTCGTCCGAAGACAAGACTCACTCCTCCGCCGCCGAAGACAATGACGACGAGGAGGAAGAAAGCACCTCTCCCCTTGATGGGGGAGGAAGAAGAGGGCGGCCTCCACAAATCTGGAGGCGGAGGCGCCCAAGAGGGGGAAGGGTCCCCTTGCGGATAACTCCGCATGGGACGTCTACAGCTTCCCGGAGCGACGCCCCCGAAACAAGCCTCTGGCCGCGTCATAAGTACTAAAAACCCGCATATGTCCATGCATCCGGCCTCTCTTGCTTCATAATATTAATATGTTAATTTATGCCATTACAGTCCGGCCCACGACAACTCCCTGCGATCCTCATCAAGAGGTTCGTTGGATTCGAAAGCGATGGCCAGTGAGTCACCGCCGGCCGCTCATTCTCCCACGCCCAAGGGCGACGATGAGGTGTTGTCCCAAAGGACCTTCCCCGGCCAGGGAGAGGTTCCGGAGGCCGCCAAGGTGATGCCAGAGGGCGAAACCTCGGCTGCCGGACACATGGGGAGCAGACCCCCATGGCGACTGGGGTGGGGGCTTTGCTCAGTTCGGCCCCCAGCCGAATACAAGTCCAGAGACCTATACGGCTCCGGAATCCGGAGAGCAACCTCCTTCGAAAGAAGGGGGTGTGCCTATTCCGCCGGTGACCTCTGTCCAACCAGAGGCACCGAATAATCTGCTGGAAGCGCTACGAAGCGCTTCCATTGTGGATGAACACCGTATTCTTATGCGTACGGTGATTGAGAGGGTTCAGTCCGTCAAGAGCAGACTAACAGAAGCCTGCAGCAGCCTGCTGACAGGTTTTGAGGTAAGCGACGCAAAAGAGAAAATCCCAATATAGACAGTAGCCCCCGAGACACTATTCGATGTTCGGAAAGAAGAGTTGGATAGAGGATCAATTTATTTTCGCAGGGAACTAACTAAATATGTCTTATATGAATAAGCAGGCGTCATTGCTGGCTGTGACCTCACACACTGCCGAAGTCTCCGAACTAAAGCAGAGACTGGAGCTGGCCGAGGAGGAGCTCGGCCAAGCGAGGAAGCAGCTAGACGACCAACAAGGTATGTACTGACTGGCTGTATATTCGGGAAGAATAAATAATGCGTATTGACCGTAGTGCCATGATATGTGTAGGAGCAGCGACCGAGGTCGAGGTCCTTAAACAGGCCCTGGCCCAGGCCGAGGAGAAAGCTGCCAAGGAAAAAGCCGCCCGTGAGAAGCACGAGGCCCGGCTTGATGAGGTCCAGCAAGAGCTCCAGGATGTGGTGAATAAATGCGAATCCTTGGAGCGCGATGTTTCGGCTCGAGAGACCAAACTCGCTACGGCCCGCAAAAGCGCGGAAGAGGCCCGGATAGAGGCCCAGGGCGCCCTCCAGGAGATCGAGGAGGCCAAGAAAATCGCAGCAGGTAAGGCGTTTAGTATGCAAAGCAAATATGTGAAGAAGAAGTATCTCTTACTAACCCAGATTCGGAGTTCTCCAGGGGCGCTTGCGGATCTCCCGCGCAGTGTGTCTGATGCCGTGGAGTTCTTCCGAGCCGAAGAAGGGAGATCTACGGAGAAGCTGTTCTGGTTGCAATATCTTGCGCCAGAACATCTAGTGCCCTTTAGCGATCAGCTAAAACAGTTGGTCGAGCTTGAAAGGATCGAGAAGAGGTGTCTAGAGGGGGGGGTGATTAGACACTAAGTCCCAAAAGTTGTAGTTTTTAATATTCTTAAGTTTAAGTGGAGTTTAAGCACAAGTTTAACAAACACAATACATATCAAGCAAGCATGCAATGAGTATATGAGCAGCGGAAAGTAAAGCATGCAACTTGCAAGAATGTAAAGAGAAGGGTTTGGAGTATTCAAACGCAATTGGAGACACGGATGTTTTTGTCATGGTTCCGATAGGTGGTGCTATCGTACATCCACGTTGATGGAGACTTCAACCCACGGAGGGTAACGGTTGCGCGAGTCCACGGAGGGCTCCACCCACGAAGGGTCCACGAAGAAGCAACCTTGTCTATTCCATCACGGCCGTCGCCCACGAAGGACTTGCCTCACTAGCGATAGATCTTCACGAAGTAGGCGATCTCCTTGCCCTTACAAACTCCTTGTTTTAACTCCACAATCTTGTTGGAGGCTCCCAAGTGACACCTAGCCAATCTAGGAGACACCACTCTCCAAGAAGTAACAAATGGTGTGTTGATGATGAACCCCTTGCTCTTGTGCATCAAATGATAGTCTCCCCAACACTCAACTCTCTCTCACAGGATTTGGATTTGGTGGAAAGAAGATTTGAGTGGAAAGAAACTTGGGAAAGGCTAGAGATCAAGATTCATATGGTTGGAATGGAATATCTTGACCTCAACACAAGTGTAGGTGGTTCTCTCTCAGAAAATGTGTATTGGAAGTGTAGGTATGTTCTGATGGCTCTCTCCATGAATGAAGAGTGGGTGGAGGGGTATATATAGCCTCCACACAAAATCTAACCGTTACACACAATTTGCCAAACTCGGTGGGACCGAATGGTTAAACTCGGTCGGACCGATTCAGCAAACTTAGTGACCGTTAGGATTTTGGTGGGACTGAGATCCAACTCGGTAGGACCGATATGGTTAGGGTTAGGGCATAACGTAATCTCAGTGTGACCGATTACACAAACTCGGTGGGATCGATTCTGGTAATAAGCTAACCAGAGAGTTGGTCAGGCAAACTCGGTGAGACCGATTACACAAACTCGGTGAGACCAATTTTGGTAATAAGCTAACCAGAGGGTTTGCATTGTAATCTCGGTAGTACCGATTGCTCAAACTCGGTGAGACCAATTTTGGTAATGGACATACACAGAGAGATTACAATCCCATCTCGGTGAGACCGAGATCCCTATCGGTGAAACCGATTTGCTAGGGTTTGTGGCAGTGGCTATGACATTTGAAACTCGGTGGTGCCAGATAGATAGAATCGGTGGGGCCGAGTTTGACTTTTGGTTTAGGTCATATGTGGATGTGGGAAGGTAGTTGAGGGTTTTGGAGCATATCACTAAGCACTTTGAGCAAGCAAGCCATTAAGCAACACCTCATCCCCTCTTGATAGTATTGGCTTTTCCTATAGACTCAATGTGATCTTGGATCACTAAAATAGAAAATGTAGAGTCTTGATCTTGAAGCTTGAGCCAATCCTTTGTCCTTAGCATCTTGAAGGGGTTCCACATCCTCTAGTCCATGCCACTCCATTGTTGAACTTATCTGAAACATACTAGGTAAAAGTGTTAGTCCAACAAGAGATATGTTGACATTAATTACCAAAACCACCCAGGGAGCACTTGTGCTTTCAATCTCCCCCTTTTTGGTAATTGATGACAACATACATCAAAGCTTTAGATAAAGATATAGAGAATAGCAAGTAAAGCTTTGGAAAGACATGTAACATGCATAGGCTCCCCCTACATGTATGCAATCATGTGAATATTGAATATAGGAGCATGTGAATGCGTAAACATGACAGAGTAAGCAATGTGTTACATGTATCTTGGCTATATGCATCAGAGCAAATGATGTGAATGTGAGAAATGTACCTTCATGCTCATGAGTCCTTCTTGCAAACAGTATGTACATCAGCAAGAACTTCTCATTCACATGACTGTGATGCATATACTTACCTTGTGGTCTTAAGTTGGCTTAGGATGGCATGAACCTGCGCAAACAAGGTTAAATAACACAGATACACCTACTGACCAGAGCAAGCAAGAGAAACCACAAGAGAACCAAGACTGGGATGACATGTAGAGTGAGTACTAAGTACCACATTGGATATAGACATGTCCCCAAAGGTAAAGATATGCAATAAAATTAGAGATTTCCTTCCCTTAGATGTCTTGCTCCCCCTGAATCTGCATGGGATATTGGGAGAAGATAGGGAACAGAAAATCAGAGCAACAAAAAAGGAAACAACAGAGCTTGAGCTAAAGCAAGCAACCAAACATGTCTTTCCCCTCTTAAAGACATGTGACATCTCTCCTCTTGAACACCAAGCATCAGGGGTCTTTGATGATATTGCTTTCTCCTAGTTGAGAAACTCTCTCCCCCTGAGTATTCTCTCTTTCTCCCCCTATAGGAAGGATTAAGCTTTGATGTGATCTCTCTCTCCCCCTTTGACATCAATTTCCAAGAAGGGCTCTTCTGGACATGTGATACAAATGGGTTGGTCCTCGAGTCACAGAGCAAAGCAGCATGTCTAATATGATGCTGGTAGAGGACAAGAATCATTAAGTGGAGCTAGAGCAAACAGAAATCAGGAATAAGTGTCAAGTTGGTTTTCCTGTGGTGGAATCGGTGACTCCGAGTTGTGTGCTTCGGTTGCACCGAAAGATTTCGGTTGGGCCGAAGAGAACAAACCGGTGTGACCGAGTTCATTAGAGTGAAACCACTTGTCACCTCAGCTCACTAGACAAGTAAGATCTCACAAGGATATGCAAGGAATTTACTGAAAGATTTGCAATGAATTGGATGCAGAAAATGCAGAACAAAAAGGAAAGAAAAGAAACTAAAAGTTCTAGATGAAGTTTTTTTAGAACTTCATCTAGAGATGGTCGGCGACAAAGTCACCTATGTTAGAGTATATTGACTTAGGAGTCAAGTGAGAGCACTTGATCATAGGTCATACTCATCGTTTAAGCTCAAATGGGGTTACCATTTTTTGTTTAAGCCTTTTGATGTATTCACATATTGTCGAGTTTCTTTGACTCATGACTTGGAGTAAAGCTTCTCTAAGATGGAATAACATACCTTGGGTGGTGGTGTTGATCTTGATCATGTAGTTGAACTTGTGCGGGTTGCTCAAGGTTGATGTAGTTCATCAAGGGTTGGGAGCACCACCTGGAGTTTGAGTTCATCTACCTACATGGGTTAGCTTTGCAAGGAAGAGCACTTGTGTATCCAAAATTACAATCATGAGACTCAACATAGAATTTGCCAAAGGATATGTTTGAGTGGTTTCGTGCTTCCTTGTCTTCAACCACCATTGTGTAGATACTTGGTGATGTAGAGATTGCTCAAGATGTGAGTGAGTTGCAATCTCATAGACTTAGATTCAACCAAGTACCTACACGGGGTTAGATAACATGCAAGGTACAAATATATCCAAGACATATGAATAGCATCATAAGAGAAATATCGAGGATTAGTCATAGGCTCATGCCCCGCATGTATCAAATGGAGTTCCTACTCCAAGTTTGAAGCATCAATGATGTTCAATTCACCTCTCAACCTGCAAAACACTTTCTCATCAAGTGGTTTAGTGAATATATCCGCCAATTGCTTATCGGTGCGAACATGCTTAAGGTTAATGTCCCCTTTTGCAACATGATCTCGAATGAAATGATGACGAACTTCAATATGCTTAGTTCGAGAATGTTGCACGGGATTGTGAGCAATCTTAATAGCACATTCATTGTCACATAGCAACGGAACATGTTTCACATATATCCCATAATCTTTAAGAGTTTGGGTCATCCAAAGTAATTGAGCACAACATGAACCGGCGACAATGTATTCCGCTTCGGCGGTGGATAAAGATACCGAGTTTTGTTTCTTGGAAGACCAAGACACAAGAGATCTACCAAGGAATTGACAAGTACCCGAAGTGGATTTTCTATCAACCTTGTCTCCGGCATAGTCCGAATCGGAGTAGCCAATAAGATCAAAAGAGGACCTCTTAGGATACCAAATGCCAAAATTTGCTGTATGGATTAGGTATCTCACTATCCTTTTCACAGCCTTAAGATGACACTCTTTAGGAGCAGCTTGATATCGTGCACACATGCACACACTTAGCATAATATCGGGACGAGAGGCACATAGATAGAACAATGAACCAATCATAAAGCGATAAACCTTTTGATCAACCGGTTCACCATCTTTGGTCAAATCAAGATGTCCACTAGTAGGCATGGGTGTAGTCATACCTTTGCATTCTTGCATATTGAACTTCTTGAATAAGTCCTTGGTGTACTTCGTTTGAGAGACAAAGGTACCTTCCTTAGTTTGCTTGATTTGCAAACCGAGAAAGAATTTGAGTTCACTCATCATAGACATCTCAAACTTCTCCGACATTAGCTTTCCAAACTTCTCACTAAAATGAGGGTTAGTTGAACCAAATATGATATCATCAACATAAATTTGGCACACAAATAGTTCTCCATTAACCCTTTTAGTAAAAAGAGTAGAATCAATTTTACCAATTTCAAAGCCTTTTTCAATAAGGAACTTGGTCAAGCATTTATACCATGCTCTAGGAGCTTGTTTAAGACCATAAAGGGCTTTGTGAAGTTTGTAAACATGATTAGGTTTCTTAGGATTGACGAAGCCGGGAGGTTGCTTAACATAAACTTCCTCCTCAATTTTGCCATTTAGAAAAGCACTTTTAATGTCCATTTGGTACAAGGTGATATCATGGTGATTAGCATAAGCAAGTAAGATGCGAATGGACTCAAGTCTAGCAACGGGAGCATATGTCTCACCATAATCCATACCTTCAACTTGTGTGTAGCCTTGGGCGACGAGACATGCTTTGTTGTGAACCACTTGTCCATCTTCAACTTGCTTGTTGCGAAACACCCATTTGGTACCAATGATGTTGTGGTTGTTGTCGGGCTTCTCGACCAATGTCCACACTTGATTTCTCTCAAAGTTGTGTAGCTCTTCATGCATAGCGTTTATCCAGTCCGGATCCTCCAATGCTTCTTCAACCTTCATAGGTTCAATGCTAGAGATGAATGAGTAATGTTCACAAAAGTTAGCTAAACGAGTTTTAGAGCGAGTGATTCTCCCAGTTTGGATATCATTGTAGATTTGCTCGACGGGATGATCCTTAGCAATTCTTGCTTGAACTCGTGAAAGCTTTTGCTTGGGTCGGGGTGGAACATCCTCTTCATCTTGTGCTTCTTCTTGGCCTTCTTCATTGTTGACATTGTCGTTCTCTTGTCGTGGTGGAGAAGGAGGTTGTTGATGTTCATCTTGGTGCGCTTCCTCGTTTTCTTCATCTTGGCGTGTCCCGCTTGTGGATGCTTCTGTATCAACTCTTGGTTCACCTTGTCGTGAGGTAGACGCTTCCACTTGGACGGACGAGGTACTCTCCTTCACTTCCATTGGAAGAATCTTGCCAATGGACAAGTCTTGAATTGCTTCCAAAGGGTCTTTGTCTCCTACATCAATTGGCAATTGCTCTACTTGCGAGCCGTTAGATTCATCAAACTTCACATCTACCGTCTCTTCAACCTTTAGGGTGAAATTGTTGTAGACACGGTAAGTGTGGGAGTTTGAGCCATAACCAAGTAGGAAACCTTCATGAGATTTAGGAGCAAATTTAGAACGACGATGCTTATCAAGAATGTAGCACTTTGAGCCGAATACTCGAAAGTATCCAACTTGGGGTTTGTTACCGGTGAGGAGCTCGTATGCCGTCTTGCCGAGTAGCTTGTGAAGATACAAGCGATTTGTTGCATGACAAGCTGTCTCAACCGCTTCCACCCAAAAGTGCTTTGGCGTTTTGTACTCATCAAGCATCGTTCTTGCCATCTCGATAAGAGTCTGGTTCTTCCTTTCAACAACTCCATTTTGTTGAGGTGTGTACGTAGCCGAGAACTCGTGTGAAATCCCTTCTTCGTCAAGAAAGGTGTCCACATTTGCGTTCTTGAACTCCGTTCCGTTGTCGCTCCGAACCTTCTTGATCTTCACGTCAAACTGATTTTGGGCCTTCCTAGCAAAGTTTTTGAAGATCTTTTGGACCTGCGATTTGTCATCAAGAAAGAACACCCACGTAAATCTTGAAAAATCATCAACTATGACTAGACCAAATGAGTTACCACCGAGACTCTTGTAGGCATTTGGACCAAAGAGATCCATGTGAAGTAGCTCGAGTGGTCTTCTTGTGGTAATGATGTTCTTCGCGCAGTGACTTCCTCCAACTTGTTTCCCTGCTTGACAAGCACTAGAAAGTCTATCCTTGTCAAATATGACATCTTTTATTCCAAGGATATGATCACCTTTAATAAGTTTATCAAGATTTGGCATACCAACATGACCTAGTCTTCTATGCCACAACCAGCCTTTAGAAGATTTGGTAATTAAGCAAGTTCTAGGTTGAGACTTTTTAGTGAAATCAACAATGTAAAGATCTCCTCTACGTATACCGATAAAGACCATTTTATGATTGTCTCTATGAAACATTTGGCAATCTACTTCAGTGAATAAGACATTGAAACCGAAATCCGCAAGTCTAGAAACTGAAAGTAAATTGTATCCAAGGGATTCAACGAGAATGACATTTTGTATGGAGCTATCATGTGAGATGGCCACCTTACCAAGGCCAACCACCTTACCCTTTGAATTATCACCAAAAGTGACATATTTTCGAGGGCCGTCGTTTTCAGCAAGCTCACGGAACATATCTTTATCTCCGGTCATATGATCAGTACATCCACTATCAAGGACCCATTCCTTTCCTCCAGCCATGTAGCCGCGAAGATTTGCCATAAGACCAAAATGCCTCATTGCATCATCAAGATCATAGTCACTATCATCATCTTCATCATAGTATCCATGTTCAACATCATCTTGTGATTGATCAATTCCTAGAGAGTGTAATTCATTAGATAAATGATCATCACAATGGTTACCTTTATGAATTATAATAGCTTCGGATATGATATCGCTAATGATTCCAACATTTCCTTTAGCACGCATGAGATTGGTAAGCTCAAATAGACAATCACCAAAGCTAGGATCACTAGAGTTCATCTTACTCAAGGAAATAGACTTATGGAGAATTTCGTCTAAATTTTTCAAGGAATAATCTGGAAATCGTTCCTCAAGAAATCTCCATATGGTGTAGGCACACTTGAGAGTAGGCAAACATCTAATCAAGTTTCTAGGAAAGCCTCTAATGATGAGCTCAACAGTTCTAAGATTGCGAATCATGTCAATATCTTCATCTAGGGTAGGGTGCAAAGGATCAACATGAGGTGCACAAGGGCTAGTAATGTACTTGTTCAAATGATATTCATTGAAAATCTTAAGCATTTCATTTTTCCACTCATGAAAATACTCTCCGTCAAGAATAGGCACTCTATGTCTAAGACTCCCCAAAGTAGACACATCCATCTTCCTCCAATGGTGTTTAAACCAAGGCAATGGAGACCAAAGCTCTCATACCAATTGAAAGGATCGAGAAGAGGTGTCTAGAGGGGGGGGGGGTGATTAGACACTAAGTGCCAAAAGTTGCAGTTTTTAATATTCTTAAGTTTAAGTGGAGTTTAAGCACAAGTTTAACAAACACAATACATATCAAGCAAGCATGCAATGAGTATATGAGAAGCGGAAAGTAAAGCATGCAACTTGCAAGAATGTAAAGAGAAGGGTTTGGAGTATTCAAACGCAATTGGAGACACAGATGTTTTTGTCGTGGTTCCGATAGGTGGTGCTATCGTACATCCACATTGATGGAGACTTCAACCCATTGAGGGTAATGGTTGCGCGAGTCCACGGAGGGCTCCACCCACGAAGGGTCCACGAAGAAGCAACCTTGTGTATTCCATCACGGCCGTCGCCCATGAAGGACTTGCCTCACTAGCGTAGATCTTCACGAAGTAGGCAATCTCCTTGCCCTTACAAACTCCTTGGTTCAACTCCACAATCTTGTTGGAGGCTCCCAAGTGACACCTAGCCAATCTAGGAGACACCACTCTCCAAGAAGTAACAAATGGTGTGTTGATGATGAACCCCTTGATCTTGTGCTTCAAATGATAGTCTCCCCAACACTCAACTCTCTCTCACAGGATTTGGATTTGGTGGAAAGAAGATTTGAGTGGAAAGTAACTTGGGAAAGGCTAGAGATCAAGATTCATATGGTTGGAATGGAATATCTTGAACTCAACACAAGTGTAGGTGGTTCTCTCTCAGAAATTGTGTATTGGAAGTGTAGGTATGTTCTGATGGCTCTCTCCACGAATGAAGAGTGGGTGGAGGGGTATATATAGCCTCCACACAAAATCTAACCGTTACACACAATTTGCCAAACTCGGTCGGACCGATTCAACAAACTTAGTGACCATTAGGATTTTCGGTGGGACTGAGATGCAACTCGGTAGGACCGATATGGTTAGGGTTAGGGCATAACATAATCTCGGTGGGACCGATTACACAAACTCGGTGGGACCAATTTTGGTAATAAGCTAACCAGAGAGTTGGTCAGGAAAACTCGGTGAGACCGATTACACAAACTCCGTGAGACCGATTTTGGTAATAAGCTAACCAGAGGGTTTGCATTGTAATCTCGGTAGTACCGATTTCTCAAACTTGGTGAGACCGATTTTGGTAATGGACATACACAGACAGATTACAATCCCATCTCAGTGAGACTGAGATCCCTATCAGTGAAACCGATTTGCTAGGATTTGTGGCAGTGGCTATGACATCTGAAACTCGGTGGCGCCGGATAGATAGAATCGGTGGGGCCGAGTTTGACTTTTTGTTTAGGTCATATGTGGATGCGGGAAGGTAGTTGAGGGTTTTGGAGCATGTCACTAAGCACTTTGAGCAAGCAAGCCATTAAGCAACACCTCATCCCCTCTTGATAGTATTGGCTTTTCCTATAGACTCAATGTGATCTTGGATCACTAAAATAGAAAATGTAGAGTCTTGATCTTGAAGCTTGAGCCAATCCTTTGTCCTTAGCATCTTGAAGGGGTTCCACATCCTCTAGTCCATGCCACTCCATTGTTGAACTTATCTGAAACATACTAGGTAAAAGTGTTAGTCCAACAAGAGATATGTTGACATTAATTACCAAAACCACCCAGGGAGCACTTGTGCTTTCAGTGCTGCATAGGGTGGACGAACTGGCCATGAAGGATTTGATAATCCGGCTGTGGCCTGTCGAAGCTATTCCCGGCTGCTACTTCGGGCTCATGAAGCGGCTGGTGAATGCATGCCCTCGGCTGGACGTCGTCAAGCGGTCGGTCTGCATCGAGGGCGCGCGCATGGCCTTCGCCCGTGTCAAGGTGTGGTGGGCAAAGATGGACGCCGTCAAGCTTACGACCGGGGGACCGCCAGAGGGCAAGGAGCACCGCACGCCTGAGCGGTATTTTGAAGATGTCCTGGAGGGGTCTCGTATTGTGGCGACGCAATGTGCGCAAGACATTATTTTCGAATGAATACATTCATGTTGTCTCTGCCTTGTCGTTATGTAATATAATGTTTGTTATTTAAAAAATTTCACCTCCTATGCGGCCGTGTTGTATGAAATCTGAGAGTTGGCCAGTCGTCGGCTTCTGCCCCCACGTAGGTAGTATGGGGGTGTTCGGGATGTAATCTAAACACTCTTGATCCAATTGTTTGGTCCTTGACGGAGGTGTTTAGCGCGATGAACTAGGCAATCGGACTATGTGGCTTTAGCACCCTCACTTAGCCATAGGAGTTTGACAATAAAAATATAGGTGCAACCCCTAGTATCCGAACTAGGATGTTGTAAACACCTGATTGGGTAATTACCGATCCCTCGCGTAATGCGGAAAAAATCTCTAAAGATTTGAGACCTCCGAAGAGCTGACCGGCTCTCGCCGCATCATGACAGTCAGTTTTCGGCTTTCTCTACTAAGGTGCTCCTCCGGGTAAACCAGGGCACAATCGCACTAGTTCTCCCTTTACTACCCTACCCGATATAACAGAACGTAAGGTAGCAAGCACAGGAGCTAGGCAACCCAACTATTGACCAAAGACATGATTCGGAGCCAATGCATATAGTGCTAAATTCGGGGTGCCGAACTATACTGTAAAAAGTGTTCGAACTTTGTTGCCGTGTTGCGGGGCACTATGAAGCCCCTCGCAAATTGAAACGTACTAAAGTGTACGGGTGCTATTTAATAAAGTCATCAAGAAAGAAAAAGAAGAAAGTGTAGTAAGCTAAAGCTGTAAAATTTGGGCCGCAAACTGTTTCCATTATAATTTCATTAGTGCGTTAAAGTGCATTTATACAAGTAGTGCAATAAGAAGAAGGCTAGTTAATATGCCTTAACCAAGGGAGAGCTGCGTGCGGGTCCTGAAAAACAGGTAAAGGGATCGTTAAAGAAACCACCTAAAAATTCCCCAGTACGTCCATGCTTCTTGTCGTCTTGGTGTATTTTTCCTTCGAAAAGAACCGATGGTCAAGCCATCAGGGAAGGCCTGTGAAAAAGAAACCTGAAAAGGAGAAAAAAGGAAACAGTGAAAGTATGTATGTCCGGGGGCGGTCGAGCCATATTGTGGATCACAAGCTAGTTATGCCTCCATCTATGCCCATGGTATTTTGAGTGCTTAGTTATGTACGCGTGGTACGGATGCCACCGCTTGATCGGGGCTGGGATGGAGGCCGAATTGCGAGTCGAGCCCTTTATGAGCCGAGCTGTCCTGCTGCAGAATAGTCCGGACTCTCTTGACAGTGTCCGGGAGCTCGGCCACCGAATTAAGGGTCTGCTTGAAAAGGCCGCTCTGTACTTCTGCTGCTAAGGCAGCAGTGTGTGCTACCTCTTGAGCACCGCGTTGGTTTTCCCTTGAAGAGTAAAGGGTGGTTCAGTAAAGCAGCGTAAGTATTTCCCTTAGTTTTTGAGAACCAAGGTATCAATCCAGTAGGAGACCACGCGCGAGTCACCTTGTACCTACACACACAAATAAGAACCTCGCAACCAACGTGATAGAGGGTTGTCAATCCCTTCACGGCCACTTGCAAGAGTGAGATATGATAGAGATTATAATAATAAGATAAGTATTTTTGGTATTTTTATGATATAGAATGAAAGTAAAGATTGCAAAATAAAATAGATTGGAAACTTATATGATGGAGAATAGACCCGGGGGGCATAGATTTCACTAGTGGCTTCTCTCAAGATAGCATAAGTATTACGGTGGGTGAACAAATTACTGTCGAGCAATTGATAGAAAAGCGAATAATTATGAGAATATCTAGGTATGATCATGTATATAGGCACACATCCATGACAAGTAGACCTAAATGATTCTGCATCTACTACTATTACTCCACACATCGACCGCTATCCAGCATGCATCTAGAGTATTAAGTTCATAAAAATAGAGTAACGCCTTAAGCAAGATGACATGATGTAGAGGGATAAACTCATGCAATATGATGTAAACCCCATCTTTTTATCCTCGATGGCAATAATACAATATGTGTCATTTCTCTTTCTGTCACTGGGATCGAGCACCGCAAGATTGAACCCAAAGCTAAGCACTTCTCCCACTGCAAGAAAGATCAATCTAGTAGGCCAAACCAAGTTGATAATTCGAAGAGACTTGCAAAGATAAACCAATCATACATAAAAGAACTAAGAGAAGAGTCAAATATTGTTCATAGATAATCTGGATCATAAAGATTACATCGAATAGATCTCCAAGAGAATCGAGGAGAACTTTGTATTGAGATCCAAAGAGAGAGAAGAAGCCATCTAGCTACTAGCTATGGACCCGAAGTCTGAAATAAACTACTCACACATCATCGGAGAGGCCATGGAGTTGATGTACAGGCCCTTCGTGATCAATGCCTCCTCCGGCGGAGCTCCGGAAAAGGCCCCAAGATGGGAGCTCTTGGTTACAGAAGGTTGCGGCAGTGGAAATAGGGTTTTGTGGTGCTCCCGGATGTTTGCGGGGTATATGGGTATATATAGCAGGAAGAAGTAGGTAGGTGGAGCAATGAGGGGCCCATGAGGGTGGAGGGCGCGCCCAGGGGGTTAGGCGCGCCCCCCTGCCTCGTGGCCTCCTCGATTGTTTCTTGACGTCCACTCCAAGTCCCCTGGATCACGTTTGTTCCAAAAATAACACTCCCGAAGGTTTCATTCCGTTTGGACTCCGTTTGATATTCCTTTTCGGCGAAACTCTAAAATAGGAAAAAAGCAGCAATCTTGGCTGGGCCTCCGGTTAATAGGTTAGTCCCAAAAATAATATAAAAGTGTAAAAATAAGCCCATTAACATCCAAAATAGATAATGTAATAGCATGGAGCAATCAAAAATTATAGATGAGTTGGAGACGTATCAAGGATCCCCAAGCTTAATTCCTGCTCGTCCTCGAGTACGTAAATGATAAAAACGGAATTTTTGATGTGGAATGCTTCCTAACATATTTCTCAATGTAATTTTTCTTTATTGTGGCCTGAATGTTCAGATCCGAAAGATTCAAGATAAAAGTTTAATATTGACATAGAAATAATAATACTTCAAGCATACTAACTAAGCAATCATGTCTTCTCAAAATAACATGGCCAAAGAAAGTTATCCCTACAAAATGATATAGTCTGGCTATGCTCTATCTTCATCACACAAAATATTAAATCATGCACAACCCCGATGACAAGCCAAGCAATTGTTTCATACTTTTGATGTTCTCAAACTTTTTCAATCTTCACGCAATATATGAGCATGAGCCATGGATATAGCACTATGGTGGAATAGAATGGTGGTTGTGGAGAAAAAAAAAGGAGAAGATAGTCTCTCATCAACTAGGCGTATCAACGGGCTATGGAGATGCCCATTGATAGATATCAATGTGAGTGAGTAGGGATTTCCATGCAACGGATGCACTAGAGCTATAAGTGTATGAAAGCTCAACAAAAGAAACTAAGTGGGTGTGCATCCAACTTGCTTGCTCACGAAGACCTAGGGCAATTGGAGGAAGCCCATCATTGGAATATACAAGCCAAGTTCTATAATGTAAAATTCCCACTAGTTTATGAAAGTGACAACATAGGAGACTCTCTATCATGAAGATCATGGTGCTACTTTGAAGCACAAGTGTGGAAAAGGGATAGTAACATTGTCCCTTCTCTCTTTTTCTCTCATTTCATTTTTTTCTTTTTTTACTTGGGCCTTCTTCTTTTTTTTGGCCTCTTTATTTTTTTTCATTTTTTTCATCCGGAGTCTCATCCCGACTTGTGGGGGAATCATAGTCTTCATCATCCTTTCCTCACTAGGACAATGATCTAATAATGATGATCATCACACTTCTTTTTACTTACAACTCATGAATTACAACTCAATACTTAGAACAAAATATGACTCTATGTGAATGCCTCCGGCGGTGTACTGGGATATGCAATGAATCAAGAGTGACATGTATGAAAACATTATTAATGGTGGCTTTGCCACAATTACGATGTCAACTACATGATCATGCAAAGCAATGGCAATATATCTCGGAATGGCTATGGAAATGCCATAATAGGTAGGTATGGTGGCTGTTTTGAGGAAGGTATATGGTGGGTTTATGGTACCGGCGAAAGTTGCGCGGTACTAGAGAGGCTAGCAATGGTGGAAGGGTGAGGGTGCGTATAATCCATGGACTCAGCATTAGTCATAAAGAACTCACATAATTATTGCAAAAATCTATTAGTTATCGAAACAAAGTACTACGCGCATGCTCCTAGGGGGATAGATTGGTAGGAAAAGACCATCGCTCGTCCCCGACCGCCACGCATAAGGAAGGCAATAAATAAATAAATCATGCTCCGACTTCATCACATAACGGTTCACCATACGTGCATGCTACGGGAATCACAAACTTCAACACAAGTATTTCTCAAGTTCATAACTACTCAACTATCATGCCTCTAATATCACCATCTCCATATCTCAAAACAATCATCAAGTATCAAACTTCTCTTAGTATTCAATGCACTTATATGAAAGTTTTTATTCTGCCTAAAAGAAAATTTCCATGTTGTTCTAAAGGACTCTCAAAATAATATAAGTGAATCATGAGAGATCAATTATTTCTATAAAATAAAACCACCACCGTGCTCTAAAAGATATAAGTGAAGCACTAGAGCAAAAAACTATATAGCTCAAAAGATATAAGTGAAGCACATAGAGTATTCTAATAAATTCTAATTCATGTGTCTCTCTCTCAAAAGGTGTGTACAGCAAGGATGATTGTGGTAAACTAAAAATAAAAGACTCAAATCATACAAGACGCTCCAAGCAAAACACATATCATGTGGCGAATAAAAATATAGCTCCAAGTAAAGTTACCGATGAACGAAGACAAAAGAGGGGATGCCTTCCGGGGCATCACCAAGCTTAGGCTTTTTAGTGTCCTTGTATTTTACCTTGGGGTGCCATGGGTATCCCCAATATTAGGCTCTTGCCACTCCTTGTTCCATAATCCATCAAATCTTTACCCAAAACTGGAAAACTTCACAACACAAAACTTAACAAGAGAATCTCGTGAGCTCCGTTAGCGAAAGAAAACAAAGCACCACTTCAAGGTACTGTAATGAACTCATTATTTATTTATATTGGTGTTAAACCTACTGTATTCCAACTTCTTTATGGTTTATAAACTCTTTTACTAGCCATAGATTCATTAAAATAAGCAAACAACACACGAGAAACAGAATCTGTCAAAAACAGAATAGTCTGTAGTAATCTGTAACTAACGCAAACTTCTGGAACCCCAAAAATTCTAAAATAAATTTCTGGACGTGAGGAATTTATCTATTAATCATATTCAAAAATAATTAACTAAATATCACTCTCCAATAAGAAATGGCAGCAATTCTCGTGAGTGCTAAAGTTTCTGTTTTTTACAGAAAGATCAAAAAGACTTCCCAAGTCTTCCCAACGGTTCTACTTGGTACAAATACTAATTAAACAAAAAAACACAACCAAAACAGAGGGTAGATAAATTATTTATTACTAAGCAGGATAAAAAAGTAAGGAATAAAAATAAAATTGGGTTTCCTCCCAACAAGCGCTAGCGTTTAGCGCCCCTAGCTAGGCATAAAAGCAAAGGTAGATCTAGGTATTGCCATCTTTGGTAGGCAATCCATAAGTGGCTCTCATAATAGATTCATATGGTAATTTAACTTTATTTATAGGGAAGTGTTCCATGCCTTTCCTTAATGGAAATTGGAATTTAATATTCCCTTCCTTCATATCAATAATTGCACCAATCGTTCTAACGAAAGGTATACCAAGAATAATAGGACATGAAGGATTGCAATCTATATCAAGAACAATGAAATCTATGTGCACATAATTCGTATTTGCAACAATAAGAACATCATTAATCTTTCCCATAGGTTTATTAATAGTGGAATCCGCAAGGTGCAAGTTTAAAGAACAATCATCAAATTAACGGAAACCTAGCAAATCACACAAAGTTTTTGGGATTGTGGAAACACTAGCACCCAAATCACACAAAGCATAGCATTCATGATATTTAATTTTAATTTTAATTTTAGGTTCCCATTCATCATAAAGTTTTCTAGGGATAGAAACTTCCAACTCAAGTTTTTTTTCGTAAGATTGCATCAAAGCATCAACGATATGTTTAGTAAAAGCTTTATTTTGACTATAAGCATGAGGAGAATTTAGCACGGATTGCAACAAGGAAATACAATCTATCAAAGAGCAATTACCATAATTAAATTCCTTGAAATCCAATATAGTGGGTTCATTGCTATTTAAAGTTTTAACCTCTTCAATCCCACTTTTAACAATTTTTGCATCAAGATCTAAAAACTCCGAATTTTTGGGACGCCTTCTAACTAAATGAGACTCATCTCCAGTCCCATCATTATCAAGATTCATATTGAAAAACAAATATTTAATAGGGGACACATCAATCACTTTTAGATCTTCATCCTTATTATCATGAAAACTAGAAGAACACGCTTTCACAAAGCAATCTTTCTTAGCACGCATCCTAGCGGTTCTTTCTTTGCACTCATCAATGGAAATTCTCATTGCTTTGAGAGACTAATTGATATCATGCTTAGGTGGAATAGATCTAAGTTTCAAAGAATCAACATCAAGAGAAATTCTATCCATGTTCCTAGCCAACTCATCAATCTTAAGGAATTTTTCTTCAATCAAAGCATTGAAACTCTTTTGCGAAGTAATAAATTCTTTAATACTAGATTCAAAATCAGAGGGTATCTTATTATAATTTCCATAAGAATTTTTGTAGGAATTACCATAATTATTAGAGGAATTACTAGGAAACAGCCTAGAATTAAAATTACCTCTATACGCGTTATTACCAAAATTGTTCCTACCAACTAAATTCACATCCATAGATTCATTATTATTCTCAATTAAAGTAGACAAAGGCATATCATTAGGATCAGTAGGAGCACTCTTATCAGCAAACAATTTCATAAGTTCATCCATCTTTCCACTCAAAACATTAATCTCTTTAATTGCATGCACCTTTTTACTAGTAGATCTTTCAGTGTGCCATTGAGAATAATTAACCATAGTATTATATAGGAGTTTGGTAGCTTCTCCTAAAGTGATTTCCATAAAAGTGCCTCCCATGGCTGAATCTAAAAGATTTCTAGAAGCAAAGTTCAATCCAGCATAATTTTTTTGTATAATCATCCATAGATTCAAACCATGTGTAGGGCAATTACGTATCATTAATTTCATCCTCTCCCAAGCTTGTGCAACATGTTCATGATCAAGTTGCTTAAAATTCATAATATCGTTTCTAAGAGAGATGATCTTAGCGGGAGGAAAATACTTAAAGATAAAAGCATCTTTGCACTTATTCCATGAATCAATAATATTTTTAGGCAAAGACGAAAACCAAGCTTTAGCACGATCTCTAAGCGAAAACGGAAATAGCTTAAGTTTAACAATATCATTATCCACATCTTTCTTCTTTTGCATATCACACAAATCAACAAAGTTGTTTAGATGGGTAGCGACATCTTCACTAGGAAGGCCAGAAAATGGATCTTTCATGACAAGATTCAGCAAAGCAGTATTAATTTCACAAGATTCAGCATCGGTAAGAGGAGCAATCAGAGTGCTAATAAAATCATTATTGTTGGTATTGGCAAAGTCACCCAATTTAGTATTATCTTGAGCCATCATGACAAGCAAGCAATCCAACACACAAGCAAACAAGAAACGGGCAAAAGAGGCAAATTGAAAAAGAGAAGGGGAACGGAAAGAGAGGGCGAATAAAATGGAAAGGGTGAAGTGGGGGAGAGGAAAACGAGAGGCAAATGGCAACTAATGTAATGCGAATGATAAGAGTTGTGATGGGTACTTGGTATGTCTTGACTTGGTGTAGATCTCCCCGACAATGGCGCCAGAAATACTTCTTGCTACCTCTTGAGCACTGCGTTGGTTTTCCCTTGAAGAGGAAAGGGTGGTGCAGTAAAGCAGCGTAAGTATTTCCCTCAGTTTTTGAGAACCAAGGTATCAATCCAGTAGGAGACCACACGTGAGTCACCTTGTACCTACACACACAAATAAGAACCTCGCAACCAACGCGATGAAGGGGTTGTCAATCCCTTCACGGCCACTTGCAAGAGTGAGATCTGATAGAGATGATAATAATAAGATAAGTATTTTTGGTATTTTTATGATATAGATTGAAAGTAAATATTGCAAAATAAAATAGATTGGAAACTTATATGATGGAGAATAGACCCGGGGGCCATAGGTTTCACTAGTGGCTTCTCTCAAGATAGCATAAGTATTACAATGGGTGAACAAATTACTGTCGAGCAATTGATAGAAAAGTGAATAATTATGAGAATATGTAGGTATGATCATGTATATAGGCATCATGTCCATGACAAATAGACCGAAACGATTCTGCATCTACTACTATTACTCCACACATCGACCACTATACAGCATGCATCTAGAGTATTAAGTTCATAAGAACAGAGTAACGCCTTAAGCAAGATGACATAATGTAGAGGGATAAACTCATGCAATTTGATGTAATCCCCATCTTTTTATCCTCGATGGCAATAATACAATACGTGTCGTTTCTCTTTCTGTCACTGGGATCGAGCACCGCAAGATTGAACCCAAAGCTAAGCACTTCTCCCATTGCAAGAAAGATCAATCTAGTAGGCCAAACCAAACTGATAATTCGAAGAGACTTGCAAAGATAAAACAATCATACATAAAAGAATTTAGAGAAGATTCAATTATTGTTCATAGATAATCTGGATCATAAACCCACAATTCATCGGATCTCGACAAACACACCGCCAAAGAAGATTACATTTAATAGATCTCCAAGAGAATCGAGGAGAACTCTGTATTGAGATCCAAAGAGAGAGAAGAAGCCATCTAGCTACTAGCTATGGACCTGAAGGTCTGAAATAAACTACTCACACATCATCGGAGAGGCCATGGAGTTGATGTAGAGGCCCTCTGTGATCAATGCCCCCTCCGGCGGAGCTCCGAAAAAGGCCCCAAGATGGGATCTCTTGGGTACAGAAGGTTGCGGCGGTGGAAATAGGGTTTCGTGGTGCTCCCGGATGTTTGCGGGGTATATGGATATGTATAGGAGGAAGAAGTAGGTCAGTGGAGCAACGAGGGGCCCACGAGGGTGGAGGGCGCGCCCAGGGGGGTAGGCGCGCCCCTGCCTTGTGGCCTCCTCGATTGTTTCTTGATGTCCACTCCAAGTCTCCTGGATCACGTTTGTTCCAAAAATAACGCTCCCGAAGGTTTCATTCCGTTTGGACTCCTTTTGATATTCCTTTTCGGCGAAACTCTAAAATAGGCAAAAAAGCAGCAATTTGGGTTGGGCCTCCGGTTAATAGGTTAGTCCCAAAAATAATATAAAAGTGTAAAAATAAGCCCATTAACATCCAAAATATATAATATAATAGCATGAAGCAATCAAAAATTATAGATATGTTGGAGACGTATCAGTGTGCTCCTCGGTGCGGAGGGAGCTTTCCGTGTTTCCATTAACTGTTATGACACCGCGTGGTCCGGGCATCTTGAGCTTGAGATAAGCGTAGTGTGGCACCGCGTTGAATCGAGAAAATGCAGTTCGTCCAAGTAGTGCATGATAGCCGCTGTGAAAGGGGACGATATCGAAGATTAACTCCTCGCTTTTGAAGTTGTCCGGAGATCCAAAGACAACCTCGAGTGTGATTGAGCCCGTGCAGCGGGCCTCTACACCTGGTATGACTCCTTTAAAGGTAGTCTTTGTAGGCTTGATCCTTTATGGATTAATGCCCATTTTGCGCACCGTATCCTGATAGAGTAGGTTGAGGTTGCTGCCACCGTCCATTAGGACTCGCGTCAGGTGGAAACCATCAATTATTGGGTCCAGGACCGGTGCGGCTAAACCGCCGTGATAGATACTGGTCGGATGATCCCGACGATTGAAAGTGATCGGGCATGACGACCATGGATTAAATTTTGGGGAGACTGGCTCTATCGCGTAGACGTCCCTGAGCGCGCGCTTGCGCTCCCTCTTGGGGATGTGGGTAGCGTATATCATGTTCACTGTTTTGACCTGAGGGGGAGACTTCTTCTGTCCCCATGTGTTCGGTGGCCGGGGCTCCTCGTCGTCGTCCTCACTTTGCGATCCCTTCTCCTTGCTTTCAGCATTTAACTTGCCAACCTGTTTAAAAACCGAACAATCTCTGTTGGTATGATTGGGTGGTTTGTCTGGGGTGCCATGGATCTGGCATGGACGATTGAGTATGCGGTCCAAGCTGGATGAGCCCGAATTGTTCTTTTTAAACGGCTTCTTCCACTGACCGGACTTAGAGCCACTGAATCCGGCATTGACCGCCGTATCATCAGTGTTGTCATTGTTGTTTCGACGCTTGTGTCAGTTGCGTCGGGATTTGTCATTCCTATTTCTGGCTTCAGAGGTGCCGGCGTTGCTTGCATTGTTTTTGCTACGGGCCAGTCAACTATCTTCACCTGCACAAAAGCGGGTCATGAGTGCCGTGAGGGCTGCCATGGACTTCGGCTTTTCTTGGCCGAGGTGGCGGGCGAGCCATTCATCGTGGATGCTGTGTTTAAAGGCCGCTAGGGCTTCAGCATCCGGGCAGTCGACGATCTGGTTCTTTTTAGTTAGGAACCTTGTCCAGAATTTCCTGGCTGACTCTCCGGGTTGTTGAACTATATGACTTAAGTCATCGGCATCTGGTGGCCGGACATATGTACCTTGGAAGTTGTCACGGAAGGCGTCTTCCAAATCCTCCCAACTGCCAATAGAGTTTTCGGGCATACTGTTTAACCAGTGCCGAGCTGGACCTTTGAGTTTTAGCGGGAGGTATTTGATGGCGTGGAGGTCATCTCCGCGGGCCATATGGATATGGAGAAGAAAATCCTCAATCCACACCGCGGGATCAGTTGTTCCATTGTATGATTCAATATTCACGGGTCTAAACCCTTCTGGGAATTCATGCTCCATTACTTCGTCAGTGAAGCAAAGAGGGTGTGCGGCGCCTCTATATCGGGCCACATCGCGACGTAGCTCCGATGGAGTCCGTCTGCGGTTTTTGGCCCGCACATGACTAGGCTTGTCACGTCTGAATAGATAGCCGCCGTCACGTGTCGGGGCACGCCCTCACGATCCGTAGATCGATCTGGTATGTCCTGCTCTATTTTCCAGGTCCTGCCAAAGGTCATATGTATAACCACGACCTGTTTTATCTCTGCCTTTACGATGAGGCGGGGTGGGCTGGTGTTCGGCTGGAGTTGCTGTTTTATCCCGACCACGTGGCGGTCGGTCAGCCGCATTGCACAATGATGGTACGGGCTCCGGTGCCTCGTCGTCGAACTGAGGTAGCAATTTGCGCTTCGAGTAGCTTTTGGCTGGGCGCTTGAGGCCGTATTCTTCGGCTGCTAGGACATTGGGCCATCTATCATTGAGCAGATCTTGGTTAGCTTGAAGCTGCTGCTGCTTCTTTTTTAGGCTCCTTGCAGTGGCTATTAGCTGGCGCTTAAAGCGCTCCTGCTTGAGAGGTTCCTCAGGTACGATAAAATCCTCGTTGCCAAGGCCCACCTCCTTCTCGGAGAGCGGGAGATAACTACTGTCCTCCGAGTCTTTGGTTATGGCCTGTTCATTAGGGCTAACTTTCCCATCTTCTCGATCGTCCTATTCGACAGTTTTTTCATCGTTATCTTCTCTGTCTTCGGCATCGTCCGAAGTGTTATCGTCTCGCGTGCCAGTGTTGCTGTCTTTTTCACGACCCGACTTAGAGCGGCGCCGCTGACGCCGGCGTTTTGGTTGTATCACAGGAGGTTCGTCCTCAACTGGATCTTCTTTGTCGTCATCGTTAGTTCTTTTAGGTGTATCCACCATGTACACGTCGTAAGAAGAGGTGGCCGTCCAGCGTCCGGTAAATGGCGGGTCTTGGCCCTGTTCCTCATCGGCATCGTCTTCCATACCGTCGATGTCTTCGAAGCCGTAATCGAGCATGTCGGTTAAGTCTTCGACAGTGGCTATGAAGTGGGCGGTGGGTGGGAAGCAAAATTCTCTGTCATCAGCCCCCAGTTCGGGCCGGATGTAATTCGGCTATGAGCCCCCTGCTAAGGATAGTGCTCTTAACGAGTTTAACATGTCGCCCAAAGGCGAGTGCCGGAAGATGTCCGTGGAGCTGAATTCGACGATCGATGATTGATCAAGCTCGACGTACGCGGACGCACAAGGTTCAGAACCTGTAGCCGGAGACGAGTCCATGGTTCCGGTGACACAGATGTCACTTGAAGTTAGGTCTGTGTGCGGCTCCAACGCCGCTGAGTCTGCGGCTTCCGCGACGGGGTTGAGCTTCCCGTCCTCGGATGGAGCGATCTACTCCGGATCTGAGGCCAGAGTACCTACATGTATTATCCCCTGGGCATGGTCCGATGACAGATTTACGTCGTGTTCATCCTGGTGGCAGGGAGCAGCTGCCGTGGTCTCGAATCTGTCGAAGATCAAGTCTCCGCGGATATCGGCGACGTAATTCAAGCTTCCAAATCTGACCTGATGGCCAGGGGCGTAGCTTTTGATCTGCTCCAGATGGCCAAGCGAATTGGCCCATAGTGCGAAGCCGCCGAATACGAAGATCTGTCCGAGGAGGAAGACTTCTCGTTGGACAGCGTTGTTGTAGATGGTCGAAGGAGCCATCGAACCTTTTGACGATGGCACAGTGGAATTCTCAATGAAAGCACCAATGTCGGTGTCAAAACCGGCGGATCTCGGGTAGGGGGTCCCGAACTGTGCGTCTAAGGTTGATGGTAACAGGAGACATGGGACACAATGTTTACCTAGGTCCAGGCCCTCTCTATGGAGGTAATACCCTACTTCCTGCTTGATTGATCTTGATGAATATGAGTATTACAAGAGTTGATCTACCATGAGATCGTAATGGATAAAACCCTAAAAGTCTAGCCTGTCTGACTATGATTATGAGGATATATGTCTATGGACCTAGCCCTCTGGTTTATATAGACATCGGAAGGATCTAGGGTTACATAAGGTCGGTTACAGAGAAAGGAATCTTCATATTTGGACGCCAAGCTTGCCTTCCACGTCAAGGAGAGTCCCATCCGGACACGGGTAGAGTCTTCGGTCTTTGTATCTTCACAGCCCATCAGTCCGGCTCATGTCTAATAGGTCGGACGCTCGAGGACTCCTTAGTCCAGGACTCCCTCACCCGCCACCCCAAAGTAGCGGTGGTGGGAAATATGAAGCGCCCGCCGCATTAGGCAAACTCAATAGGCTGACACACGCCCGGCCCCTCGCCGACTCACTTCACTTCCTCACTCTCCCTCCATCGATTGGCTCATCCACGCTATCACCGTCGCCATCGCCGTCCGCTGCCGCCCTCTTCGTCTATCTGCCATCGTCCCCGTCGTCTGCTGTTGCTGTCGCCGTTAGCCTCGGCGTCCGTTGCCGCCGTCACTGTCTGTTTGCTGCCGCCGTCGCCGTCTTTGGGCTCCTGCCGTCATCGTTGCCATCTGTCCGCTGCATCCGTCGCCCTCGCCGATGATCCACCCCATCGTCCTCCACTCGGTAATACACATCGCCATCCCCGTCTCTCTCTCCGGCTTTGCTCCTCACCACTCGCGGCCGCGGTCGCCACACACACGACAACCACAACAGCAGCCACAACGGACACAGGCATTCAACTAGCGTTAGGGTTAGGGTATATATTTTTATTATTGTGTGTTCATAATCATTAATGAGTTCAATTTAGTCATACTAGAGTTCAAATATAGTTGTAGTTTGTAGTTCTATAGTTTTGGCAAAGAGTTCAAATAATATGCTGCAGTAGATGCCCTCAGTTAATTACAAGTATACATGCTATAAGTGCTAAAGTTTTGGCGAAGCGTTGATTCCTTTCTGTTTCGCCAGATTTCTATCACTTCATGTGTCGATTTTTACGAATAGGTCATTCCATATTTCCTTGTTTATTGATATTGTGCTGCAGTAGATGTCTTCATTTCTTTATAGGGATTCATACTATAAGCGCTAAAGTTTTGGTGAAATGTTGATTTATTTCCGTTTCGCCAAATTTCTAGCTCTTAATGTGTCCATTTTTATGCAGCAGTCATGCCAATTTTTTTTGTTTTTTGATTCAGATTGTGTTGTTGAAGATTTCTTCAGTTCTTTCACCAAATTTATTTATCTGCATGTTTTAGGTCCCTTTTCGAGATGGCGGACAACGACAGGAACCGTGGTGTTTGCTAGATGCCCTGGGGATGTGGGGCGCCCCAATCCAAAACCCCATCACTGGCAAGAAACAGTGGCTCAACACGTTCGACTTCTCCGAGGAAGCGACGTGTGCTTACGATGCCAAGGCGCTCGAGTACCAGGGGCGAAGGGCCCAGCTCAACTTTCCTCAGGATGCTTGGCGCGTGAGTGAGATAGCGCCTCCTAACATGAGGATAGTCTCTAGGGCCGAGGAGCAGGAGCACCGGAAGGCCGAGGCGCTCCTCAGGGCCCGTGAACGTCAAAGTACCGATCCCTTGGTGGAACCGTATCTTTGGGAGGATCCACACCTGTACGCCATTAATGAGGCGTTGATGATCATCACACACAACCAGAAGGCTACCGAGGATGACCTAATAGACTAGGATGCTCTCGCCAAGGAGTCCGACAAGGGTGACGATGACGAGGATGATGATGATGACTCTGGCTCTGACATTGACTTAGATTAGGAATTGATCTCTCCATCATGACTTATTGTATAACTTCATACATAAAATGTTTGAACCTGCTTTAATGTACTCCCTCGATCCCAAAATAAGTGACGAGTTTATACTAGCTTTAGTAGAAAGTTAGTACAAACCTGAGTCACTTATTTTGGGACGGAGGGAGTAGTACTTATGAATCTTGCTATAGCGTACTATATATGTCTGTGACTTCGTGATAAACCTCCTTATATATATGGCAAACTCATCGCGATCCTACCATCAAGTGTGCACTACTTGGGGAGGCCATTTGTGCATCGATTTAGCAAGACCAACATCATGGAACACACCATGGTATGTTCTGTATCTTTTCTCTCTCTTTTCGTTCATAACACTATATGGCAAGATGTCTAACATTGTGTGCTCTATTTTGTTTTCAATCACTGGAATCATAGAAATTACCTATGAAGATGTTTTGTGCCGAGGACATCCCTGCTGCCGGCATGGCCGAAGTAAGCCTTGGGGCAGCAGGTCCTGTCACCAGCCTTCAATACAAGGCGGACACAGATGGTCGCATATCATTCTATGAGGCCGGCTAGCGGGAATTCCTGAAGGGAAAGAGACTACTAACGGTTGACATGACAGTGCCCATCATGATAAGGAATAATAGGAACATCAACTTCCAGATGATGGTTGTTGTAGATCTTATTTAGAAATAAGCTCCATTCAAATATCTCCTAGCTAATGAACTCTTAGTTACTTTGATGCTGGTTTGTTAACTAGAACGAACTTGAGGTGTTACTAGATGTTATGAAGAGTACTAATTACCTAGTGAACTTGCATGCCTAAGCATACAATGCATGCTTCATTTGCCTTTATATTGGATTTATGAAAAACACATCCATGGTAGCACAATAGGTGCCATGGCTATAAAATTTTAATTCACATGAATAAACAACCAGTGGCGGGTATGCCAATGCGCCCGCCATTGCAACATGAATAAATAGTGGCGGGCAGAAAAGCATAGCCCGCCACTGCAGGAAGATAACCAGTGGCATGCAAGTTTGCTTGCCCGCCACTGCTGCACTATAACAGTGGTGGGCCACCCACCCACCCCTGATGGCATTACAGCAGTGGCAGAAGGTCAAAGGCGGGCGCCCCTAGGAGCCTGGCCCGCCACTAATGGCCATTTGGCGCCCGCCACTATTGGGCAGTCCTGCAGTAGCGCTTCTCCATGACAACCACTATACACAAGAACAAATGTCTACTCATTCAGTAGCAACTTCGAAAGAAACATTCAGGGAATGTTTGGTTCGTCGTGAAGTAGTCCATGTACGAAATCCTTGCACCCACAATCCTATCATGGGGAATAACATTCTGGCCCTTTCTGGAACCCTTGAAGTTTAGGACGTGTTCCTCTTCCTTCTCCAACTCCTCTTGGATGTTGATACGTCTCAAACGTATCTAAATTCTTCGATTGTTTCATGCTACTATATTATCATTTATATATACTTTATTATAATTTTATATTATTATCGTTTTGCTTGTTTTGGTTTCACAAAAAATCAATATCTAGGAAGGTCCAAATATGATCCCAATTTTTTATGGACCAAAGGGACGCAGGAAGCTTCGGGAGACATCATGAGGAGCCCTGAGGGGCCCACAAGGACATGTGGTGCGCCCAGGGATGGTCATGACACCTATCCTTATGGGGCCCATGGGAATCTTTTTGACCTAATTCCACCACCTATATTTCCTATAAATACCAAAACCATTCATCGTTCCTCCAAGAGAATTTTATCGCCATCACAAGCCTCTGTTCCGAAGAGTTCCCATCTAGAGCCATGTTCCGAAGTTCTGCCAGAGGGGAGCCATTGGAGGAGGCCCCTTCATAAACCTTGATGCCTCCATGATGATGTGTGAGTAGTTCCTTTAGGACCTACAGGTCCACAGTAGTAGCTTGATTGCTTCTCTCTCTCTCACTACAAAAAAAGACACATCCGTGACATTTTGGGCCGAACGAATTTTTTTCTGTCATACATATGACACTTCTATGACGATAATTGTGACAAAACCTGGTATCATCATAGATGTGGTGGGCTCCTACTTCTATGACAAAAAATCATGACAGAAAATGGGCTTTCGTCCTGGGCAGGCCGGAGATGCAGCTGCATGACATTCTTTGGGCCGTCCATGACGGAAAAAACCATGGTAGAAGCGAGGGGGAGGAAAATTTCGGGGAGTTCCCGGTTACGGTGGGAGGTCGGGGGCTGAGCGATGCACGTTTCTCTCGTACATGTACGCGCGTGTGTGCGAGGCGTTGGCTCTAACTGAACCCGAGCGAGGCGTTGGGCTCTAACTGAACCCGAGCAATTGCACTACAGGCTACGCATTACTGAACCCGAGCGATCGATCGATGGCTGTTAACTGAACCCGATCGAGCGATTCCTTCACTACCGCTGCTAACTGAAGCCGATCGATGCTGCCTCTGGATGAATAGTGAGTGTTGCGGGGGGGGGGGGGGGGTTGGATGAACAGTTCCCGGTGGGGGTGGATGAACAGGACCCCGTGGTGTTGCCTCTGGATGAACAGGACCCCGATCGATCGAGCCGGTTGGGGCTGGATGAACAGGACCCCGTGGAGGGCTGGATGAACAGGACCACCCCATGGAGGGCAGGATGAACAGTAGACGGTGGAGGGCAGGATGAACAGTAGACCGTGGAGGGGTGGTTGAACAGGAGCCCGTGGAGAGGGGTGGTTGAACAATAGCCGGTGGAGTAGCGCGCGGTGGAGGCTGGATGAATAGGAGCCCGTGGATGAACAGTCACATGTGGAGGCTGGAGGAGGTCGACGGTGGATGAACAGTAGCTCGTGGAGGCTGGAGGGGGTCGACGGTGGAGATGAACAGTATCCCGTGGAGTCCCGTTTTGCAGTACGCCACACCCCTCCCGATGAACAGGACCCCCGTTTCGACCGTAGCGCTCCAACACAAGTCCATTTCGTCCGTTTTGCGGTACGCCACATCCCTCCCGATCAACAGGACCCCCGTTTCGACCGTAGGAGGTTCGTTTCCTCTGTTTTGCGGTACGCCGGACCCCTCCCGATGAATAGGATCCCGTTTCGAACGTGGCCGGTCGAACACAAGGCCGTTTCCTCTGTTCTGTGGTACGCCAGGCCTCGTTTCCATCGCCTGTTCCGTCCAAGCCCTCTCGATGAACATGACGCTTTCCGTTGCCTCCCCATGAACACGACGCATTCCGTTGCCTCCCCATGAACACGAGAACGATGCTGTTTCTCCGTTCCGACCCAGCCATGTACACGAGCCCTGGCCGTACGTATGCGTGAGTAGGCGTTCGAGACCCCGCCCGTATGTACACATACGTGGCCGTATTTTCTTTCTTTCACCCTGGCCGCTGTGCGTACGTGTACATGCTACGTGCGCGCCTCTACTACGACACGTGCGCGCCTCTACATCGACCAGTATATATGTATGTACACGTTCGCGACCAGAATGACAATGCTACATACGCTTCGACCAGGTGGGTCCCGACTGTCAGGCACTTCCTTGCATGGGAAGATGTAGCTGGTGGGTCCCAAGAGTCAGGGGGGCGAATCGTTTTGTTTTTTTTGCCCGGACGCACTTCCTTGCGTGCGAAGGTGTAGCTGGTGGGTCCCAGCAGTCAGGGGGGAAACGTTTTTTCACGAAATACGGTGGCCCGTCCAGTGGGTCCCCGCTGTCATGTGGAGGAATAATTATTTTGCACGTAATAAGGAGGCACTTCCTTGCTGCAGCCATGGACCCAGCTGTCAGCCTCTCCACGTACAATCCACATCCAATGGAAGTTGTTCCTTGACCACGTTGACCACGCCGCGCCGAGAGCACCAGGGCGGTGGACGACGGCAAGGCCTAGGAAGGGGACGACAGGGAGCCGGGGAAGACGCGGCAGTGGAAGCCCGCGCGGAGAGGAGTACGAGGGTTCACTGGTTCGGCTGCGGTGTGAGGCTGCCGTCGCCGCAGGGCCTAGCCAGCGGTGGGAATAGTAGGGGCCGGTGAGGCCTCCGCGGCAGCATAGCCGGCCACGGGAGGCAGGAGCATGCGGCATGACTGGCGCTGCTTTGGGCGGCTGGAGCAAGAAGACCAGAGGTTGAAGAAGCACTACAACCGTTGGATGGACATCGTACAGTCACTGGAGCTAGAAATCGTTCATATTGACTAAAGTTGACAAAGGCCCCCATCCCAGTCAACTTAGTAGACCCACAAGTCAGCATCCCACCATGGTGGGTCCCAGCTAGCAGGGGGAGTATTCATTTTTTTGTGCGTAATAAGGAGGCACTTCCGGTGGGTCTGAGCTGACTGCGGGGGGAACGTTTTTTGCACGAAATACGCTGGCCCATCCGGTGGGTCCCAGCAGTCAGGGGGGAAACGTTTTTTTCGCGAAATAAGGTGGCCCGTCCGGTGGGTCCCTCCTGTAAGGTGGAGGAATAATTATTTTGCGCGTAATAAGGAGGCACTTCCTTGCGGCCGCCTGGACCCAGCTGTGAGCCTCTCCACATACAGTACTCTTCCGATGGAAGTCGGTGGTTGACCACGTTGACCACGCCGCACCGAGAGCACCAGGGCGGTGGTCTGGACGACGGCGAGGCCTAGGAAGGGGACGACGCGGAGCCGGGGAAGACGCAGCAGTGGAAGCCCGCGCGGAGAGGAGTACGAGGGTTCACTGGTTCGGCTGCGGTGTGAGGCTGCCGTCGCCGCAGAATAACAGGGGGTGTGGGTGAGTGGAGGGATGGCCTGGCCAGCGGTGGGAGTAGTATGGGGGCGGTGAGGCCTCCACGGCAGCACAGCCGGCCACGGGAGGCAGGAGCAGGCGACACGACCGGCACTGCTTTAGGCGGCTAGACCAAGAAGACCAGAGGTCGAAGAAGCACTACGGCCGTTGGATGGACATCGTACGGTCACTGAAGCTAGAAACATTTATTATTGACTAAGTTGACAAAGCCCTTGGTACGCTCCAACTTAGTAGGCCCACAGGTCAGCCTCCGAAACGGTGCACCCCAGATGTCAGGGGGAGGAATCATTTTTTGGGCAGCCGAAGCTAAGAATATTCGAGATTGAAGAAGAAGCACGACATCCGTTGGATAGACATCCAACGGCCACTGCTGCTAGAACCGTGTGTTGACCATAATAAGTTGGCAAAGCCTTGCATACGCATCAACTTATTTTTTTAGGGGACGCGTCACTTAGTAGGCCCACAAGTGTGTGGCAGAGAACTTATAGCCCATTTGCGTTTTGTAAGAATGTACAACCCATTTTGAAATTCTAATGGAATTTACAACAACCCATTTACAGTTTGTTAAAAGTACATCCCATTTTCTAGCTAGGACAATGATTAATAATTTCAAGCAACCGTTGAAGACAGAATTCAATAAAATTCCCACATTTTGATGGGCTCCGAAATATTTTTATCCTGAAATTTCTAGTCAGACTAAATATAAATTTGTATTACATGAAAATCCAACGAAACATTGCGCGCGCAACAATGAAAATTTAAGATATTCAAAATCCACAAATAATATTTTATAAACTAATTTCGTGTTTGGTGCATTTTTTATAGTTACTGCCCAATTTTTATAATTACATCCAATTTATAATTTTTAAAGCCCATTTTCCTGTTAAGCCTAATGCATCCCTCCTAGGAAAGATTTGCAGCCCAGCGGGGCGGAGAATAACAAGTTGACCTTGCCTGGGTATTCCTCAAAAAGACGTATAGCTGGGCTAGCCATTTTCATCTTGCAAAAATTAGTATCTGGGCTGGATATCTGGCCTGGGCTAGACGGGCCACAACCCGCCCAGTTAATACCCTGCTCTCCTCTGAACAACAATGAAATCATCGCCAAGAAAAACTCTGCAGTGCTCACGCCTCAAAAACACAAATACTGCTCGAGCTGATTGGTCCCAGCTGCCGGCCGCACCTTGTGCAATTCTCTTGTTTATATTGACTACATAGGTTGACAATGGTGTGGGACCGTGATGTCACGAAACCAGGAGAAAGAAAAAAAATATAGTTGTATATAATAAGGAGGCACTTGCGTACGTACGGCTATGGCCCTAGTGGGTCCCTAGTGTCATCCAGTCAAAATAAAGTCATCTCCTGAATCCTCATGTTCGTTGACGATGTTAACAATGCTCGGCGCCACGGCGAGCGGAACAACTCGAAGGACAACGGAGAGGGCCTCACGGGCCCTACGGATGCTTTGATACAGCGCCCGCTACTCATTCAGGACGCCAGGATCATCGGACACCTATGAGCACCTTCGAGAAACTGAGACGGCATGAAACGGTAAGGTCGCGCTTGGGAGCTCTGGTTTATTTCAAACCTGTATTAACATACAAGTGTAACTTACTCGTCATCGAAAACAACGCATAAGATACAGGCGTAATGAAATCGAGGGCCCGAGGTCTGTAAGTAAAACCGGTGGGTTACGCGTGTAATTTGAGAGACCAGTGTATATTTTACGAGAACTGCTATATGGACGACATTACCAGGCGATACGTGCACGACGTGCATATCATGCCATCCATGGGCAAGGCTGAAACAACAGCTAACGGCTGGATTAGCAATCGTCCGAGTGTCATTCAGCGTTTTTATCATGTGTCAAGTACTTCCGATATTTTACTAGTCGAAATCGACCAATCAAGAGCCTTCGCCCGAGACCATCTGCTTTAATTTACAAGCGTCAGTTTTACAAGCGGTTTTGGTTGGAAAACGACGATCCAATCACGGCCTAATATCATGAGTTGGTCGGAAGATCATATGGTTTCATGTCTAACCTACCCGACTTGTCGTATAGGCTATGAATGAAACATCAGACGATGAACTTCTTAAGCACGGAAACAACAGAAGAGGATGATCTTCTTAACAAGCAAATCACTGGCATTAGATTGACATGCAAAACAATACGAAGCATTATTCTCAGGAGGTACGGTGAACAGCTCGTGATGCCGCATGCCACAACATTCCAAGCTCAACTTTGCAATCAAACACAAGGCCTGGCATTACATAGACAATATTCAGAACAAACTCTTAACACAGGAATATCTCAGCAGAGTAACTATTTACTTCTAAACTGAACACAGGAATAGGAAAAAAACACTCGACGCTGCTCACAGCAAGGGCGTCCCACTCAAAAATATCAAATGCATGTCTTCTGGCTAACATCAATGAGCAAATTTTGACAAGGTTTTCCAATTCCAATATATTAAACTAACGTCTTCTTGCTAACATCAATGATTAAACTTTGACAAGCTTTTCCCATTCAAAATATGTAATGCCTATGATCATGGATTCCTGTGGTAGCTTTTATACTTGTTTGGGCACTTTTTGCACATGGCACTCCACGTATTGTTAAATTGCCAATGGTCTCTGCAGACTAGTCATGTCACCGGTGTCTAATAATACTCTGTAAAGCTTCCCGGTCATTCCTTCTGTAATGTAGCGCAAACAGTGACTGCTTATTTCTGCAAAGTGGAACGACCAACTAGACCCAGTAATGCAGCAGTTTGCCTTACACATTGGCTCCTTTTGTGCAGTTCAACTAAAATCAAAGTCGTAATAAAACCGAGCTTTAATTTTGATATCCCTGTAAGCCACAATAGGTATAAGGGAAACAATTACTAAGAAATAGCGGTTGATGACTTGTACTCCCAGAAGAAAAGCATCTACTGATCTGCTTTATCTTAATGGGAAAGAAAGCAGGAGAGTAGCAATTCTCCATCAGTGTGATTCATTCATATTGACTGAGACATTATCTTAACAATGCCTTGTTTCAACATGTATAAAGAACGACAAAGCTTATAAAGGGGGTGATGCTGAATTTGTTGTAACAAAGCAACACGCATCATGTCTGGGTTGGTCCCATTTTTGTTCACTACTTAATGGGAAAAGACAGCAATACAATAGCTTAAATTCATCATTTATTTAAAACAATACCAATACAAGTAGCACAACATCTCAAAGCACACTGTACAATCATGTGGATGAAGGCCTGTACTGAGCTTTCATGAGACGACCAACATAAAATACAAATCTACCAACACGAATAGGAAATCCAATCAAGTTTTGTGCAGTTGCACTGAAATCAAGCAAAGTTGCCGGTGTGACATTTAAGTTTTCTATAGCAACAAGTTTAATAGATATCCCTGTTTTAAGAGGCAAAAAAGAAAACAATTACTGGCCAATAAAGGAGGATGAAACATGCGGCCACAAAAAGAAGCATCTACCTTATCTTGATGGAAAAAAAGTATAGGACAGTGGCATTTATGAAACGGTTGCATTGATTCATATTAATAGAGAAATTCTTTTAAAACAGACCAGTAGTTAATTCTGAGATTAACAACATCAAAATAGCTGCATGGGACATGCCAGCACCATGTGCGTCCACACGTATAAATGGGTGATGCAGAGTATGTAGCCAAGCAGCATATATGCGCTGGTCCCATATTTGTTCTCTTTGAACCTTCTTCCTATGTGAGGGCAGCAAATCTAGTCATGCACAAACTACCCGACCCCCCCAGTTTCTTTCCCTTTTCAACAAAGAGATCGGTTCCTTACAGATGTGTGTACTGGGTTACCCCCATTTTCCCGTTTCGACCTATAAAGCAGCTGGATAGCCAGTCTATACTACTTTCCGCCCCTCCTTTCCTCATTGAACCACGTCCTAGATTCTTGCTCCTGCCCACCGCACCCTTCATTCCTCTTTGAACCAAGACCTAGATTCAACTACAGATCGAAAAAGATCCACATGCAGCTAGAGCAACGACGGTTTCAAAGAAACTTATACCTTAGGGTCGTCAGGATGTGGCAAGGCGTGCGGCGGGAGGCCGGATCTGCCCACACTAAGTACGATAGCAAGGAAGAAGGGATCGGTGGCCCTCCCGCATAGGCGCTGGGTGAAAGAGAACAGTGCAGCCGACAGTGGATTGCCTCCCTCGCCGAAGGCGATAGAGTGAACGCTGCACCTCCTCCCCTTCCCGGTGCGACGGGATACGGACACCTCCTTCACCAGTTGTGAGGGGGGAGAGAGAGACAAGAGGCCAACACAATCTTGTTTAGATCCGGTGAAGACAGGGTGAGATACTGTGAATATAGAAAACCCTAGCAAATGTATTTAGACTCATTTTAGTGCTAGATACCTCCGTATCTAGACAAATCTAAGACAAGTAATTCGGAACGGAGGGAGTAACATATATGTAGTGCGGCGAGCGTGTGGAGAGTGCAAACCCTAGCGAACAAGCGCTGAGGCTCCCGCTTATATATATACTACTGTAGTATGGACTGAGCTCTGGTGCCTTCACTGCACCTGCTTTTGGCTATATGACACGTGAGCCAGCCACATTTTGGGCCCACCTGTCGTAAAACCCTAGCGAAAATTGCACCAACGTGAAAGACGAATGCGTCTCCAACGCAACCAAGGTGAACTGACGAAAGATATCATCTTTTTGCGTAACAAGCAAAGAGAACTGATGGAAGACAACTTGTTTTTCGTCGCAAATCGATCAGCTTCACCAGCCGATGCAACCATGAGGCGCAACCATGAGCATCGATAGGTCATCGTGGTGATGCGTCATCCATTTGGCATCAAGTTTGGGTGAGGCACCTAAGAAGTTCGATAAATCCTCACTATGGTCTATTTCTTCTCAGTAATCAAGCTCGAGGAAGGAAGAACCATGTGGCAGAGGACAGTGAGGCGGAACAACAATGGCCATCCAATTTTGTGTAGTTCCACTAAAATTGAGGAAGACATGCCCGGGTATGGAGACACGCATCGCTGTTTCCAAAAATATAAAAAGGGTTAGCAACGACATCTCAATTGTCGATAAGAATTAATGAAAAGTACACCAACAAACAGAAGCATCATAATTATCTTGATGGGAACTAAACCAGGATACCCGAGAAAAAAAGCATTTCTTCATTTAACCAGTGATAGTACTACCACCATATGGACAATGACCGCACAACCACCATGTACTTTTTGTCGAAACAACATGTATACCTCCACCGAGGCATAAATCAGGACAACTTTTTGAGTGGCATTTCCTCTATAATAGTACTAGTAGGTGATGTTGGACCAGTCGACGAACCCTAGCTACTATGCATGGGGAGCCGGGGAGTAGTCGCATAGAAGAAAACCCGCACGCAGTGACCTGGGGAGCTGGACCAGTACAAGAAGTTATACCTCAGGTGGGCGAGATGCCATTTAGGCGGGCGGGCGGGATCTGCCCACACGACGGCAGCGAACAAGGGCGCGGAGGATCTTCGTCCGCGCCAGCGCCGGCTCCGAGAGGATGGTGCACATAGGCTTCCTCCGTCGCTGACGGCGACAACGTCAACGCTGCGCCTCCTCACCTCCCGCAGCGGACGGGATTCGGCCGGATCTATGACCACCGGCGAGGAGAGAGATAGAGTGGACACTGTCATCTATTTTTGATATGGAGAGGGTGAGAGAGCGAGACGCGAGAAACTCTATCAAACAAGAGGCTATAATGGAGTAAAAAAATCTCTCCATAGCAGTGGTTTTAAATAGAATACGTGCGTTCCCAGAAAAAAGAAACGAAAACTGGCGGACAATTTTTTAAGGGTCTGTCTAGGACACATCTAGATGTGACATAGTTATGTCACATATAAGTTGATGTTCACTCAGTTTGTGGTCTTTTCCTAGTTTTTTGTTTCTTGTTGCTACATTATATACTTGTGGGAGCTTAGATGTGATATCCTTAAATAACATCTAGATGTGAATTAGACAAACTGATTTTCTAACGTACCAAGAAAGAAAACTCGATCAAAAACACGCCCTCGCTTCCAGGTCGCGAGAGTTGTCGCGCACACACACATAGACATGCATATCCGTGTTTACGTAAAATTCCATTTCCATCTTCATCTCCAATCCTATTTGTCCAACTTGCACATTATTTACGTTGTTAATTATATACGCAACAATATTAACGTACAACATCTCTTGTTTGCGCACGTCCGGACCGCTGCCACGGCCGGTCCTGACCAACCCGAACCCTCTTCATCACCCGCGCGTGCTTCCCGCCCGAAACGGTCAGTGCCGCATTCATGCCCGTCCAGAGCGGACGCGACCTCTCACAGGCGCCGGCATTGATTGCGGCGCGCCGGCCGAGAGAGCATCGCCCACACCGCTTCCGGGTGCACGCGGCTGCTCCGCGTTCAAAGGTCGCAATAGCCGGCTACAACATGCGCGATCTCTTCCAGTAGTAAGTTCTTGGGAGTCCATGCTACAGCTAGCTGTCCTCCCCCAACTCGTCAATCTCTTCCAGTAGTGCTAGTACTCCATGGCGCGATCCATTGACAAGCAGGCGGGAAAGTTATGTTATACTACTCGGTTCGCGGTGAGTGGCATGCTGAGCGACCGTGTGGGGTCGAGCCGTGGAGGAGGGTGAGACACGAACACGACAGACGTGATTTAAATGTTGGTTTTGCTCGATGGCGCGATCCAACGAAACGAAACGTTGGTTTCTCTCCGTTTCCATTTTTCTCCGAAAAAATGGAAACTTTTCCACTCCATTTTCATTCCTATTCCAAGGTTGCCCGTTACAACATTCCATCAAATACAAAGGAAAACTAACACGCATGCTGATGCATCTCAATGATTCACAGATCATAGCCAATATTTACTTCACAACTAAAGAAAAAAGTTGTGAGAGCGCGTACGATAGAAAAACTACTGATGGGGTCACTACGACTTAAACGCTAAACCCTAAACATGATTTAATTTCCTGGCCAGGAAGAACCTGTCGAAGGAATGTGCTAGAGGGAGATTCTTTAGTGAGAATGTTAGCAACAATAGAAGCAACACTCTTTGGTTCTCCACCTTCTGGTACCTCTTGTTCCATAGCACTTTCCATGTCGGGAAGGAAAGACGGCTGGCACCCTCGGATCATACGATGCTTTTGTGCAGTTCCACTAAAATCGACCTGAGCATCCCTGATGGCAAAGATATTGAAGAAGTGTGATTAGAATAATAGTACTGGCACTAGTTCATGAGAAATAAACTCATCACAAATAGAAGCCGGTAGAAGTAGAGAAAGATCGACATGGAGATGGAGCTACGGCAGTGGAGCAAGCCGGCTCCAAAAGGAAGATGGACTACCTGGGACGTCGGGCTGTAGCTAGAAGGGCGGTTGCGACGCGGCATCGGCCCATACCACGGTGACCCCCGATTGGGACGCACCGACTATGGGTTTTCTCCCTCGCCGATGTCGACCGCGTCTACGCAAAACATTGTTCCCTTCCCCCAGCTGCGGGATCAGGCCTATCGTTCTATGCTTGTGAAGAGAACCACCTAAGCAAGCAGGCTTGCAGCTTAGGCTCCTGCTAGTGTATATATAGTGGTTTTATTTTTCTCTCCATATCAACCATTTTATATTGCGTACGTGTCATTCAAGAGTGAAATGATGGTTGCTTCTTCCGACTAACTTACTATGTGTTTTGACTGCTCCTTAGTGGCCCCTACATGTACTCCCCCTACGTGTATGCAACAGTCACACGTACACATGGATGCAAAAACGCGCGCGACGCCCTAATGCATGCATGTCCGAGCACATGACAGAACACACACGGTCACGCTCAAGTGCTCAACCTACACGTGCATGCACACACATACTCAGTCAGGGTGAGCTAGTGACCGTATGAACACCGGAAAATATATATATTGAGCGCAATGAGCGTATTATGAAGTCCACTGACCGTATTTTTACAAATATACAGTGACAGATAGTGTATTTATCTTGTTTGAAATTAAGCCATATTAACCGGAGAGGAGGCAGCATGGACTAGTATTATTTTGCTGTGTTCCGTCACCTTGCCGAACGAGGAGAAGGTTGCAGGGCGGGAGAAGCTTGCGCGCGGTGGCTCGCAGGACAAGGTGAAACTTTTGACTAATGCAAGCTCTCCCTCACTCAGGCGGTGGACGTGCAACAGTTAATTTGGTGTCAGATTGCCAGAAGCATACACTATACTACTAGTGCTATTATTGTTCGACTTCCCGAACAGCCAAGCGCAAAGTATACTAGTCCATAAAGGTACGTACTATACTAGTACTAGGAACCGGATGGAGGAGCGTCTGCACTCTTATTATAATTTTAAAATGTGATAAAGCAATCTTCAGCACATTTGGTTCTCTTTGAGGGTTCTCGCATGTGATAATGGAAGTTGATTGCATGGAACACTCGCCACAATTCTCTCTTAATTGTGGCTCATATCCTATTACAAATAGTAGGGCTCAGTAATATTTCCTCTTTTTTTGTTATTCAGCATGTAAACAGGTCAGCAAACCTTGCAGCGCATCTTCGTGCGAACCGTGCTTGCTACACTTTGAATGTGGCCGAGAGCTGGCTTGATGAAACACCTCTCATCCTACTTCTTTTTTTGCGGGGTACCTCGCTTCCTAGTGACCAGTGTCTTGGCTGATCGTCCTAAGAATGCTTATATATGAATAAAGCTCTCTCATTTACCCGCAAAAAAGATTAAGCCATATTAACCGGAAAGGAGGGAGTATGGACTAGCACTACTTTTTGGTGTGTCCCGTCAACTCGCAGAACAAGGAGAAGCTTGCAGGACAAGGTGAAGCTCGCTTATGCCTTTTGACTAATGCAACCTACCCTCGATGGACATGCATCAGTCCATTCGGTGTCAGATTGTCAGAGGCATACACTGTAGTACCCAACATGCGGAGTACCATCATTGTTCGACTTCACAAAGGGGCGAAGAGCCAAGCGTAGTAGTACGCGTACTTGGTTTTGCACCTTTATACTACTCCACCCTCCGTCACAGTTTACAGGGCGTGCTTCATTATGATGCATTTCTCTCAATGCATTTCCACCACCAGAGAGACTTTAGACACGTTTGGTATAATGCTCAATTAATTAGGGCGTGGTAACCGCAATCAAGTCCACAATTTTCTCTCCATGTACTGTACTACTACGGAGTGCATGCATGTGTGTACTCGGGGTGGAAGCACTGCACGCATGTGTGTACGCATTATTCCCTCTAGTTATAGACGCCGTGCTATAACTACCAATGCTATTTTTCAGGCCGATCGCTAGTCGCCTTGGTCCCACATATTTTTTTCTTTTTTCTGAAGCGCGCTATATAAACAGTGACGGATGGAGTAGTATGAGCGGATTCAAAGAAGAGCGTATTGATGGTTTCTTCTTCAAAGCAACTTACAGTGGGAAAGGTGGGGCTTATGATTTGACTGCTCATTACTCACTATTAATGCGGTGCAACGACCGGGCTGAGTCTCCCATGTGGTTGTGCACTACCCCCTCGTTTCTTAAATATACTCTGGAGTATTTGTCTTTCTAGAGATTTCAACGAGTGACTACTCTCTCTCTCTCTCAATTATTTGTCTTTTAGAGATTTCAAATGGACTGGCACATATGGATGTATATAAACATATTTTAGAGTGTAGATTCACTCATTTTGCTCCGTATGTAGTCACTTGTTGAAATCTCTGTTAAGACGAATAGAATATTTAGGAACGGAGGGAGTACACATACGAAGCAAAATGAGTGAATCTACACTCTAAAATATGCCCGTTTGAAATTTGTAAAAAGACAAATGTCGGCGTTCTGGGAACGGGGGTCCCCAGACTTGCCTGCCTTCGGCCTGCGGCGTGGCTCAAAGGGGGGCCCAGCACGGCCCATCTTCACCAACACAAACACAAGACCCTCGCGAGGGGCCAAGCCTCGCGGGGCGGACGGCACGGAGCTTCCTCAGGCACGGCCTCGTTAGGCTGGCTCATGAGGAGGCAGAGAGATCAAGGCGGGGTACCTCGCGAGGTGCCCGTGACGCAAGCCATGACGACTCAGGGTGCCAGGCGGGTGCCAGCCCGCGCAGCGTCCTCCTTTCCTCTTTGGTGCAAAGGGGACAAGCGAAGCCGTGGAGTACCGAGGCATCAGGCAAAGGTTGCCATTTCGGTGCAACGAGACCAAGACCAGGAGGACTACGAGACGGAGGTCACCATGGGGCCCAAGACGGCGTCATCACCAGAGCTTTGCGCAGGCGAAGACTACTTTTGTCAGGATAGTTGATACTTGCTGTCCCCTTTCAAATTAGCCCGCCATTGTTGGCTCCCTTCCCGCTCAATATTTGGGGAGAGGACCAGGGCCACTATAAATAGGACCGGCCACCCACGTAGCAAGGGTTCAGCTCAGTCTCCTCCAAGGGGTTCAGCTCAGTCTCCTCCAAGGGGTTCGGCTCAGGCTCCTCCAGGGGCTCGACAAGTAGAGTGGTGGTAAGCAGAGAGAGAGAGTGAGATAGAGAAAGGTGGCTGAACTCCTCCCAACAGTTCATCGCCCCAGCCAAGAACAGACCCTCGCGACGCTGTTCTCCCTTGTACTGTTCATCATCATCAGCCCAAGAGGCAATCCACCACACCACACACTAGAGTAGGGTATTACACCACAATGGTGGCCCGAACCAGTATAAACCCTGTGTCCCTTGTGTTGTTCTTTTCATAGCTTTGATCCTAGTGTGGCGGAGGGGCGCAGGAAGGTAGGAGGCGAAATCTCCGCGCGCACCCCAGTGTTCGAACCTCAAGGGTCTGCCGGAACCCGAAATCCGACATTTGGCGCGCCAGGTAGGGGTGCGCCGGAATTTGTCTTCCACTGCTCCATGCCCCGTCGCGTCGTCATCACCAAGCCCGGCGACCAGGAGGGCAACCCAGACCCATGGGCTGCGTGGCCCGCCCACGCAGAACCGCTCGCCTCGAGCGACCCCGTGCCCCAGGCAGCTCGCGGTCCGCAGGGCGCTGCGGGCTGCGGGCGACGCGGACAGGCTTCGACAACTCTTACACCGCGGCAGGCGCGGTCGGCAGCAAGGGCCTCCAATCATGCCGCGACCACGACACCGTACACCCACCGGGAGCAGGCGAACTCGAGAGCCGCACTCATGGTGGCCCGAGAGCTGCTGCAGTGCAGACTGCTGGAGGGCGGCTGCGATGTGCTGCTGGAGCGAGTGGCAGAGCTCCTGGGCTTCGCCGCCTCGGGGGCTCACCCCTTCTCCACCCAGCTCCCATCTCAAGCCCGGGGCGACCCACGCGGGGGCCCCACGGGCGTCCGCAGGCTCCAAGGCTACTCCGACGCCGGCGAAGCTGTCAGCGCCGGACCAGCGGCGGCGCTGCCCCCGCCCCCTGTCCGTGAAGAAGAAGGACTCAACGCGACCTATGGCCCCAGTGGGCGGCCGCGCTGCCACCCCACGGTGGGCGCGTCAGGCAGGACCGCGTGGCATGCGGGGCATTACGGCATGGCATTCGGGATGACGGCGCCGGAGGAATACATGCCCCTCATGATGGACCAAGGACACCCTCACGAGAACGGACAAGGCTCGCTCCTCAGCCCAAGCTAGGGGGACGAGGCACTAGAAGCTGAGCCTTTCCAGGAGCCCCAGGACGGTCCCACTGGCCACGCTGGAGGCAACGATAATCGGGTACCGCTAATTCTTCAGGAGCAGGTATACGCTAACCATGGATTGCAGGAGGTACAGGTCGCCGCAGCGAGCAGCTGCCCCACTCCCACAGTCTCCTACCCCTTGGGAGGAGGGCGCAGGGGGCTGCAGGAGAGAGGCAGGGATCCGACATCGCCACCGTGGCGTTCGGAGCAAGGCGTTCTCAGGAGGTAGGCCCTCCGCTGGGGAGGTGCCCCAGGGCCTGCCCCCGGCGGAGGACCCGTGGTCGTCGGGGGAACCGCTGGGGACCGCTCTACCCCATCGGGCGGCGTCCTGGTTTCCGGTCGTTGCTGATGGCACTAGAGTGTGGCGCAAGGCGGGGCCCTCATCTGGCGATATGAAGCAAGGCCAGTACCTGTGAAGAAGGCCCAGTGCCTGTGAAGCTCGCCGCCCCGTGACACTCTCACGTAATAATGAGTGGGGCTGTACACGCCCCGGAGTCTCAGGGGTGCCGGCCTCAGGCCCTGGGGCTCCCTCCCACGCCCAGTGGCAGCACTTAGCTCCGCGCTGGTGAGAAGACGTCCAAGACTAGACTAGGTGCCGGACGCGGCCTTTTGTTTGCTTTTGTTGCTCTTCCCTTTGGTTGCCGCTTTCCCCCGCTGGATTCAAGTTGGATTCAAATTTGAGATTTGCGTGTGTTCGGGGAAGGGGTGCTTAGTCTCGTTCGAGCAATTTCTCGCGTTTCGGTTACCGCTTCACCTCAGCTGCCTCCCCTCATGAGCCCCTCGCGAGCCGGGTCAGGCCTAGCTTGCGCACAGCCCAGACTGCCGCCGCCGCGTCCTCTCAGGAGGGCATCTTACTGCAGGTCCAATGGATTCAATCAGGAAACACTCCGGGCTCCATAGCCTCCTGCGGGCTGCCCCAGGGCCAGCATGGGACAAAGGTAAATTAGCCGACCAACGCGTCGCTTAAGCCAACCACTTGGCGCGGGCGCGTGGGCAATGTAGCTCCTACTGATACGATAAACACAAGTTTTACATGAGGGGCTCCCCCTCCAAAATGCTCTCACAGCTATCAGGCCAAAACCTGAGTTCTATTCATACAGGGTAAGCAGGAATGATGCACAATCAGTCGGATGAATCTCCCAATGCGTCCTCAGGAGCGCCATCGGGGCCGTTGCTGGCGTCGCTGAACTCGCCACCACTGCCCGCGTTGCCACCGGCGGCGTCAGGGCCGCCCGTCACACCGCCCTCGTCGGCCGCCACGATCATGTCGTTGTTGTCCGAGGCGAAGGCCCTGATAAGAGCCTCCACATGGTCTTCCACCCAGTGCACCAGCTCACCTCGGACGGCCTGGGGGACTGGGGCGATGGCGGCGTCGAAATCGAAGTGGGGATCCATGCTCCGGAGATGGCTGAAGACACGAGAAAAGGCGCGCCTGAGCAGGGCGCGGCTCCTCTCCTCCACCAACCTGTCAGCCCTGATCGACCGCGCCTCCAGCTGCGTCACCACATTAGTAAAGAATTGAAGATTGCCCGCGTAGTTAACCGTGTGCGGCTCGCTGACGGTCTCCTCGCAGATGTTGCCCAAGGCCGCGTTGGCCCTCTCCCGGAGTATGGTCAGCATGGGGCCGTGCTCATGCTCCAGGAGCCGCTGCTGACGTATCTCGTCCGCGTTCTGGCGCGCGACGGCCTCGGCCTCCTCCACCCGCTGGCGAAGGAGGAGCACCTCAGCCTGGGAGGTGGTTAGCCCACCTTGCGCCACCTCAAGGGCGGCCCGGGAAGCATCGGCCCGCCGCGTCACCTCCTCCAGCTTGGCCCTCAGGGCAGCAGTCCTGCCTTCGGCTTCGGCCCGGATGAACCCGAGCTTCTCCTCGAACTCGTGCTCGAGGTTCAAATGCGCCATCTTCACCCAACGTCTGACCTCCTCCAGGACACGGGCTTCCTGGGCAGCGATGTCGTCCTCCGCCTGCGTCACCAAGCGCTCCCTCGTCTCCATACGCTCGTACTCGCGGGTATGTTCGGCGGCTTCCAGCGTCAGCACCTCCTCGCGCTTATGGAGCTCCGCCGAGTCATCGGAGGCCACCCTCATCGATGCGAGGGCTGCCTCGCGCAGCTCCACCTGCTCCTCCAGTGAGTGGCACCAGGCCAGGAGCTCCCGAGCCCGCTCCTCTGCAGCCGTTCGCCGCCGGACAGCCTCCCGAGCTTCCTCAGCAGCCCGAGACCAGGCCTCCCGAGAGGCCACCAACGACGCCTTGGCCTCTGCTTCATCGAGGTCGCGCCGATGGCGCGCAAAGGCGATGGCGCCCTCCAGATCGCGCCTCTCTGCAGCTAGGCACAGGCCCTCGGCCTCAAGGCGCGCGTCTTCATCAGCAAGCTCCTCACCAAGCAGGCTCACTGCGTCAGTCGCCCTTCGAAGGAATCCTTGGCGGAGAGCGCGACGCTCCCGAGCGCGCTCAAGCACGTCTTCCACACCATCATCTGCCCCAAGCAAGCGCTGGGGGCTGCAGGTCAGCGCTCCCCCTCCGGGCTGGGGGCTGGCACCCTCACGAGGGCCAAGCACGCCGCGTCAGAAGCCCGGCCTGGGGCCAGCCCGACCTCAGGAGAAGAGCACAGGAAGCGCCTCAGCCAATCGCAGTCCACGACCAGGCGAGAAGCCCATGGCAGGTTGGCTATGCCACGAGAAGGCTCACGAAGGAGGATCGCGAGGTGCGCGGGGCCATGATACACCTCGGGATGGTTCGCCTCTTCGATCGCCCTCGCCACAAGGGCTCCGCTGCTTGGGGAGCTCGAGGACGGTGGAGGGGGCAAAGCCAAAGGGGATGGCTCCTCAGCCATCTCAGCAAGCTCGACTGGAAGGGGCCTGCGGAGCAAGGGTCAGTAAGAGCAACGGAAGGATCAGGAGCGGGGAAAGGAGAAGGCTTACTCATCAGTGGCAAAGTACTTTCTGCACTTCAGCAGGCGACAAGGGTAACCGTCGCCCAGGGCCTCCCTTCTCTTCCGAAGAGCCCCAAAGTCCACGCGGAAGCGGCCTAAGAGTCGGGCGCAGGGATCGACCTGCGACGAAGATGGAGCATCAAGACGATCAGCATCAGGGGCGCCTGCCTGATGTGCGCCGCCAATCGCCTCCCCAAGAGAAGCAGCTGGAGCCTCAGGGGCCCCAGTCACAGGCGCAGAGGGCAGCTGTTTGTCACCCTCAGCCTCAGCGGTACGAGCCCCGGTAACTGCTTCCTCATGAGACTCGCCCGGTGCCGTCACCATGCCGGGAGTCCCCTCGGCCTCTGGCGCCTCGTACCTCCCTGCTCCGCCACTCGAGGACGAGCCGCCTTGGCTGACTAGAAGGGCAGTCACCACCACCGGATTCTCGCGAGACCCCTAAAGGCCGGCGGGGCGCAGCCCCCACTCATCAAAGGCAGGCATCTGCTTCACAAAGTCGACCTTGCTCTGGCAGAGGTATAGCAAGGCCCCTCCCTGCCGGACGCTGCCGGGATTGGGGTCCCCAGCCAGGGTCAAGAGCGTCGTCTTCAGCACCTCAGGAGCCAGACCCTCTTCCTGGAGCCTCATACTATCCTCGCGCCCACGGAAGGCCCACATCCAGCGAGAGTGGCGTTGAAGAGGAGCAATGCGGCATAGCAGGAACTCCTTCACCACCTTGGGCGCTGTCGCACCAAGCGACCTTAAGAGCGCGAAGCAGCAATAGATGAAGACGAGCCGGGGGCTCTCAAGCGCCACCTGGCCCCAGCCCGAATTGGAGACTTCAGGCGAGGTCGGCTCCGTTAGCAGGGGGCTGGGCACCCCTGCGTCCACATACAGCCACCGCTCGCGGAACCCAACCACGGACAGGGGGAGCTTGAAGTCAATCCCAGAGGCGGCAGTCTCTGGTGCGGCAACGAAGCTTACGCACGCCCAGCATTGGGTAGGGTCGACAAGATGCAGCGAGAAGCAGTGGCGCAGCAAGGCAACTGAAGGAGAGATACCCACCATAGCTTCGCAGACGAAGGCGAAGACCGAAGGGAGGGTGATGGATTCAGGACTCAGATGCAGGATGTGGATCTGATAGTGGGAGAGCACGGCATTGAAGAAATCAGAAAAGGGGGGAACCAGACCTGCCCATAGGGCGTCGGCGAAATATGGGACCTCGGTAACTATCCTGCCGATGGAGAAGTGGGACGCGGGCTAGGCTGTCGTTCTCCCGCATTCATTGAAGATGGTGGCCAGAGCCGAGCTGACCTTACCCAAACCCTCGGTGGGGGCCGCCAATGGCGGCGGGAGAGGCGGAGACACGGGATTCTTCCCTCTTCCCTTCTTCGTCGGGGCCATGGCGATAGGAAAGGGGGGGAGAAGGATTCGAGATTGAATTGAAAACAGAAACCAGGGTTTGAGCGGAGGAAGGACAGGAAGCGCTCGAGCGATAAAAGGGGAACGGCTGCGTACGACTACGGGTCTGCCTAGCAAGGTGCAAGATAAGGAGGGCGTGGGGGAACAGTGCCGCCCACGTCCAATCAACCGCCACGCGGCGCCCAAGGCCGCAGGCTGTTAGGGCCCGCGGCGCTTCGCTCTTGCCCTTCCGCCTCGCTGCACGGCCAAGTCCGGGCGCGCCTTGGGCCCGGGGGCTACTGTCGGCGTTCTGGGAATGGGGGTCCCCAGACTTGCCTGCCTGCGGCCTGCGGCGTGGCTCAAAGGGGGGCCCATCACGGCCCATCTTCACCAACACAAACTCAAGACCCTCGCGAGGGGCCAAGCCTCGCAGGGCGGACGACATGGAGCTTCCTCAGGCACGGCCTCGTCAGGCTAGCTCACGAGGAGGCGGAGAGATCAAGGCGGGGTACCTCGCGAGGTGCCCATGACGCAAGCCATGACGACTCAGGGTGCCAGGCGGGTGCCAGCCCGCGTAGCGTCCTCCTTTCCTCTTTGGTGCAAAGGGGGCAAGCGCAGCGGCGGAGTACCGAGGCATCAGGCAAAGGTTGCCATTTCGGTGCAACGAGACCAAGACCAGGAGGACTACGAGACGGAGGTCACCATGGGGCCCAAGACGGCGTCATCACCAGAGGTTTGCGCAGGCGAAGACTACTTTTGTCAGGATAGTTGATACTTGCTGTCCCCTTTCAAATTAGCCCGCCATTGTTGGCTCCCTTCCCGCTCAATATTTGGGGAGAGGACCAGGGCCACTATAAATAGGACCGGCCACCCACGTAGCAAGGGTTCAGCTCAGTCTCCTCCAAGGGGTTCAGCTCAGTCTCCTCCAAGGGGTTCGGCTCAGGCTCCTCCAGGGGCTCGACAAGTAGAGTGGTGGTAAGCAGAGAGAGAGAGTGAGATAGAGAAAGGTGGCTGAACTCCTCCCAACAGTTCATCGCCCCAGCCAAGAACAGACCCTCGCGACGCTGTTCTCCCTTGTACTGTTCATCATCATCAGCCCAAGAGGCAATCCACCACACCACACACTAGAGTAGGGTATTACACCACAATGGTGGCCCGAACCAGTATAAACCCTGTGTCCCTTGTGTTGTTCTTTTCATAGCTTTGATCCTAGTGTGGCGGAGGGGCGCAGGAAGGTAGGAGGCGAAATCTCCGCGCGCACCCCAGTGTTCGAACCTCAAGGGTCTGCCAAAACCCAAAATCCGACAACAAATATTTAGGAACGAAGGAGTTTAATTTTGTGCATGGCACATGGACCCCGATGATGAAGAGGCTTCTGGCAATGCTATCAAGCTTCCATCATTTGTGTACATAATTGACGTACTATACAAATAATTTTCCAACGACATGAAATTGTACAATGGTGTGAGCTTTCAGCTTTTGTTTCGCGTGTCTTGCCATCGATGCTCTTTCAGAAACAATAAAAAACTAACTTCCTTGCTAATGCATGTCAATTATTAGCAGATCAGAGCTAATAATTACAGCACAACTAAAGACAAAGTTGTGAGAAGGTGTTAAATTAAAATGGATCCATGCTTTCATTGGCAGCAACGTCCCCCCAGCTCTGTCTAAATCAACAAGGCATGTTGGGAAAAAAGTAGCTGTCTGCAGCATGCAACATTCCGATCATTTTGTGCAGTTCCACTAAAATAGAGCTGAGCGTCCCTGTTCCAAAGATATCAAGTGTGATTACGATAATAGAGGACTGCTGATGAAACAATAAACACACAAATAGAAGCCGGTCACCTTTGCAGTCTCTCTTAAGACTAACTAGTTGGAGAAGATTAGGCTCGGAGTTTGATGAGGAGGATAGAGCAAAACCAATCTCCCTTTGTGTAGTCGCACTGAAATGTAGAGACGTTGCCCGTGTGACATTTTAGTACAACTGCACAAAATACTCTTAAGAAAAAAGTGATTTGTGTAGTTCACCAAAAGGTCGCAATAGCAACGGCGTAAAATGGATAGCCCTGTTTGCAAAAATGAGGTAGAAAGGAAACAATTACTGGCCAATAATAGTTGATGACACATGCGACGACAAAAAAGAAGCATATTCCTTGTCCTAAGGGAAGATAACAACACGGTTGTGTTTTTCTAAAACGGTGTGAAGACGAGAATGCAATATGGAAAGTACGCCGGACGAGCGATGTTTTGGGCAAAGAACTATGGAAGATCCATATGCAGCGATGTGGGAAAACGGGCAGTGGAGCAAGGCCGCAGGGGATACCTAGAGGTCGTCGGGATGTAACTAGGTGAGCGGCGGCGGGCGGAATCTTCGAGCAGGTGGCGTAGGCCCTTCCGCGTCGGAGCTTGGTCAAAGAGAACGATGTGTACCCTAGATCGGGACGTGCTGCCTCGGCGCCATCGAACGGAGAAACGATGCACTTCCTCCCTTTCCCCCGGCGGACGGGATGTGGCCGGATTAGTGACCAACGGTGAGAGAGAGAGGCCACCGCACTCCCTTTCCCCCGGCGGATGAGATGTGGCCGGATCAGTGACCAACGGTGAGAGAGAGAGAGGCCACTGGAGCCTTGTGTGAGATACTCTGAAGAGCGGACTACCTTTTCCTCCATAAAAATCGTTTTATATTCTGTGTACGTGCCATTGAGCGCTATAACTTTATTTAAAAATAACGCGGCAACACGTCAAGTCAAACTTTGTTTCGTGCACGCGTGGTACACGACCTCCCTAGGTAAACAACCGCTACAGGCGTTCAAATTAGCACGTGGGCTGCCATTTCGTAAAGAAATGAGCTCCACCGTGTACCCGCCCGGGTCTGGCTGGGCACGAAGCGTGAGTACATGCACGGTGCACCTATTCTCTTCTTGTATACGTACACCACCTGCGTGGGGTTGTGTGAGAGAGATACAAACCTACAGAGATATAGTGTGTGGGTTCTTGAGAGTTTTTTTTGGGGGGGGGGTCAATCAAAAAATTTAACATATGCAATGTGTGTGAAATAGAGTCCTGGATATAACATATATATAGAGGGGGCGAATATCAATAAGAGAGGAGATGGCTGCTTGTTGTCTGTGCACGTGTGTGTGAGAGACGGGTCAGGAGGCATGCACGAATGATGAGGGGGGACGATGTGGCTGTGGTAAGCAGACGTAACTACATAGGAAGATCAATCGCCCTTTGTAAGAGAAAGGAGAGACATAACTTGTGAGGTACGTTGATCGATGGGGGGGTAGTTAAAGTTGATCTAGGTATATGTTGGGAGATCGATCGGTATACATGCATGCATGTGTTAGAAGCAAATGAGGCATGAGGAGAAGGATAGAGAGAGAGGGATGCATGTAGGAGGTGGTACGAGAGGCATACTATATCGAGGGGGAGGAGTGTGCGAGTACGAGAACGATGAAAAGAGTGGTGGGGGTGAGGCATGGACAGTGACAAGAGAAGAGGGGAAGCTTGTGTTTGTGCTAGGCACACCTGGCTAGAGAGGCATATCGATCGATGTGTGCCGTAAAGAAGGAGCTAGGGGGCCTACACACACCGTGGGTGAACGACCTAAAGTGAAAAGACGAATTTGCGCGATGGAGCTAGAGAATGCTGAGGGAGGGTGAGAGGGATGCGGGCGTGTGCATGCACAAGAGAAAGTTAGCGCTAGCTACAAAGATAAGAGGGTTGTGTGGGTGTAAAAGACGAATAGAGATCATATATACTTCATTATAAAAAGCGAATTCGGATATTTGAAGAATTTATCATAGTGTTTAAAACCGACGGATGTGTGAATATATATAACGGTGATACACATGGTGTGGTTACGAACATGGTATACTACATTTAATATGTTTTATCTCTACTCTTATAAAAAACGGAGTTGTTGATGATGGTGTGCCTGCCATCCTGCATTATAGGCCATCTGATTTATATCTGGCGGATAGCAAGGAAACTATGATGGTTGAAGTTGGCAACAATCATGATTGTAGATTCTTATTGAAATAGAGAAACGAATTCAAATTTAGTTCGAATTGCAGCGGTAGTATAGACATTTGGAATGCACTAAAATGTTGGTATGAGTAGGTTACATGCATTATACAGCAAGCGAAAAAATTTAATCAGACATAACATGGATTCATACTCCCTCCTTCCATCTATATAGGGCGTAATGAGATTTTTAAGACCGCCTTTGACTATTGACAAGATTAATAGTACATGACATGCACAATGTGAAAATTATATCATTGAAAGAACCTTTCACAGACGAATTTAACGGTGTGCTTTGTGTAAGTTGCATGTCATATATCATTGCTCTAATATTTGGTCAAAGTTAGCATCGAAAAATGCATTAGGCCCTCTATAGATGGAAGGAGGGAGTAGCTTTGAATAGCATTTGTATAGTAAAACGGGGCAAGACTCTCTCTTTGTGTGGTGTGAATAGTTTTATTTTGCGTTTTCTTTTTGGTTGAGGGAAGTGCGAATTGATTTCGTACGTACAAGTACAATATTACTACACGTTAGGCTTGTCCCTAAAATTCAACCCGCGTCTTGTTATATCCCGAAAATTCAGATATCGTGCTCCCAAAACTGGCGCCTTCACAACCCGCGGCTTGCTATCCCGAAATTACAACGCGCGCGAAAACTCCCTCCAGCTGCCAAATCCCGACACGCGAAATCCCCCTTCTAACCCTGAGCCGAAAGGGCCGCTAGTTCAAATCGGTGGGGGGTACTTTTGTAACACACCCTACATTTTGGACAAGCGCGTTCCTAAGTCATGCTTCACCCCCTCCCATCGCCCCCTTTTCGCCATTCAAAATCCCAGGCCGCCATAACCTCTCCGCTCCAGCCGCGAAACCCCACCCTCCTCCGTCCGCCACGTCACCGCTGCCCAGCCGGAGCCTCTTCCCCGACGATGTCGTCCAGCGCAACAGCTCGACGTCCCTCGTCCACCTCCCCGGATGAGGATCCGTCGTCCCGCCAGTTCAGCCGCCCCATCCTCCACCTCCAAGGAGTTGCTCCGACGATCGCCTCGTCTATCGCGGCTGCTCCATCCCCACAGCGCCGCTGAGGGAGTCCTGGATTAGGGGGTGTTCGGATAGCCGAACTATACCTTCAGCCGGACTCCTGGACTATGAAGATACAAGATTGAAGACTCCGTCCTGTGTCCGGAAGGGACTTTCCTTGGCGTGGAAGGCAAGCTTGGCGATACGGATATTCAGAAGGGTTTTAGTCCGTAGGACAACATACACATCAACAATCATACCATAGGCTAGCTTCTAGGGTTTAGCCTCTCTGATCTCGTGGTAGATCTACTCTTGTACTACCCATATCATCAATATTAATCAAGCAGGACGTAGGGTTTTACCTCCATCGAGAGGGCCCAAACCTGGGTAAAACTTCGTGTCCCTTGCCTCCTGTTACCATCCGGCCTAGACGCATAGTTCGGGACCCCCTACCCGAGATCCGCCGGTTTTGACACCGACATTGGTGCTTTCATTGAGAGTTCCTCTGTGCCGTCGCCGTCAAGCCCGATGGCTCCTACGATCATCAATGGCGATGCAGTCCAGGGTGAGACCTTCCTCCCCGGACATATCTTCGTCTTTGGCGGCTTCGCACTGCGGGCCAATTCACTTGGCCATCTAGAGCAGATCGAAAGCTACGCCCCTGGCCGTCAGGTCAGATTTGGAAGTTTAAACTACATGGCTGACATCCGCGGGGACTTGATCCTCGACGGATTTGAACCACTGCCGAGCGTGCCGCACTGTCACGACAAGCATGATATAGCTCTGCCGCCGAACAGTGCCCTGGAGGCCGCACCCGCATCGGCTCCGACCCTTAGTTCGGAGCCGACCGCGCCGATCGAGGATGGGCGGTTGGACGCCACCTCGGGGGCTGCGATCCAAACGGCGATTGAGCCGAACACCAGCCCTGTACTCTCCGAGGCTCATGACTCCAAGGAGCCGGTCTCCTCTCCGGACTCCGAACCCTCCGCGCCCCTGCCAGTCGAATCCGATTGGGCACCGATCATGGAGTTCAATGCCGCAGACATCTTTCAGCACTCGCCTTTCGGCGATATCCTGAAGTCACTGAAGTCTCTCTCTTTATCAGGAGAGCCCTGGCCGGACTACAATCAGCAAGGTTGGGGTACGGACGATGAGGAAATTCAAAACCCACCCACCACCCACTTCGTAGCCACTGTCGACGACTTAACCGACATGCTCGACTTCGACTCCGACGACATTAACGGTATGGACGCCGATGAAGGAGACAATGAAGAACCAGCGCCTATTGAGCCCTGGAACGCCACCTCGTCATACGACGTATACATGGTGGACGCACCAAAAGATGACGACGAAGAGCGCAAGGACGCACCGAAGGATTGTTCCCTCGAAAAGCAGTCAAAGCGGCGACGCAAGCGCCACCCCAAATCCCGCCTCGGCAGAAATAGCGATCACATAGACCCAGTGCTGGAGCAGGGCGAACCACTGCCGGACAACGGCAATCCGGATAATCAAACCAAACAAATAAACCCTATCAAGGATAATGGTCCGGACGACATAACGCCGGACAGGCACCCGGAGCAGCAGAACTCCCGTAAAAGGCTTGTTGCCACCGCGAGGAGCCTCAAAAAGCAGAAGCGAAGGCTCAAGGCCGCACAAGACACACTCCAATTCAGATGGAGCAAAATACTCAACACTACAGCAAGGTACAACGACAATCGCCCCTCCAAGAGCTACCCAAAGCGGAAGCTGCTACCCGAATTCGATGAGGATGCCGCAGACCTCCCACAACCAAATATCAAAGCAGCCACCTGGTCGGATAGACGACCCCTCAACCAACACAGAGCGGCATACAACGCCGCTCACAATACAACACGCGACCCAGGCGAGGGTTCGCACCCAAAGGACGGCGCAACAAGATCCATCTATGGACCACGCAAGCGCCCCCCAGCATACAATGCAATACAACAAATATCCGAACAACGCGGTACACCCAGCTACAGGGGTGCCGCACACCCTCTATGTTTCACCGACGAGGTGCTGGACCATGAATTTCCAGAGGGATTCAAACCCGTAAACATAGAGGCATACGACGGAACAACAGACCCCGGGGTTTGGATTGAGGACTATATCCTTCATATCCATATGGCTCGACGAGATGATCTCCACGCCATCAAATATTTACCCCTCAAGCTCAAAGGGCCAGCTCGTCACTGGCTCAAAGGCCTTCCCGACAGCTCCATTGGAAGTTGGGAATAGCTTGAAGACGCCTTTTGCGCAAATTTTCAAGGGACTTATGTCCGACCTCCGGATGCGGATGATCTGAGTCACATAACTCAGCAGCCCGGAGAGTCAGCCCGAAAGCTTTGGAATAGGTTTCTTACTAAAAAGAACCAGATTGTCGACTGTCCGGACGCCGAAGCCTTAGCGGCTTTCAAGCATAGCGTCCGTGACGAATGGCTCACCAGACACCTTGGCCAAAATAAGCCGAGAATGATGGCCGCATTAACAAACCTCATGACCCGCTTTTGCGTGGGTGAGGACAGCTGGCTGGCCAGATACAGCACCAGCGACCCCAGTACATCGGATGTTAGAGATGGAAATGGGAAATCACGGCACAACAGCAATAACAAACGCCGGAATAAAGAAGACAACACGAAGGGCACGACAGTAAATGCCGGATTCAAAAGCTCTCGGCCAGGTCAAAAGCTGCCCATTAAAGGCACCAAGGATGAACTGTCCAGCCTCAACAAAATTCTGGACCAAGTATGTCAGATCCACAGTATCCCGGGTAAACCTGCTAATCATACCCATAGAGAATGTTGGGTCTTCAAGCAGTCCGGCAAGCTCAACGCCGTACACAAGAGGGAGGACACACCAAGTGAAGACGAGGACGAGCGCCCCAAGCAAGACACGGGGGAACAAAAGAAATTCCCACCAGAAGTCAAAACAGTAAATGTACTACACATGATCAAGGGAAAAAACAATACGACACCCCCAGGAAAATATACCCAAGTGCCTGTCACCTTGAAGTCCTGCCAACGGTCGTCTCAACCGATCACTTTCGACCATTGTGATTACTCAGCAAGTATCCGACACGCAGGATGGGCTGCCTTGGTATTAGACCCAGTAATCGGCGGATATCACTTCACACGAGTCTTGATGGACGGCGGCAGCAGCCTAAACCTAATATACCAGGATACAATCCGCGGGATGGGGTTAGACCCAACACAAATTCGCCATAGCAATACTACCTTTAAAGGAGTAACGCCAGGCCCAGGGGCTTGTTGTACGGGCTCCCTCCTACTACAAGTTATATTCGGCTCCCCCGGTAACTTCCGTCGCGAGCATTTAACTTTCCACATCGCTCCGTTTCAAAGCGTCTATCAAGCACTGCTAGGACGCGAAGCTTTCGCTCGCTTTAATGCAATACCACACTACGCCTCCCTCACACTCAAGATGCCCGATCCACGTGGCATCATTATAGTGCATGGAGACATCAAGCGCTCTCTGCGCGTCGAAGAGAGTGAGGCTGCCTTGGCAGCCGAACATTAAAGACGTCCGGACCAGCGATCGAGTCCGGCGCCGCTATTTACACCAAATAAGTGATCACACCCCCATTCGTCAATACAAGGGGCTCAACGCGCGCAGACAAGTGACGATCATCGTGCTACACCCGTCCAGGATACGGCACAACGGAGACGCAGGCGCAGACGTGTAGCAGGGACCCGCTCAAAGGATTCTTTTTAGATAAAGACCCTGCGTAAACCTTTTTTACTGTCTCTTGTTGATACATATCCACCATTGTGAAGGATGCTGACGTCTTGGCATGTGGCCATGCCAGAACAATGCACGTACCTGGACACAAGGGGCTTCTTACAAAGGCCATTATTCAGGCCCGGTTTATACCACAAAGACCGAATACGTTAGGGAGTGTTCGGCGTCGCGAGTTTGGCCCTATATGCATCAGCTCCGAATCATTGTCTTTGGTCAAATGTTGGGTTTGCCCGGCTCCTGTGTTTTGGTGCCTTACGTTTCGCTTTACTGGCTAAGGTAGCACCAGGAGAACTACTGCGATTGTGCCCTGGTTCATCCGGACGAGCACCTCAGTAGAGAAAGCCGAAAACTGACTGTCATGATATAGCGTGAGACTGGTCAACCACTCGATGACCTGTGGGAATGTTAGAATTCCTCTGCCTTAATGAAGGGCCGTTTTCCGGCTAGGCATATACGCACCCCGAGATTGGGAGAGTGCGGAGCTACTAGGGGCTATCTAGTAGCCCCACTGTCAAACTCCTATGGCTAAGTGAAAGTGTTAAAGCATTATAGTCCGGTTGCCTCGCTCGCTCCGCTATCACCTCCTTAATAGGACCAAGACATTGGGTTAAGTGTGAACGCGTGTTTTTGCTAGCACCTCCGCTTTATATGCGTGGGGGTTGAAGCCGACGACTGCAATCTTTCAGGTTTTACACACGTATACAAAAACGGCCGCCCAGGAGGCATCATATTACTTTCAGGCAAAAGTATAAAAAATAGCCTTATAAAACTCTATAAAAGCATTTCGCTTACAATGAGATTACATATCACTCAAACATAATATTTTTTGAGCACTGGGTCTCTACCAAACGGGCACCCTCAAGAACTTCTTCAAAGTAGTGCTCACCAGCCTTTCAACCTATAGCCGAATCCCGCACTGCAACATTGGTAGCATCCATCTCCGCCCAGTATGCCTTAACACGGGCAAAGGCCATCCGTGCGCCCTCTATGCACGCTGACCTCTTCATCGCATCAATGCGCGGCATCACATCGAGTAACTGCTGCACCAAGCTGAAATAGCTGTTTGGTTTTGACCCTTCTGGCCATAACTGATCCACAACAGACCTCATGGAGAGTCCGGACAACCTATTTAGTTCGGCCCATTCGGCTAATTGGTCACTCAATGAAAGTGGACGCTCGGGAGTATGGAATTGTCTCCAAAACAGCTGGTCCACTCCACGGTCCGTCTGACCCTGGAAGTACTTGGCCGCATCGGCAGCGCTCACCGCCAAATCCATATACACATCCTCCGAGCTCCACAGCCGATCCAGGGGGGCATACCGTGGATCTCCGAACTTCCTCTGCAACATAAAGGATTTCCCAACTACAATATCCTCGGCTTCTCGCAACTCCTCCTTCTTTGCCCTCATAGCAGAGCGGAGGTCCTTTCTTGTCGCAGCAGCCTTTTCAAGGTCCGATGCCTTCGCCTAGTTTTCCTTTTCAAGAACCAGGCAACGGTCGGCGGCGTCTTTTAATTCTATGGACATCTTGGCCATCTTGTCTCGGCTCTCGCCGTGTGCGGCCTTCTCGGCTTGCAACTCTTCGGCCGCCTTTAAAGCAGCCGCATTACCCAACCTCGCTTGTTCCTTGACTCGGGCAAGTTCTGCCCGCAAGGCTTCAACATTGGCAGCCCCATCTGCAGTCACAACATATTAAAGATACTGGCATCATGCTACTCTTCCTATGTGACGTTCACCAGATAATGACACTTACCCTGTGCCTCGTCAAGCCTTTTGTTAACAAGCTCGATGTCGGCGTCTGCCGCATCCAACTGCCGTTCTAAATGGGCAAAGTCGCTAGTCCGGCTAGCCACCGGAGCTTCCATCACCTGCACATCGAGGCAGTATGGTTATTACCTGGGAATATGATCCTCTATTTGTCGTCGTTTCCAATGACAACCAGAGTCTCAGGGGCTACTATCTACACAGGGCACACCTAGTATGTGCAGGACTATCATACATTATTTTACGTACCTCAAACCCTGTCAGTAGACTCATAAAAGCTTTATGCAATCCGCTTTCAGCGGACGAGATTCTCTCCATCACCGTATTCATCAGCACACGGTGTTTATCTGAGATGGCCGCTCGCCCCACCAACTCCCTCAGAACATCCGACCGCAGACTAGACGGTGCCGGACTCGTTTGTCTGCTCTCTTCGGGAGCCGGACACTGGGAACTTCGGGGGTCGACAGGATTATCTTCCGGCCTCGCCGGACTCGGAGAGGCCCTTCGGGACGACACTTCAGGGTCGCCCGCTTCCGGAGCGGAGGAGTCCGGAGGGGACATTTCGCTCTCCATCATCTCTGGAAGAAGATCCCCCAAAGACGAGCTCATTTGAGAGGGGATAAGGCCCGAACTGCAAAGATACATGTAGCGGTTATCTTCTCAGAAGAAAAGACGACATATCTGTACTATTAAGGTATTTTGGGTCACTTACAACTCATGGGGAATTGATCCCCTCGCGGACTTTGTGCGGCAACGGCGCCCCCCGAGGTAGGACCCTCTATGGGAGACTTCTTCCCTTGTTTGGAAGTTTCGGCTTCTGAATCCCCGGGCGCAGTTCTTTTCCTCTTCTGGTCATCTTCCTTCATGGAGACGCTCGCTCCCTCGGCTAGAATGGGCAGCGTTGAGGGCCCGCGTCCGCCCGCATTACCATCCATAGTATTTTCCTTTAAAGGCTCCGGGCAGGGTGCGGTCTGGAGCATCTTCCCCAATACCGGATTTTCCAAACCCTCAGGGAGGGGCGCAGAACACCGAATCAACTTCGCCTTTGTTAACCAGTCCTGGTCAAAAAGCAAACTCTTAGAAATAGCTTCGTAACAAAGGAGAGATAGTACGTTCGCCCGGAAGATGCCTTACCTGTTCGGCGATGCGGTTGCTACTCAGGCCCGCGTCCTCGGTGATTTCCGGACACTCCACTTGAGGTCCGAAGAACGACTTGTACATCTCCTTGAGCGTTAGGCCAAGGAAATTTTGAATGGAGCGCGGTCCCTCGGGATTAAACTCCCACAAGCGAAGAGGCCGGCGTTTGCAAGGCTGGACTTGGCGAACCAGCATAACTTGTGCTACCGCAACCAAACTGAAATCTCCATTAAAGAGATCTTGAATGCGGCTCTGCAGTATAGGCACGTCCTTGGCCGGACCCCAGCTCAATCCTCTGCTAATCCATGACATCAGTTGTGGTGGAGGGCCCGGGCGGAAGACAGGGGCGGCCGCCCACTTGGCACTTCTAGGAGCCGTGATGTAGAACCACTCATGTTGCCACAATTCAGACACCTCTGGAATGGAACCTTTGGGCCATGCAGCTCCCGTCATCTTGCGTATTGAGGCACCTCCACAATCCGCATGTTGCCCCTCGATCATCTTCGGTTTTACTTCAAAAGTCTTGAGCCATAGGCCAAAGTGAGGGGTAACCCGGAGGAAGGCCTCGCACACAACAATAAATGTCGTGATATGAAGAAAGGAGTCCGGAGCTAGATCATGGAAATCTAGTCCGTAGTAAAACATCAAGCCCCTGACAAAAGGATCCAATGCAAGGCCTAGACCACGGAGGAAGTGGGAGACGAACACGACGCTCTCGTTGGGTTCGGGGGAAGGGACGGCCTGCCCCCGGGCAGGCAGCCGATGCAGAATCTCGGTGGTCAGATATCTGGCCTCCCTCAACTTTTTGACGTCTTCTTCCGTGACGGAAGAAGGCACCCATCGGCCTTGAAGGCTAGATCCGGACATGACTGAAGGTTCGGAGCACCTGACCTGAACTTTGGGCGTTTGAGCTTGAGGTAGGGGAATGATTCGATTGAGCACAGGAAGGAAAAATAAAAGGCCTCGTCCCTTTATAAAGAGGGTGGATATCGAGCGTCCTCCCTGTGTCCATTTGGACTTGCCTGTGATCTAGGAGTCCTAAAAGCGGTTGGGTTACCCACGCCCGTATTAATGAGAATCCCGGAATAAGAGGACACGATCTCTTCTTTAACAAGATGTGCCAAGGAAACCGCCTCGCATAACGCGCTAAGATGGGACAGTAAAACGGTTCGAATAAAAGCTTGGCCGTGGCATGATGTCGCACTATGGAATACGTCAGCAGATTAGATTTGTGTAAATATTATTCTCTCTATGGCAAAATGTGGAAACTTATTTTACAGAGCCGGACACTATATTTGTGTTCAAAATCTTCTATGAAGTACTTGGAGGAGGAACCCGCCTTGCAATGCCGAAGACAATATGCGCGCCGGGCTCGTCGTCATTGAAGCCTGGTTCAGGGGCTACTGAGGGAGTCTTGGATTAGGGGGTGTTCGGATAGCCGAACTATACCTTCAGCCGGACTCCTGGACTATGAAGATACAAGATTGAAGACTCCGTCCCGTGTCCGGAAGGGACTTTCCTTGGCGTGGAAGGCAAGCTTGGAGATATGGATATTCAGATCTCCTACCATTATAACCGACTCTATGTAACCCTAACCCTATCCGGTGTCTATATAAACCGGAGGGTTTTAGTCCGTAGGACAACATACACATCAACAATCATACCATAGGCTAGCTTCTAGGGTTTAGCCTCTCTGATCTCATGGTAGATCTACTCTTGTACTACCCATATCATCAATATTAATAAAGCAGGACGTAGGGTTTTACCTCCATCGAGAGGGCCCGAACCTGGGTAAAACTTCGTGTCCCTTGCCTCCTGTTACCATCCGGCCTAGACGCACAATTCGGGACCCCCTACCCGAGATCCACCGGTTTTGACACCGTCAGCCGCCTTAACCTGCTCCACCGGAACCGCAACATCCTCACCGACTCCTCGGACGAAGCCGAGGCCGACTCGGCGCCACCAAAGAGGTTGTACACTCATCGCATCGCACCTTCTCCTTAACTCGAACTCCCGGTGCCGACGGTGCTCCATCCCGCACCCCCATGGAGCGGCTACCTTGAAGCCAGCGCCGCGGGTGACATCTCCATGGCGGCTCTCCCCCAGTGCGAGGCCCCTTCGGCGGCGGCATCCATACCAGCCAGATCTACTGCTGCTGCTCCGGCTCTCGCTCGATCGCTCGCTCGCCCAGCTGCTGCTGCTGCTCTCCCCCTCGCTCGTGCTGCTGCTCTGCTCCGATTAAGCCACACTTCAGTCGACTGAATCGACTTTTGGGTCAGTCGATTTTCAGGGGTTGGGGGGGCTCGCCGGAGTTAAGGAAGAACCTCCCGCAGCGGGGACGGGGGCTCGCCAGAGAGGTACCCCACTATCTGTCTTAGGGTTTAGGGTGGGGGCGGGGGGCCTAGAGGGCTGGCCGGGGCGGCGGTGGCGAATTGTTTCGGGGCGGCGAGGCAGCGCTGGGGCCGGCAGTTCGGCCGGTGGTGGCTAGCGGCTCAGGGGGGTGCATGTTGAAGATGAACTGCAGGCCCTCCCTAAACTACATGTCAAGTGCCTCTCTGCTACCATTGCGTTCAGTTTCGACAGTAGCATTCAGATTCCACAGTAAATTTCAGTTTTGACAGTTAAGTTCAGAGTCAACAATTTTTATCTCATCTGTTGTAGTCAGGTGGTTTTTGGTGATGTTAATTTTACATCCATTTTACATCATCTATTGGAGATGCTATTAGAATCCCACTTGATATTGACGATGTCTGTCTTGTGCTGCTTCAGCCTTGACGTCTTACGGCTCACCGGAGCTACTCCAATGACAGAACGATCCGTCACAACAGAGCAGTGCCCTGCGCGCCGTCTACAGACTCCTCAGATCTTCCTCCACACCTCCGACAGCCACCTCTGCCTCAACTGCTTCAGCGACCAACCCAATGATGCTGAGGTCGACACGGCTACGGCAAAGAGGTTGTACACTTGTTGCATCACTTATTACTATACATTCACGTCGATCCATTAGGGCTATTTTGGTTCAACGGAAAAACATCGATCCACTGGTTGTTACCATCACTCTAAATTTCTGCATGCTCTCCTTACATAATCTCACCATATTTTTTTCGTATGCATGTCAGATATTGTACACAGTCATGCTGAACATGTAGAGAAAAAGAGAAGAGTTTTGCGCGGCAATACAATGTCATGCAGACATCGCTCCATGGTGGGTTCAATGGCAAACCCTCCCCACCCCTCTCCAGATTGTAATCCAGAGGAAGATATCTGTTCTGAGGCGGATTCGTACGCCGCTGACCACTCCTATTTACCCCCCAAGGTGTTTGCTCTACCTTGGCATGATGCTGTTAGTCATATCATGCATATGTTGCCTTGCAGTGCCTACTTTTAACATCATATATGTCATCTGCTTAGTTTAGACATGTTCTGTAATGCCACCTGTTTAGTTTCTATATCATATATGGGAATTATGCAGTCTCATGTCTTTTAGCCAGCCATAATATATGTGAAATGTGCAATGCCATCCTGTTTAACCAGGCATCATATATTTGAATGATATCTTGCCCATCCTTTTCTTCATTACATTTCCATTTGTCGACATTGTTTGTACATTAAACTACTCTTCCTGTGAATCAGCCATTTGGGTGGGAGATGGAAATATCTGGAGTGAAAACAAGGCCTTCAGAGCAGACAGTGCTACCTGTCGAAGCAGATCTCTTGTTGGGTCCCGATAGCTCCTCAAAGATGGATTCAGAGACAGATGACCAGTCCTATTCCCCCACTGAGGTGTATGCTCTAACTTGGCACGGCTATACTGCTCATATCATGCATACGGTGTCTTGCATTGCATAGTTTAGACATCATATACACAATATTCAACACCATGTTCTTAGTTCAGACATCATATCAAATGCCCTCTATTTAGCATATAAATCACATATGTGAATTAAATGATGCGATCCTGATTACTTAGATAACATGTAGGTGAATTATGTCATGCGATCCTGTTTAGTTATTCATCATATCTTTGAATTATGTTATGCTATGCTATCTAGTTTAGATAGACATCATATATGTGAAATTATGTCATGCTATCCGTTTTAGTTAAAAAATATACATGTCAACTATTTCATGCCCTCTTTTTCCACACTATCTATTGCATCTGTCTCTCATACAATGTCTGTACATTCAACTATGTTTCCTGTTTATCAGCCATTTGAATTGGAGCGGGTGATGCCAGTATCTAGCGGACTAAAAACACAGTCTTTAAATAAAACAGTGCTACCTCTTGGTGGAGATAGCACCCTGGTTGTACATGCACAAGAAACAGCCCTACCACACATAACCCAAACTCTTGCAGATTGTACCCCTACCACAATGGACAGAGAACCAGCTTCACCCAATCTAACCCCAACCCCAGCCGATAGTAACCCAGTTCCTGTTGACACAGCACCATCTCCACCACAGAGCTCCCAAACAAGAGCAGTTAGTAAGGCAGCTCCAGTGCCATAGGGCCAGTACTATCACGGCGAACCCCAACTCCACCAGTTAGTAAGCCTATTCCAGTGGAGGAAGCACAACCAGCTAGTCATAGTTTAGCATCTATCGCATTTGATGTTGTTAAATCGTATGTGCGTATCTTCCCATCTTGGAAATATTATACTGAAGATGAAGGAAAATTCCAGTTGCAGGTGTTTGTCCAGGAGTTATGTGTAAGTAATGTTATTCATCGCAATTACTTTGCTTCGTCCCATACATCCTACCTCCATGATGGTTATAATACAGCAAATTTTCCCATTTTTCTCTATAGAGAAGGACCAATTTGGAAACTCAGGATGAGGTAACTTGTGCTAATACCTCTGCTATCTTCAAGAATGCTTGGTGGCAGTATCGGAATTACCTGAAGAAAACATACTTCACCGGCAAAGAAACTCATCAAATTCCCTTACGTTCTCCTGAGACACATTTACTGGACGATGACTAGGAACGCCTTGTTCTGTACTGGTCCCGAACCAAGAATGTGGTAAGGTCTATGAGCTCATTTTCTATTTTTAAGTTTTTATTCTTGCGTCTTACTGTACTCTGTTCATGTAGAACAAGTGGCTACACCTGAAGAACAAATGTTCTAATTTAAGATTCCATTGCTACCATAGGACATAGATATATGTTTGTTTGATGCTTTTATTATGTACTAGTACTTGGCAATAGAAGACTTGGTAGTTTAATCCTGTCCACCTTACTAATGAACCGGTTCACCGAAATGAGTTTCATATACTAGTACATGCTAAACTTGTTATGTGTCTGCTTGTTTCTTCTTTTAGAATGCTGACAGAATATTGGGGAAGAGTGCCTTATTAAGTAATGGTAAAGGAAGTAATGCAGATAAGGTTCAGGATAGTGACACATCCTGTCTTGGTTCAGTGTTGGAGTTACTAGCCACTACCGCTTGCACAAGCTATTCAAACTCACTGTCTGAATCAGTTCGATTTCTTGAGTCTCAACTACAAGCTGAAAGACATCGATCAGCTGTGCTGCGACAAGAAGCGGAAGGACCGCGGAAGACCCTGGAGCATTCAGATGCATACTTTCTGGTGCAACAGCAAGTGTTGGAGGATTTTAGTGCCAAACAGGACAAAGCTAATCAGCTTGCTAAGCTTATTGCCAGCATGGTGGATACCCAGGATAACATTTCTTGAGCTCTTCTGAAGTTGTTTCAGTTATGCTCTTGTTTTGCTGCCGCATTTATTTGCAGTGGTGGCCAATTTTGACGGCAAGTGTATATGATATGCTGTTTTGTTCCCTATATTTGCACTGGTGGCGAACTTTGATGCCCAGTGGATGTAATATGTGTAATAGCCGTGATAGCCTAGCATTAGTTGCTTGCTTATTTATTTCCTTGTTGTCTTGTTTATTTGTTTGCTTGTAGTCATTGTAGTTCTTCTTCTGCGGTTAACTAGTGGCTGCAATAACCTATTTTTTAAAACTAGGCCACAATAACCATGGGCTAATATTTACTGTAGTGACACTGGGCCTCCTACGGGCTGTAGAAACAGTGGGCCTTCTACGGGCCGTAGAAACAGTAGGCATTCTACGGGCCGTAGAAACAATGGGCCTTCTACGGTCCGTATCATCAATGGGCCTTATACGGGCCGTATGATCGATTGGCCAAATATGGGCCAATAACAGGCCGCATTATGGCCGTAAACGGGCTAGAGTTGGAATCGTCTGTTCATGGGCCAACCGTAACGGTCCATCGTTAATAGGCCGTATTTGATGACGCTATGAAAACGGCCCAACGTATTAACAGACCACAAATGGGCCGACTATAACCACGGGCTGAATTTGGCCCACAAGCAGAAAATGACAGTAATGGGCTGTAAGTAAACGAATGCTGGAAATGAGCCCAAGAATAAATGGGCTCTGAGAAGGCCGAAAGATAACATGGGCTGGAAACGGCCCAACGGAATAAGGGGCCGTTAATGGGTATAAAGTGATACACTCTTCATTACGGGCCAGTTTCACCACGGGCCGTTAATGGGTGTAAAGTGATACACTGTTCATTACGGGCTAGTTTCAGCACGGGCCGTTAATAAGCCAAGAGTTACATAGGGCCTCATATCGGCCGAAAGACGTCATGGGCCATACATGGGCCGGAAGTGAAAACGGGCTGGAATCATATTGGATGGCCCAGATGACGCTACTAGGCCTAATTCGGATAGGGCGTAACGGGCCTTGGGTTAGCGGGCTGTAAATGGGCTATATGTGAACAAGTCGTTAACAGGCTTTCCATGGGCCGGCCCGGCACCTTTTGACCAAGTCAAACGGGCCGGTCTTTTCACAGGAATGGGCCTCTGTTGGATCGTGCCACGTGTCGACGTATCATAGGCGCCTTTCGTCTAATGAGTGGTTGACATCTGTCCCAACGATGAGCCGACATGTGTTTCCTCCAGCCAATGATGATTTTACACGTGGAAAATCCCCATTGGTCGGAGCTGTTAACGGGTTATCAGATCCAAAACCCGACCCGATAGCTTAACGGCATTCCATTGTAGTGGATGCCACGTGTCGGTCACCCTTGACGAAAGGACTTCTGTGACGCGCGATTTATTGTCATGGAAGTGGACACTTCCGTGATGATAATTTTGGTAATGTCATGGAACACTTCTACGACAGCACAGGTATGACTATCTTGATTCTGTCATAAATTTGTCATGGATGTACATGCATGACAAAAAAGCGACCTACTGTGACAAACACGTATCATCACGGAAGTGTATTTTTTTGTAGTCTCTCTCTCTCTTGGATCTTCAATACCATGTTCTCTTCCGAGATCAATCCAATATAATTCTTATGGTTTATTTGTTGGGATCCAATGAATTGTGTATTTATGACCAGATTGTTCATTGGATATATTTGAATCTTTCGAAGTTTCTTTGCTATATAATTTAGTAGATATGTATGCTTTTGGAGTTATTTATCTTCTCTGGACAAGATAGATGGGTAATTCTTCAGAGGGAGTGGATCATAGTAGTGGGTTAGATTCTTGTGGTACTCTAATCTAGTGACAACAAGGACAAATACACATATTGTATTGTTGCCACTAAGGATAAAAGGACGGGGTTTAATCTTATTGCTAGATTTCTTTCTGTCTACATTATGCCAGCTTGCTTATTACGTTGCTTTGTTTTTATTAAACTTAATACCTTGAGATCCATCCTAGATAGTGGCTCCGAGGTGGATAGTAGTAGATGCAGTTGGATAACACTCTCTATCGCGAACGTAATGCCTATACAAGATTATTCTATGAATGATCCAAGTTATAAATGCTGCTTTTTTGTCAATTGCCCAACAGTAATTTGTTTACCATGCCATTGTGTGCTTTCCAGAGAGATGCCACTAGTGAATCTGTGGCCCCAGGTCCATTCTCCATTAATACCCTCTTCTACAAAATTGCTTCTTTATTTGCCTTTATTATTTTGCTATTTCAATATACTGTTATCTATCCATATATTTGCGTTTAGCCTTGTAACTAGCAAGACGAGGGGCTTGACAACCCCCTTGCTAAGTTGGCTACAAGTATTTATTTTGTTTGTGTGCAGGTGATATTTATCTTGTTAACTTCTTGACTCCCATTGGTTTGATTAAACCTTGGTTCCTAACTGAGGGAAATACTTTTGCTTCTTACATCACATTTTCTCTTAGGGGAAATCCAACAACTCCTATGGGAGTAGCAGAAGAATATCTAGCGCCATTGCCAGGGATTCAACATCTACCAAATCAGGTGCCTTCACACAAACTTTTTTTATTTGCTTGTTTTATTTCTTGCCTAGTTACTTTTGCCTTTTTCATGCTTGCATATTTGTTTGCCAATTTTTTCTTTAGAAATACCAAAAATATTTCTTGTTTCTATTTCTACCTTTGTTGCCACCATGTCTACTCTTGATGAAGTTATTTTTGAAAGTGCTAGTGAGGACAATTATATGGAAAATAAAGTGGAAGCACCTACAACACCTACCCATGATAATGATACTCATGATATTGAAATTCCCTTGACTTGGAAAACAAAAAGATTTCACATAGGAAGTGGGAATGTTATTGGATTTTTTTATTCAAGATTTCTTTACTTGTGCGGGAGTCATACTGGCAATAGAGGGGGTCTATTCTTACAAAAACTAATAGTTATGTGGATGCTATAGTTATGCTTGTGGTTGAACTTGAAAGGAAATTTATGCGTATACATCCTGCTTTACAAATAATTTTTTGATCTTCCTAATATTCATGACCCTAGAGAAAAAAATTGGCCACTATTATCCTCATCAATGAATTTTATTTTATAACAAAATGAGCTACAAACATTGTTTTCTTTCTATAAAATTAATCTTGAATGTGCTCCTATAGAAGAAATTATCCATGATGGAGATGCAATGCATAGAATGAAATCTAATGATTATAATGCCTTTGGAGAAAGTGCTAGAAAAAGAGTCCCACCTTCAACTTCAGTTTAGAATTTATTTGAGCACACTAATGATAAATTAGAATGGATTCTTAGAGGGATTGATGATGTATCATCTAGAAATTGGTTTAAGTATACCTCTAACAATATTATGTATGAGGGACTTTATGGAGATAATCCACCACCGCAAGAATTTGAGTCCTTGAATGTCAAAATTACTAAATATATTCCCTTTAATTATTTATTTACCTGTGACAAAGCTTGCTACAAAAAAGGACTTCTTAAGAGAATTTTATCATGATCTATACTTAAAAGAATTAGAAGATGATAAATTGCATTATGCCTAGGTAAAGGGCATTAAATAATATCGCTTGTTGCGAGACATCCCTATATTTATTTTTGCTTTTGTTTTGTTGAGTCAACATGATTATTGCTATTGCAGTAATTTTGTTTGTACATTTCATTTTATTTTTGTGCCAAGTTACTGTTGGGAAACATAGTAGAAAACAAAAAAATCGTACCTACGATCACCCAAGACCAATATGAAGATGCATAATGGTCTGGGATCACCGAGTTGCAGCGAAAGAAGAACGTTTCGGTGTAGATCATACTTGGAGTCCCTATAACTATTGATGAACAATCCCTCATATCGCCCATGATCAGTCCCTTGAACTGAAGACTGAAAGCATGACCTTCTCTACTTGGTTGCAAGCATGTAGCCTTCACGATCCGGCAGCGCTTCACCGTCTAGAGCTAATCGCCACCAAAGAATTAGAGGGGGGATATTATAACCACACAAGGCTTCTAATTATGAGGACAAGAGGATTAATCTAGCTCTAATTAGTCAACTTGGACCAAATAGCACTAGAACTAGAAGAACCAAAGGAGGCTCCAAAACTTGTGTATACAATAGAGCAAAAAACCTAGTATATATAAGTTGGAGGAGGAGCAGGGGACAGCCACCAAGGAGGGAAATATTATTCTTGGGGCACCGGCCATGGGGGAGGAGAAGGACTCCTCCCCAAGTCCAATTCGGCCACCTATAAGGCAAGGGGGGCGCCACTTCCTTATGGGGCCTTGTGGCCCATAATTCCCTCCACCTCTCGGCCTTTTAAGGCCCGTTGATATTTAAATTAAATATAAAATGTTCTAAATAATTCTACACCATTATATATTTTAATATATCGCTAACACCCAATATTCATCGAAACCCTTCCGGTGACCCCAAAACACTTCTGGATCCTCTTAGAACTATTCTGAATATTCTTGAAACAATTCCACAAATATATTCTCATGACTCCCGTCCTACTAACACTTAGCAGATCGTGATTTCCTTAAGCTTGTGACCCTATAGGTTCGGTAACTCATCAACATGAATGAAACCATTCGTTCAATGACCGACAACGAAACCGTGGACGTCCATATCGACCCCTATGAGCACACGAATGATATTCGAGTGAACCTTTGGTTACCATGTGATGTTCCCTTTGCTTCGCGATACTTCACAAAACCCAGGATACATTGGTATCCTCTCGAGTCATCACCATGTTCACCATACCAAAATCCTCGTTACTGGTTTTGTTCTTCTTTCTCGTTATTCTGTTCCCGCATCCCCGTGACAAAGTCACCGGTGTCTGGACATACAATGATGGATGCCACCATACCGAGAGGGCCCTAAGAATATATCTCAATCGTTGGAGGAGCAAATCCCACTCTCGAGCTATTTAGTCCCTTGTCAAACTTTTCGATGAACCTATAAGTTGTCGTTATGATCACCGTGTTATAGGTGATGTTTGAGCAACCCCAAAGTCCACCATATGGTGAGAAGTGACTATGATACTCTCATGGTCTAAGGAGACAAATCTCATGTTCATACTCCGTGTTATTACAATTGATTACATACGGTATTATCTCAATTCATAAAAAACAAGTTTGGGTCGATTCAATATGATCGTTCTTCCAACGTCATAATCCCAATGTTGTTTTAGGACTATATTTACACTTAATGATATCCTAAGATCCGGGAAATGTGATCACCAACAACAGTTGAGCTAGTCGTAGAGGCGAGACTAGGAAACTTTAATTTATCTTATCCATTTATCATTTCACACGTGCATATGAGTTTTCCACTGAATCACATATTCCAGGATCATAGCAGTTATAGCAGGAAATATGGACACTTAAGTATGAATATGGAAATATAATAATACAATATTATTGCCCCTAGGGCATATTTCCAACAGTCTCCCACTTGCACTAGAGTTGGTAATCTAGTCAGCACTTATAACTTTTACACCAATGGCAATCCAGTGTAAGTCCAAGCTTTGCTTGTGGTGTAGACTTCGTCCTATCAAATCTGACAACTTCAGATCTGTGTGTATCTTTTGCATGTCTATGCATCAATCATGTTTTCACACGAATTCAAAATTTATGTGAAACAAGCTTAGTATATATTGAATCACTTGCAATACCTTTTGATTCCTTAGTTTGAGCTATAGAACCACTATTTGGGAACAATGTTCTATTTGCACACACATATAGAAACCATACCAAGTTCATAAATGAACCTTTGATTCATCACCCTCTATTGTTGCTTCTATAGAGATATTATCACTAGTAGAAAAGGGGGCAAAGGTCCAGGACGGGTCAGCCCATTAGTCCCGGTTCAGTCCAGAACCGGGACCAATGGGGGCATTGGACCCGGTTCGTGAGACCAGGGGGCTGGCCGGGCCACGTGGGCCATTTGTCCCGGTTCGTCTGGACCTTTTGGTCCCGGTTGGTGGGACGAACCAGGACCAATGGGCTTCGCTCCTGGCCCACCACCATTGGTCCCGGTTGGTGGCTTGACTTGGGACCAAAGGCTCCCCTTTAGTCCCGGTTCATGCCACCAACCGGGACCAATGAGGTGCCTATATATACCCCCTCGCGTAAGAGCAGAGCACACTGCTCTGTTTTTTTCTGGCCGAGGGGGAGAGGGCTTGGTGGTGCTCTAGCTCACCTCCTATGCACACAAGGTGTTCGATGGAATGCCCGAGCCACACTACTTAAGCCTTCTCCTCTCCAAGCTCGACCTCCAAGCTCCATTTTCCTCAATATTTGTCTAGGTTTAGCGGTCCGTCATGCCCTGTCCCCGTCTTCACCACCGTCGATCACCCGCGCCGAGCTCATCGCCGGCACCACCGTGGTGAGCCACTTGTTCTTATCTTCTTTCTGAAAGGAAAAAATATTCGTACTTGTATGTTTACATAGATACTTGTATTATTTTCTTACTTTTATTATTGCATCTTATATAGTGCGATGGTTTTGGTATCCGCCCCCGTCGGCCCTTGTCCTGTCTATGATTCAGATGTTGTATATATATTATCTTTATAACTATTGGTTCATTTATTGTTTATGAAAATTATGCCGACCAACGTGACATAGATTTTATTTATGTAGGATGTATGTGAATCGGAAATTCCAACCGACCCGATTGTCGAGAGGTTAAATTTAGTTGAAGAAGAAAACAATTTGTTGAAGGAAAAAAATAAAAAAATTGAGGAGGAGAAGATGATATTGGAGTTGCATGTTGCGGATGTCGTCGATGATCACAAGATCAAGATGGATGCAATGCGCTTGAAGATTAGAAAGAATAGAAAATATGCCATTCATACCAAGGCTTGGTATCATTATGCTGTTGGATCAATTGTTACCTTGGTTGCGTTTATGATCGCATTTGTTTTCGCATTGAAATGTTTTACATAGTTTTAATGTATGGTTTAATTAATTAGATGCTCTGGAGAGCTATATGTTGTTAGATGAGAACTTTGTATGTACTTTGGTTTTAATGTGATGATGAACTTCTATTAATTTGGACACTTAATTATATATAATGCACGCAGATGAACCGGCAATGGATGTACGGTGATAGACACACCTCCGAGTACATTAAGGGTGTGCATGAGTTTCTCGATGCGGCTGAGGCAGACAAGCAGAATGGTTTTATGTGTTGTCCATGCACTGAATGTGGGAATACGAGGTCTTACTCTAACCAGAAAATCCTTCACTCCCACCTGCTTTACAAGGGTTTCATGCCACACTATAATGTTTGGACGAGGTACGGAGAAATAGGGGTTATGATGGAAGACGGCGAAGAAGAAGAGTACGATGACAACTATGTGCCCCCTGAATATGGTGATGCTGCAACGGGGGGAGCTGGTGAAATCAAGAGGAACCAGACGATGTGCCCAATGATGCTGCAACGAGTGAAGCTGCTGAAGATCAAGAGGAACCAGATGATGTGCCCGATGATGATGATCTCCGCCGGGTCATTGTCGATGCAAGGACGCAATGCGAAAGTCAAAAGGAGAAGCTGAAGTTCGATCGCATGTTAGAGGATCACAAAAAAGGGTTGTACCCCAATTGCGAAGATGGCAACACAAAGCTCGATACCGTACTGGAATTGCTGCAGTGGAAGGCAGAGAATGCTGTGGCTGACAAAGGATTTGAGAAGCTACTGAAAATATTGAAGAAGAAGCTTCCAAAGGATAACGAATTGCCCGACAGTACATACGGAGCAAAGAAGGTCGTATGCCCGCTAGGATTGGAGGTGGAGAAGATACATGCATGCCCTAATGACTGCATCCTCTACCGCGATGCATACAAGGATCTGAACGCATGCCCGGTATGCGGTGCATTGCGGTATAAGATCAGATGAGATGACCCTGGTGATGTTGACGGCGAGCCCCCCAGGAAGAGGGTTCCTGCGAAGGTGATGTGGTATGCTCCTATAATACCACGGTTGAAACGTCTGTTCAGAAACAAAGAGCATGCCAAGTTGATGTGATGGTACAGTGAGGACCGTAAGAAAGACGGGAAGTTGAGAGCACCTGCTGACGGGTCGCAGTTGAGAAAAATCGAGAGAAAGTACTGGGATGAGTTTGCGAAGGACCCAAGGAACGTATGGTTTGCTTTAAGAGCGGATGGCATTAATCCTTTCGGGGAGCAGAGCAGCAATCACAGCACCTGGCCCGTGACTCTATGTATGTATAAACTTCCTCCTTGGATGTGCATGAAGCGGAAGTTCATTATGATGCCAGTTCTCATCCAAGGCCCTAAGCAACCCGGCAACGACATTGATGTGTACCTAAGGCCATTAGTTGAAGAACTTTTACAGCTATGGAATGGAAACGGTGTACGTACATGGGATGAGCACATACATGAGGAATTTAACCTAAAGGCGTTGCTATTCGTGACCATCAACGATTGGCCCGCTCTCAGTAACCTTTCAGGACAGACAAACAAAGGATACCACGCATGCACGCACTATTTAGATGACATTGAAAGTGTATACCTGGACAAATGCATGAAGAATGTGTACCTGGGCCATCGTCGATTTCTTCCGACCAACCATCAATGTCGAAAGAAAGGCAAGCATTCCAAAGGCGAGGCAGATCACCGAAAGAAGCCCGCCATGCGTACCGGTGATCACGTACTTTCTATGGTCAATGATTTACACGTAATCTTCGGAAAGGGTCCCGGCAGACTAGCTGTTCTGAATGACGCTGATGGACACGCACCCATGTTGAAGAAGAAATCTATATTTTGGGACCTACCCTACTTGAAAGACCTAGAGGTCCGCTCTTCAATCGACGTGATGCACGTGACGAAGAACCTTTGCGTGAACCTGAGGCATGGGAGGACCTGCAATATTTGCACGAAAAAGACGGCATGCCTCTGAAGCAGTATAAAGGTCCTGCAAGCTACACTCTTAGGGAAGAAGAGAAAGAAATCTTCTTTGAATGCCTGCTCAATATGAAGGTCACGACTGGCTTCTCGTCGAATATAAAGGGAATATTAAATATGCCAGAGAAAAAGTTTTAGAACCTAAAGTCTCATGACTGCCATGTGATTATGACGCAACTGCTTCCGGTTGCATTGAGGGGGCTTCTACCGGAAAACGTCCGATTAGCCATTGTGAAGCTATGTGCATTCCTCAATGCAATCTCTCAGAAGGTGATCGATCCAGAAATCGTACCAAGGCTAAGGAGTGATGTGGCGCAATGTCTTGTCAGTTTCGAGCTGGTGCTCCCACCATCCTTCTTCAATATCATGACGCACGTCCTAGTTCATCTAGTCGACGAGATTGTCATCCTGGGGCCCATATTTCTACACAATATGTTCCCCTTTGAGAGGTTGATGGGAGTCCTAAAGAAATATGTCCGTAACCGTGCTAGGCCAGAAGGAAGCATCTCCATGGGCCATCAAACAGAGGATGTTATCGGGTTTTGTGTTGACTTCATTCCTGGCCTTAAGAAGATAGGTCTCCCTAAATCGCGGTATGAGGGGAGACTGACTGGAAAAGGCACTCTTGGAAGTGACTCAATAATATGCAGGGACGGATATTCTTGGTCTCAAGCACACTACACAGTTCTAGCGAACTCTACCTTGGTGACCCCGTATGTCGATGAACACAAGAACAGTCTGCGCTCCAAACACCCGGAGCAGTGCAACGACTAGATTACATGTGAACACATCAGGACTTTCAGCAGTTGGTTGAAAACACGTCTCAGAGGTGACAACACTGTTTGTGATGAGCTGTACTTGTTGTCCAGGGGACCATCTTTGACTGTATTCAAATTTTAGCTATTCAAATTTGAAAACTAATGGCACTAACAGAAAGTTTATAATTTTTCTAAAACTAAAAGCAAAAAGAATAAAAAAATAAAGCAAGAATCAGAAGAAAATAAATAATTCAAAAAACAAAACAAATACTGGTAAAAAAAATGCCACCTATTGGGCCACACGGCCTGCATACGACTAGAAACCCATCTGTACATGGGCCAGGATGTAGGCCCATAGGCCCAATAGGCCCAACAAGGTAGTGACAAGGGTAGGCAAGTACTGCCTGCATATTAGAGAGGAGCTCAGCACCTGAGCCGCAACGCAGCTTATAAACAGGTGTTGAGCTCTCTCGGCTAGCAAGGTGGGACTAAACTTCCCACCGCACCGCGCCAGGCCTTTGGTCCCGGTTGGTGGCTCCAACCGGGACTAAAGGGGGCCATTGGTCCAAGTTCATGGCTCCAACCGAGACCAATGCCTCCCTTTAGTCCCGGTTGGTGCCACCAACCGGGACCAAAGGCCGCCGCTTCCCGCCCTTTGGGCTGCTGAAAAGAGGCCTTTGGTCCCGGTTGATGGCACCAACCGGGACTAAAGGGGGCATTGGTCCCGGTTTGTGCCACGAACCGGGACCAAAGCCTTTCCTATATAACCAAACACTTGGGAAATTTCCCCCACCCGCCATTCTTCTCCAACGCCGCCAGGCTGCTGCGCTGCTCCTCAACACCGGCCCCTGCCCCGACGTCGCCGTTGCCTCCCCTAGCCGCCCGAGGTCGCCGTCACCGCCCGCTCGCCGTCGGCCGTGCCCTCGCCTGACGCCGTCGCCGCTCGCCGCCCTGCCCCGACGCGCGTCGCGCGCCCTGGCCCGCCCATCGTCGTCGCCCTGCCCCGCCTGTCACCGTCGCCCCTGCCCCGCCCGTCGCCGTCGCCCCTGCCCCGGCCCGCCCGTCGCCGTCGCCCTGCCCCTCCGTTGGTCCGGCCGGCGCCCCTCCCCTGTTTTTTCATGTATTATATGCTTGTGTATATTGTGTATATTGCTTCTTTGTGTATATTATGTATATATGTCAGTATATATATTGTGTATATTGCTTCTTTTCAGATTTTTTTTCATATATATGTTTGTATTTTGTATTTTGCTTTTTTATAAAAATGTATATATGTTTGTATGTTCTCTGTGTATATATGTTCATAGATGCAAAAGTTAGATTTAAATATTTAGAAAAGGATTATCTATATATGTTTTCTGATTTAGTACATTTTAGGTTAGTTTCATTTCTAGAAAAGTTTTATATATTTAGGAGAGGAAAAAGGAAAATAAGAAGAGGAAAAAGGAGAAGAAGAGGAGAGGAAGAAAAGGAAGAGGAGAAGAAGAGGAGAGGAAGAAAAGGAAGAGGAGAAGAAGAAAGGAATAGAGGAGAAGAACAAAAAATAGAAAATATTTCTATGTTTTCTTCTTCTCCTCTATTCCTTTCTTCTTCTCCTCTTTTTATTTCTTCTTCGTATTCTTATGTTTTATCGGGTCTGTCATCGTCGATATACCCCTCCCGATAACTTCAACACGAGGGGCGGGGTCGATATACCCCCTCCCGATAACTTCAACACTAGGGGGGGGGGACGATATACCCCCTCCCGATAACTTCAACACGTGGGGGGGGGTCGATATATATACCACCTCCCGATAACTTCAACACAAGGGGGGGTCAATATACCCTAAATAGCAAGTATTGTTGGTGTGAGATACATGTGGCCGTCGGTGTCGGACACTACATCCACGTCCCACAAGTGACTCGGGATTCGACGCCCATGTCACTTGTGGGACGTGGATGTAGTGTCCGACACCGGCGTCACTTGTGGGACGTGGATGTAGTGTCCGGCACCGATGGCCACATGTATCTCACACCCACGATACTTGCTATTTAGGGTTTCCTCTACCGCTCGGCGACCCTCGATGACCCTCGTTCCCGATAAAAAAAGAGGAAGAAGAAGAAAAAAAGGGGAGAAGAAAGAATAGAGGAGTAAGACTCCTCTATTCTCTATTCTTTCTATTCTTTCCCAGTTAAAGAGTAAATAATCAAGTCTTTTGCTCTTAAGAGGATGGCAGAACTATTCAGGAGGTGGAAGAAAGAGCTGAATAAGTTTGTCGAAAATAAAGAGACACCAGAATTCAAGGGCAGATATGAGAAGATCAGAGATCACTGGCCCGCATTTGTGGCCCACAAGACATCGGAAAAGAGTAAGAAGATGTCGGTGACAAACAAGCAAAATGCTGCGAAGAAGAAGCATCACCATCGCACGGGGTCAGAGTGGCTACCTCGCAGCTCGGCCTAAGTGGGCCAAGACTGAGAATGATCTGGTTGATAAAGGGATCGAACCAGAGACAATTAACTGGCCAGACCATTGCCGGACTTGGTTCTTCGGGGCTGGCGGAACCTTGGACCCTGTATCAGGGAAGTGCATTTGGACGGACGAGCAAATGGAAATACCAGTCAAGAGGCTTAAGCACTATATCAAAGCAGTGCAGCAAGGGACGTTCGTTCCAGACAGAGAGAACGACGAGCTCACAATGGCCCTCGGGAATCCTGAGCATCCTGGACAGACACGAGGCACGCCAGGCTCCATTCCGTGGAAGGCTGGGTTTCCGGACGCAGGCGGTTACAAATGCCACGAGAGGAGGAAGTAAGTGGAGCAGACCCAACTGCAGGCGCTGCACGCTAGGGTACAAGCGCTAGAGGAACAAGAAGCAAATCGCAGCAAACGAACCGCCGAAGCTTCCCCGAAGCTACCCCGCCATCTCAGCGGAGAAGCAGCGTGGCTTCCACCGAGCTGCTTTAGCCGGAGCATGTCTTGACGGCTCCTGTCAGCTATCCCGTGGATGCTATCAAGGAGTCTCGAAATTGCCATCTTATGATGCAATGGATTAATATGAAGGTCAAGGCGGCTGTTGGCTCTGTTTTTCCTACTGAACCCGGCGCAACTTTTCACTGCCGGCCGATTCCAAAAGGATATGCTAGGGTGATGGTCGATGAAATAACGGAGGGATTTGAGGACCTCCAGCTTGACCACCCTACCGGTGAAGGGGAGACTCGGCTGGGTTCTGCTCTGAAGACTCCATGCCTATGGCGGAAGGAGATCATCAACCTTCCGAACTGGACGCCTCTGCTTCTTCCTCCTCCTCTGACGAGTCAGGGCACTCCGCCTCCTCCGCCGGCGAGTGACGATTAGGGCACTCGGCCGGCTCCTTCTCCGGCGCGTGGCGGCACTCCGCCTCCTTCTCCGCATGAGCCAGCGTGCCCGAGCAGCCAGCCTCCTCCTTCTCCGCCTCGTCAGCAAGGGCGGAAGAGACCCGTTGCCGCTCCGGCTGCTCCGGCGTGTCGTAGTCCTTGTCCTCCGCCTCGTAAGCAAGTAAAGAAGACAGCCGCTCTGTCTGCTTTGCCGGCGTCTAGGAGTATAGCCAAAGGCGGGAGGACATACATATTCGGTCCTTCTCTGAAGACTCCAGAGAAGTTACCATACGAGAGGACCCCGGAGGAGAACGCCGAGATCGCGTGAGAAGAAGTGAGGAACTTCTTTGAAGGGGTGAAAGCAAAGAAACATCCACCTCCGGAGGAGAAGGTAGATCCGGTGAAAGCGAAGCGCACTCTGGCTGCCCTGACAAAACCACCCAAGTCTCCGCCGAAAGGCAACTATGAGCGCATCATCGGAAAGGCATTTGCCGAAGCAGAGCGGTCGGGAAGTACCGTCAGTGATCAAAGGCTGAAAGAACGACGAGCTGGGAAACAAATTGCCCAGCTCGGCAAACAAGCGAAGCAATCATGCCCTCCCGCTCAAGGTGCCTAGCGACATCGTCACTAATGATCCGAGGATGGTGCCTAGTTATAGCAATCTTGGAGATTACCTGCCCGATGATGTACAATATGATTTCATGGAGGTGCAGATACAAAGATACGAGTACGGGAAGCCTCTCATCAAAGATGAAAGATCTCTATCAATGATGATGCGAAGATTGCATGATTGGTACTTGAAAATCTGCAGAGAGTCTGGGGAGAGGAGTACTTTGTATGTGAGAGTTAAAAAGGAGCATGACCTCGCTGGAATTGAACTGTTGCCTGTTCCATTTGAGGAGTTCTTTCAGTTTTTCAATCAATTGGCCCTCGATAAAGCAACGGTCACCTGCTACTGTCTGTAAGTAGTACTACTTCTATCATTAAGTCTCTCTATATAGCTCAGCTCTTCCATTGCATGTATTTATAATTATCCTCACTATATTATGCAGATTGAAGATCGTCGAAATGAAGAAAAGACAAATCGGTGATATTGGGTTCATTAACACAAATCTCATAGATGCAACTCAGGTTAAATTTCATGCCGCAGATAGCGAGGCCAACTTGCTACGATCGTTGGTAATAAATGAAAACAAAGATATAATACTCTTTCCTTACAACTTCAAGTGAGTGTTACTGTCTTGTGCATATTCGGTTTCCCTTATATATTAGTCAAGGTTATAGTAATGTAATTGATGAGTTATGCATGCGTGTGCAGTTTCCACTATATTATCCTAGAGATTAAGCTTGAGCAGGGACTAGTAACTGTCTTAGACTCGAGACGAAAAGATCCCCAGGACTATGCGGACATGACTCAAATGCTCGAGAAGTAAGTTAAATCGATCATTATCCACCATATCAGCAACTTTGTTCATTTCCTGATATATCAATTAATTGTTTTCTTTGTCTGGCAGGGTTTGGAGAAAATTCACCAAAAAAGCTCCGGGACTGCCGAAGAAGCTGCAATTTAGACACCCGAAAGTAAGTACTATAGTAGCATGTTCCGCGCATCTCCTAGTGATTCAAGCGCTAGTTTCATCAATACCATTTGGCATTCTTGCTTATCAGTTTGATTGACCTCTATTTCTTGTAAAGTGGTTATGGCAGGAAGAAGGGACTGATTTCTGTGGATACTACGTTTGCGAGTCCATCCGCCACACAACCTGTGAGCGGGGCTACTCTGATGAACAATATGAAGTGCGTAAATAACAACATTCACAATTTTATTTTATTACCATCATTTGTGTTGAGTTTCATTCATTCATATATATATGTATTGACCCCCTTCTTCAAATTAGATGTTTCGGAAGCGGGATGAACTCCTAGCACCAGCTCACATGCGAGCAATTCAAGAGGAATTGGCGGCATTCTTTCTTGACCACGTGATCGCTGAAGACGGAGAATACTATGTGGACCATGCATCTGTATGATTATATTTGTAAGAGATAATTATTGTATATATGTAGCCGGTAGTGTCGGATAGATATACGAGAACTTTTTGTTCGACCAATCTCTCGGAGAAGGAGAGGTGGTCGATATCACTTCTCTCTGTATGCATATATGTTCATGACGATCTTCTGTTTCCTTCGTTTGCTTACTAGCTAGCTAGCGTGTCTAGTCCTCTCTATACGTATGTATAGTACATAGCGTCGACCAAGCACGGACATAAGAGAGGACACTTCTCTCTATTAATTATAGCTAGCTAACACAATATATGAAACACCTAAATTAACCCCCCAAAACCCCTAACCCCCCCCCCCCTTTAAAAAAACAAAAAACCCAGTCACAGAAATGCTGATGCGTGGATGCCTATTGGTCCCGGTTGGTGCCACCAACCGGGACCAAAGGCCCTCCTGCCTGGGCTCCGCGCACAGGCCACGTGGAGGCCCATCTGTCCCGGTTCTGGATTGAACTGGGACTAAAGGGACAGGGCATTAGTACCGACCCTTTACTCCCGGTTCAGGAATCGGGACAAAAGGCCCTTACGAACTGGGACAATAGGCCCGTTTTCTACTAGTGTATACTCAGCCTTCTGTTATAGAATTCACCACAGTAACTTTATTGGACCAATTCCAACTTACCGTGCCACCATAAATCATTTAACTAAAATCAAAATTTGCTTGGAGCACCGATTGAAGATTATTATCGATGTACTACTTACATCAAGCATGTATTGATGTAACTCCTTACAGGAATCTTTCATTTTCTTCGTCTGTGAGAAACATGTCGTCGGTACTCAAAGACATTTTCATTGTTGTCATATGATCAACAATTTGACAATTCCGGTAACTTTACTCACAACTTACTTGGAGTACTGGACATATCTGGTTATTTACATACCATGGAATTAACGCAAGTTTTATTGAAATAATGTATTTCACTCATCAGTATTCCAAGATATCGATTCTTGCTAAGAACTCCTTCCATGTGACTTTGTCAAGAAACTCTTCTTGGCATTTTCATACTAAACTTCTTTAGTATTTTTTCAATATGTATTTTTGCTAAGCCTGATTAGACACTAATATCTCCATAAATTATTATGTCTAATACAAGGTCTACATTACCTAAGTACTTTACTGAAAAACTATTTTCAATAAAATCTTAACTTGTGTCAAGAAGTTTATATAATTCCAATCAACATTGTGTCACGCACACATATAGTGTTTAGAAATACTATCATGCTCCCACTTCATTTCTTGTAAATACAACCATCTTTTTTTTATTGATGAAATCATATTATGTGATCAATTCATCAAAACAAAGATTCCAACTCAACTATGCTTGCTTCAGATCATTACTGGATCTCTTGAAGTTTGCACACTTATTAGCATCCTCTGGACCGAGAAACTTACCTTGGATCGTATCAAATATACAACTTTGGTTCTATTTCCATCTCACGGAAATCATTTTAATATCCATCTGTTATATATCATAACTAAAATATTTAGTAATTGCTAGTTTAATCCGAACTAACTTTAAGTATTATTATGATGAGACAATCTCGTCATAATTAATTCCTTGATCTTTTCATAAACTATCTGCAACAAATCAAACGTTATAAAAATATATTTGTCAATTTATAGATCCATCACTACACTTTATACTTTAAGTCTTTCAGAGCGTCAATTTAGTTCTAAACTTGATATGTGTATGGATGTTATCACAGATTATTTTGGCGTACATCCAATTTCGAAATTAGGGCCCATCAACGCTTCTTTGTGTATTATAGGTTCATTGTTTGTTTCAACAATGTTTTTCCTGAAGGTCTGTACGAATTGTTCAACCAATATAGTTCAGTTGCATGTTCGACCGAAATCTCTATATCCTATGTAGAGGCTTTTGTATTAGTCACGGTAAGAAATGTTAGAATCACTTCTAGCATTTCTTTTCTTTGACCCGATCACGAAGATTCTATAATCTCGTCGAATTGCACTGTCCTCCCACTTACTCTTTTGCAGAAAACATATTCTTCAAAATTTCCTCACTCTCTGACAAAACACTTTTCCTCAGCGTAGTGATAGAGGAATACTCAACCATTTGGGATAACCTACGAAGTAGCACTTATTTCAAGAAATTTGATCGTGCTTTTTTCAGTGTAAAAACCATAGTCTCTAAAGCATCGCATTAAATGTATATTGGTGTAACAATCAATGTCATATCTGATCTCACCATGTCATACATAGCTTGATTACATCTACTCAAAACACTCTACTCTAAGGAGTGTTTCTAGGAGGTGCAAGCTATAAAATTCTTTTACAACTCATCACGCATTCACTAAATTTGTACTCAAATATTCTTTTCTGCAATCCAATTGTAGAAACATAATTTTTCTTGTTACAATAATTTCTACTTCATTCTGAAAATCTTCTGAAATATTTCAAAAGATCCAGATTTATGTCTCAATTAGTAAATATAAATATCTACTTGTGTCATCCTTGAAGATAGATAAATCCACTACTTGCAACAACACTTACTGGACTACATACATCAATATGCATATTTCCAATTTATTTTTATTTCCCGTTCTTTATGGCCTATGAACAGTATTTTAGTTTACTTCACTATTTGGACAAAAATTTGGAAGTGTCAGATGATTCGTAATAATATGACTCCAAAATCCATCAATATGGAATTTCTTCATGCGGGTTTTTTTTCCAATGTGACTAAATGCAGTCCCACACATATGTGGTATTCTTTTAGTCTTGTGACATTTAGCGTCAGTGTTATGGATGTTCAATTTTATCATCAATATTCATAACTTAAATAGTATTCACAATAGGAGTATGGCCCTTTTGTTCATTGCGTCAGACAACTATTGTTCTCTTATGAACAACCTCCTTGCAACTTCTATGCAATGGGCTAGAGTGTACAAAACTCTAAAATGAACTATGATAAAAAATTCAGAGGTAATATGTTGATGAAAAACATCATAACTATTACAAAATTTTCAACACATATTTTAACCTCATTAATTTGTTTGGTCATTTGGTCGTAGTAATTCTTACATTGATTCACAACAACATGCAATCGAGTCTGTATCCTTTTGATCAACTTTTAACCACAATTCCCGAAGAATATAATGTTTGACAATTTAGTCACGATTCTCAAGAATCACACTTTACTTGATCGACTTACTCTACATCTTACAACTTGTACGACATTAATACCTGAGTTGGACATTCTAGTCTTCTTTTCCTTCCACCTCTAAACTTCTTATAGTTTTACTTTCACTATTTATCCCACTCAACAGAAGAATCATCTAACTTTTAAGAGTGGCATGAGCCCCGAACTTCCCTAGGCATGTAAGTCTCATTATATCCTTTGGTCGTGTTCTTTCTCCTTAAGTTCTCATGATCAACTAGTGACTGGTTTTTCTTCTAGATCTTACACATTTTAGTCTTAAACGTAGTTGAATGCTTCACTAGAACTTGCAAACAAAACACTTCTTTAGATATCACATATCTTTTAATCTTTGTTTGTTTCTGAAAAAAGTTTCATGTTCTAAGAATATCATATAACTATCCCCAACATTTTGAAGTTCGGGTTTCTCGGAAGCAAGCAGACCGTAATGCAATTCTAACTTTTTGATTGAAGTATGTGAGTCTCATCATCCATAGTATTAGCAAGAGAGTATTGTAAGCATGCATCAGGACAAAAGACTTCTTGGCACTTTTAGAGGATGATCCTCTCAATCATAAAGATTCAACCAGATAAATAACAACTATGAAATTTCAACAACAAAGGTGGAACTATGAGCCATAATTCTACAACTATAATGCAAGGTAGACATAGACATTGTTCATAATTAATTTTTACTAGTGATTAAACTAAATTAATACCTAATTGTGCTCCCACTCAAATCAATATCTCTCATAAATGATTTTAAGTGATTTAAGATCCAAATCTAGTTCTTAGTCATTGATGTGGACGGCGAGAATTTTGACCGGTGGGCAAATTACTGCTGATCATATCACCATATGACTCTGGTTCATCTTTCGATGGTTTGTCTCTGAGCTCAGAATGATTCAAGTTAACCGAGTGCTATCTGCACACATGGTCTGACCATCTCAGTCTTACATCTCTCATCTCGTTTGAACTCATGTGTACATGACAAACTTCGAGATGCTAGAATATCATAGTGTTGGAAATATGCCCTAGAGGCAATAATAAATTAGTTATTATCATATTCGCCATTCATGATAATCGTTTATTATCCATGCTAGAATTGTATTGATTGGAAACGCAAATACATGTGTGGATACATAGACAACAACATGTCCCTAGTAAGCCTCTACCGGACTAGCTCGTTGATCAAAGATGGATATGGTTTCCTGGCCATGATCATGAGTTGTCATTTGATAACAGGATCACATCATTAGGAGAATGATGTGATGGACAAGACCCAAACTATGAATGTAGCATATGATCGTGTCATGTTTATTGCTATTGTTTTCGGCATGTCAAGTATATGTTCCTAGGGCCATGACATCATGCAACTCACTGACACCGGAGGAGTACCTTTGTTGTACCAAACATCGCAACGTAACTGGGTGAATATAAAGGTGCTCTATAGGTATCTCCGAGGGTGTCTGTTGAGTTGGCATGTATCAAGACTAGGATTTGTCACTCCGTATGACGGAGAGGTATCTCAGGGCCCACTCGGTAATACAACATCATAGTAAGCTTGCAAGCAATGTGACTAATGGGTTATCCACGAGATCTTTTATTACTAAACGAATGAAGAGACTTGCCGGTAACGAGATTGAACTAGGTATGGGGATACCGACGATCGAATCTCCGGCAAGTAACATACCGATAGACAAAGGGAACTTCATACGGGATTAGTTGAATCCTTGACATCGAGGTGTTGGGGAACGTTGCAGAAAACAAAAATTTTCCTACGGTTTCACCAAGATCCATCTATGAGTTCATCTAGCAACGAGTGATCGGATGCATCTACATACCTTTGTAGATCGCGAGCGGAAGCGTTCAAAGAATGGGGATGAGAGTCGAACACGACGTGATCCAAATCACCGGAGATCCTAGCACCGAACGGACGGCACCTCCGCGTTCAACACACGTACGGTCAGCGTAACGTCTCCTTCTTCTTGATCCAGCAAGAGGGAAGGAGAGGTTGAGGAAGATGGCTCCAGAAGCAGCACGACGGCGTGGTGGTGATGGAGCTGCAGTACTCCGTCAGGGTTTCGCCAAGCGCTATGGAGGAGGAGGGGGTGTTGGAGAGGGAGAAGGAGGCAACCAAAGGCGTGTTTTAAAAGCCCTCCTTCCCCCACTATATATAGGAGGGCCAAGGGGGGGGGGGGCGCCGGCCCTAGGAGATCCAATCTCCTAGGGGGGCGGCGGCCAAGGGAGGTTTCCCTCCCCCCAAGGCACCTAGGAGGTGCCTTCCCCTCCTAGGACTCTTCCCCTTTGAAACCCTAGGCGCATGGGCCTCTTGGGGCTGGTGCCCTTGGCCCATGTAGGCCAAGGCGCACCCCCTACAGCCCATGTGGCCCCCGGGACAGGTGGCCCCACCCGGTGGACCCCCGGGACCCTTCCGGTGGTCCCGGTACAAAACCGATGACCCCGAAACTTGTCCCGATGGCCGAAACAGGACTTCCCATATATAAATCTTTACCTCCGGACCATTACGGAACTCCTCGTGACGTCCGGGATCTCATCCGGGACTCCGAACAACATTCGGGTTACTGCATATACATATCCCTACAACCCTAGCGTCACCGAACCTTAAGTGTGTAGACCCTACGGGTTCGGGAGATATGTAGACATGACCGAGACGACTCTCCGATCAATAACCAACAGCGGGATCTGGATACCCATGTTGGCTCCCACATACTCCACGATGATCTCATCGGATGAACCACGATGTCGAGGATTCAAGCAACCCCGTATGCAATTCCCTTTGTCAATCGGTATGTTACTTGCCCGAGATTCGATCGTCGGTATCCCAATACCTTGTTCAATCTCGTTACTGGCAAGTCACTTTACTCGTACCGTAATGCATGATCCCGTGACCAGACACTTGGTCACTTTGAGCTCATTATGATGATGCATTACCGAGTGGGCCCAGTGATACCTCTCCGTCATACGGAGTGACAAATCCCAGTCTTGATCCGTGTCAACCCAACAGACACTTTCGGAGATACCCGTAGTATACCTTTATAGTCACCCAGTTACGTTGTGACGTTTGGTACACCCAAAGCACTCCTACGGTATCCGGGAGTTACACGATCTCATGGTCTAAGGAAAGGATACTTGACATTGGAAAAACTCTAGCAAACGAACTACACGATCTTTATGCTATGTTTAGGATTGGGTCTTGTCCATCACATCATTCTCCTAATGATGTGATCTCGTTATCAATGACATCCAATGTCCATAGTCAGGAAACCATGACTATCTGTTGATCAACGAGCTAGTCAACTAGAGGCTTACTAGGGACATGTTGGTGTCTGTTATTCACACATGTATTACGATTTCCGAATAATACAATTATAGCATGAATAAAGACAATTATCATGAACAAAGAAATATAATAATAATGCTTTTATTATTGCCTCTAGGGCATATTTCCAACAGTCTCCCACTTGCACTAGAGTCAATAATCTACTTACATTGTGATGAATCGAACACCCTTGGAATTCTGGTGTTGATCATGTTTTGCCCTAGGGAGAGGTTTAGTCAACGGATCTGCTACATTCAGGTCCGTATGTACTTTACAAATCTCTATGTCTCCATCTTGAACATTTTCACGAATGGAGTTGAAGCGACGCTTGATGTGCCTTGTCTTCTTGTGAAACCTGGGATCCTTGGCAAGTGCAATAGCTCCAGTGTTGTCACAAAAGAGTTTGATTGGCCCCGACGCATTGGGTATGACTCCTAGGTCGGTGATGAACTCCTTCACCCATATTGCTTCATGTGCTGCCTCCGAGGCTGCCATGTACTCCTCTTCACATGTAGATCCCGCCACGACGCTCTGCTTGCAACTGCACCAGCTTACTGCCCCACCATTCAAAATATACACGTATCCGGTTTGTGACTTTGAGTCATCCAGATCTGTGTCGAAGCTAACGTCGACGTAACCCTTTACGACGAGCTCTTCGTCACCACCATAAACGAGAAACATTTCCTTAGTCCTTTTCAGGTACTTCAGGATATTCTTGACCGCTGTCCAGTGTTCCTTGCCGGGATTACTTTGGTACCTTCCTACCAAACTTACAGCAAGGTTTACATCAGGTCTGGTACACAGCATGGCATACATAATAGAACCTATGGCTGAGGCGTAGGGGATGGCACTCATCTCTTCTATATCTTCTGCCGTGGTCGGACATTGAGCTGAGCTCAATTTCATACCTTGTAACACAGGCAAGAGCCCCTTCTTAGATTGATCCATATTGAACTTCTTCAATATCTTATCAAGGTATGTGCTTTGTGAAAGACCTATGAGGCGTCTTGATCTATCTCTATAGATCTTGATGCCTAATATATAAGCAGCTTCACCAAGGTCCTTCATTGAAAAACTCTTATTCAAGTAGGCCTTGATGTCGTCCAAGAGTTCTATATCATTTCCCATCAAAAGTATGTCATCTACATATAATATGAGAAATGCTACAGAGCTCCCACTCACTTTCTTGTAAACGCAGGCTTCTCCATAAGTCTGCGCAAACCCAAACGCTTTGATCATCTCATCAAAGCGATTGTTCCAACTCCGAGATGCTTGCACCATCCCATAAATCGAGTGTTGGAGCTTGCACACCTTGTCAGCATTCTTAGGATCGACAAAACCTTCTGGCTGCATCATATACAATTCTTCCTTAAGGAAACCATTAAGGAATGCCGTTTTGACGTCCATTTGCCATATCTCATAATCGTAGAATGCGGCAATTGCTAACATGATTCGGACGGACTTTAGCTTCGCTACCGGTGAGAAAGTCTCATCGTAGTCAACCCCTTGAACTTGTCGATAACCCTTAGCGACAAGCCGAGCTTTATAGATGGTCACATTACCATCCGCGTCTGTCTTCTTCTTAAAGATCCATTTATTTTCTATGGCTCGCCGTTCAATGGGCAAGTCAGTCAAAGTCCATACTTCATTTTCATACATGGATCCTATCTCGGATTTCATGGCTTCTAGCCATTTGTCGGAATCCGGGCCCGCCATCGCTTCTTCATAGTTCGAAGGTTCACCGTTGTCTAACAACATGCTTTCCAAGACAGGGTTGCTGTACCACTCTGGTGCGGAACGTGTCCTTGTGGACCTTCGAATTTCAGTAGGAGCTTGATCAGAAGTATCTTGATCATCATCAATAACTTCCTCTCTAGTTGGTGCAGGCACTTCAGGAACATTTTCTTGAGTTGTGCCATTTTCTGGTTCAAGAGGTAACACTTCATCAAGTTCTACTTTCCTCCCACTTACTTCTTTCGAGAGAAACTCTTTCTCTAGAAAGAATCCATTCTTGGCAACAAAGATCTTGCCTTCGGATCTGAGGTAGAAGGTATGCCCAACAGTATCTTTAGGGTATCCTATGAAGACGCATTTTTCCGACTTGGGTTCGAGCTTTTCAGGTTGAAGTTTCTTGACATAAGCATCGCATCCCCAAACTTTTAGAAACGACAACTTAGGTTTCTTACCAAACCATAATTCAAACGGTGTCGTCTCAACGGATTTCGACGGAGCCCTATTTTAAAGTGAATGCGGCAGTCTCTAAAGCATAGCCCCAAAAGGATAGCGGTAAATCGGTAAGAGACATCATAGATCGAACCATATCTAATAGAGTGCGATTACGACGTTCGGACACACCACTACGCTGAGGTGTTCCAGGCGGCGTGAGCTGTGAAACTATTCCACATTTTCTTAAGTGTGTGCCAAATTCATGACTCAAGTATTCTCCTCCACGATCTGATCGTAGAAACTTGATTTTCCTGTCACGTTGATTCTCAACCTCACTCTGAAATTCCTTGAACTTTTCAAAGGTTTCAGACTTGTGTTTCATTAAGTAGATATACCCATATCTACTCAAATCATCAGTGAGGGTGAGAACATAACGATAGCCACCGCGAGCCTCAACACTCATTGGACCGCACACATCAGTATGTATGATTTCCAATAAGTTGGTTGCTCGCTCCATTGTTCCTGAGAACGGAGTCTTGGTCATCTTACCCATGAGGCATGGTTCGCACGCGTCAAATGATTCGTAATCAAGAGACTCTAAAAGTCCATCTGCATGGAGCTTCTTCATGCGTTTGACACCTATGTGACCAAGGCGGCAGTGCCACAAGTATGTGGGACTATCATTATCAACTTTACATCTTTTGGTACTCACACTATGAATATGTGTAGCATTACGCTCGAGATTCATTTAGAATAAACCATTCACCATAGGAGCATGACCATAAAACATATCTCTCATATAAATGGAACAACCATTATTCTTGGATTTAAATGAGTAGCCATCTCGATTTAAACGAGATCCCGATACAATGTTCATGCTCAAAGCTGGCACTAAATAACAATTATTGAGGTTTAAAACTAATCCCGTAGGTAAATGTAGAGGCAGCGTGCCGACGGCGATCACATCGACCTTGGAACCATTCCCGACGCGCATCGTCACCTCGTCCTTCGCCAGTCTCCGCTTATTCCGCAGCTCCTGCTTTGAGTTACAAATGTGAGCAACTGCACCGGTATCAAATACCCAAGAGCTACTACGAGTACTGGTAAGGTACACATCAATTACATGTATATCACATATACCTTTTGTTTTGCCGGCCTTCTTGTCCGCTAAGTATTTGGGGCAGTTCCGCTTCCAGTGACCCCTTTCCTTGCAATAAAAGCACTCAGTCTCGGGCTTGGGTCCATTCTTTGGCTTCTTCCCGGCAGCTTTCTTGCCAGGCGCGGCAACTTCCTTGCCGTCTTCTTGGAGTTCTTTTTACCCTTGCCCTTCTTGAACTTAGTGGTTTTATTTACCATCAACACTTGATGTTCCTTCTTGACTTCTACCTCTGCTGATTTCAGCATTGCAAATACTTCAGGAATGGTCTTTTCCATCCCCTGCATATTGAAGTTCATCACAAAGCTCTTGTAGCTTGGTGGAAGCGACTGGAGGATTCTGTCAATGACCGCGTCATCCGGGAGATTAACTCCCAGCTGAGTCAAGCGGTCATGTAACCCAGACATAGTGAGTATGTGCTCACTGACAGAACTATTTTCCTCCATCTTACAGCTGAAGAACTTGTCGGAGACCTCATATCTCTCGATTCGGGCATGAGCTTGAAAAACCATTTTCAGCTCTTCGAACATCTCATATGCTCCATGTCTCTCGAAACGCTTTTGGAGCCCCGGCTCTAAGCTGTAAAGCATGCCGCACTGAACGAGGGAGTAGTCATCAGCACGTGTCTGCCAAGCGTTCATAACGTCTTGGTTCTGTGGGACGGGTGGATCACCTAGCGGTGCTTGTAGGACATAATCTTTCTTGGCAGCTATGAGGATGATCCTCAGGTTCCGGACCCAGTCCGTATAGTTGCTGCCATCGTCTTTCAGCTTGGTTTTCTCTAGGAACGCGTTGAAGTTGAGGACTACATTGGCCATTTGATCTACAAGACATATTGCAAAGATTTTAGACTAAGTTCATGATAATTAAGTTCATCTAATCAAATTATAATGAACTCCCACTTAGATAGACATCCCTCTTCTAGTCATCTAAGTATAACATGATCCGAGTTAGCTAGGCCGTGTCCGATCATCACGTGAGACGGACTAGTCAACGTCGGTGAACATCTTCATGTTGATCGTATCTTCTATACGACTCATGCTCGACCTTTCGGTCTTCTGTGTTCCGAGGCCATGTCTATACACATGCTAGGCTCGTCAAGTCAACCTAAGTGTATTGCGTGTGTAAATCTGTCTTACACCCGTTGTATGTGAACGTTAGAATCTATCACACCCGATCATCACGTGGTGCTTCGAAACAACAAACTGTCGCAACGGTGCACAGTTAGGGGGAACACTTTCTTGAAATTATTATGAGGGATCATCTTATTTACTACCGTCGTTCTAAGCAAACAAGATGAAAAACATGATAAACATCACATGCAATCAAATAATAATAGTGACATGATATGGCCAATATCACATAGCTCCTTTGATCTCCATCTTGGGGCTCCATGATCATCTTGTCACCGGCATGACACCATGATCTCCATCATCATGATCTCCATCATTGTGTCTCCATGAAGTTGCTCGCCAACTATTACTTCTACTACTATGGCTAATGCGTTTAGCAATAAAGTAAAGTAATTTACATGGCGTTTCTCAATGACACGCAGGTCATACAAAAAAATAAAGACAACTCCTATGGCTCCTGCCGGTTGTCATACTCATCGACATGCAAGTCGTGATTCCTATTACAATAGCATGAACATCTCATACATCACATATATGTCATTCATCATTCATCACAACTTTGGCCATATCATATCACAAAGCACTTGCTGCAAAAACAAGTTAGACGTCCTCTAATTGTTGTTGCAAGTTTTACGTGGCTGAAGCAGGGTTCTAGCAAGAACGTTTTCTTACCTACGTGAAAGCCACAACGTGATTTGTCAACTTCTATTTACCCTTCATAAGGACCCTTTTCATCGAATCCGCTCCAACTAAAGTAGGAGAGACAGACACCCGCCAGCCACCTTATGTAACTTGTGCATGTTAGTCGGTGGAACCGGTCTCACGTAAGCGTACGTGTAAGATTGGTCCGGGCCGCTTCATCCCACAATACCGTTGAAGCAAGATAAGACTAGTAGCGGCAAGAAAGTTGACAACATCAACGCCCACAACAAATTGTGTTCTACTCGTGCAAGAGAACTACGCATAGACCTAGCTCATGATGCCACTGTTGGGGAATGTTGCAGAACACAAAAATTTTCCTACAGTTTCACCAAGATCCATCTATGAGTTCATCTAGCAACGAGTGATTGGATGCATCTACATACCTTTGTAGATCGCGAGCGGAAGCGTTCAAAGAACGGGGATGAGGTAGTCGAACACGACGTGATCCAAATCACCGGAGATCCTAGCACCGAACGGACGGCACCTCCGCGTTCAACACACGTACGGTCAGCGTAATGTCTCCTTCTTCTTGATCCAGCAAGAGGGAAGGAGAGGTTGAGGAAGATGGCTCCAGCAGCAGCACGATGGCGTGGTGGTGATGGAGCTGCAGTACTCCGTCAGGGCTTCGCCAAGCGCTATGGAGGAGGAGGGGGTGTTGGAGAGGGAGAAGGAGGCAACCAAAGACGTGTTTTAAAATCCCTCCTTCCCCCACTATATATAGGAGGGCCAAGGGGGGGGGGGCGCCGGCCCTAGGAGATCCAATCTCCTAGGGGGGCGGCGGCCAAGGGAGGTTTCCCTCCCCCCCAAGGCACCTAGGAGGTGCCTTCCCCTCCTAGGACTCTTCCCCTTTGAAACCCTAGGCGCATGGGCCTCTTGGGGCTGGTGCCCTTGGCCCATGTAGGCCAAGGCGCACCCCCTACAGCCCATGTGGCCCCCGGGACAGGTGGCCCCACCCGGTGGACCCCCGGGACCCTTCCGGTGGTCCCGGTACAAAATCGATGACCCCGAAACTTGTCCCGATGGCCGAAACAGGACTTCCCATATATAAATCTTTACCTCCGGACCATTCCAGAACTCCTCGTGACGTCCGGGATCTCATCCGGGACTCCGAACAACATTCAGGTTACTGCATATACATATCCCTACAACCCTAGCGTCACCGAACCTTAAGTGTGTAGACCCTACGGGTTCGGGAGATATGTAGACATGACCGAGACGACTCTCTGGTCAATAACCAACAGCGGGATCTGGATACCCATGTTGGCTCCCACATACTCCACGATGATCTCATCGGATGAACCACGATGTCGAGGATTCAAGCAACCCCGTTTGCAATTCCCTTTGTCAATCGGTATGTTACTTGCCCGAGATTCGATCGTCGGTATCCCAATACCTTGTTCAATCTCGTTACCGGCAAGTCACTTTACTCGTACCGTAATGCATGATCCCGTGACCAGACACTTGGTCACTTTGAGCTCATTATGATGATGCATTACCGAGTGGGCCCAGTGATACCTCTCCGTCATACGGAGTGACAAATCCCAGTCTTGATCCGTGTCAACCCAACAGACACTTTCGGAGATACCCGTAGTATACCTTTATAGTCACCCAGTTACGTTGTGACGTTTGGTACACCCAAAGCACTCCTACGGTATCCGGGAGTTACACGATCTCATGGTCTAAGGAAAGGATACTTGACATTGGAAAAACTCTAGCAAACGAACTACACGATCTTTATGCTATGTTTAGGATTGGGTCTTGTCCATCACATCATTCTCCTAATGATGTGATCTCGTTATCAATGACATCCAATGTCCATAGTCAGGAAACCATGACTATCTGTTGATCAACGAGCTAGTCAACTAGAGGCTTACTAGGGACATGTTGGTGTTTGTTATTCACACATGTATTACGATTTCCGAATAACACAATTATAGCATGAATAAAGACAATTATCATGAACAAAGAAATATAATAATAATGCTTTTATTATTGCCTCTAGGGCATATTTCCAACACGAGGTTCGACCGATAAGATCTTCATAGAATATGTAGGAACCAATATGGGCATTTAGGTACCGCTACTAGTTATTGACCGTGGAGGTGTCTCGGTCATGTCTGCATAGTTCTGGAACCTGCAGGGTCTACACACTTAACGTTTGTTGACGATATAAGTATGGTTAGTCATTATGGTGGTTATCGAAGGTTGTTTGGAGTCCTAGATGAGATCCCGGACTTGACGAGGAACTCTAAAAATGGTCTGGAGGTGAAGATTGATATATTGGACGAAGGGTATTGGAGTCCGGAAGTGTTCCGGGGGTACCGGGTGATGACCAGCATGATCGAAAGTGGTTTCGAGGGTCCCCGACAAGTGTTGGTGGGCCTCATGGGCCAAGGGGAGGGAAAACCAGCCCACTAAGGGGTTGTGCGCTCCCTCACCCATCCCATGTTGCTAGAGGAGGTGGGGGCACCCCCTAGGGTTCCCACCCCTTTGGCTTGGGGGCCAAGTCTCCTAAGCGGGAAAACCCATCTAGGGTTTCCCTCTTGTGGCCGCCGGCCCTAGATGGGATGCCCTAGGGGCGCCCCTTCTCCCCCTTCCCCCTATATATAGAGAGGTAGAGAGAGGGAAACCACACCCTCATACGCCACACGCTGCCTCTCCTCTTCCTCGTAGCCTTCTTCCTCTCCGTAGCGCTTAGCGAAGCTCTGCTGAGATTCCGCCACCACCGCCGCCACCACGCCATCGTGCTGCCGGAGGACTTGAGCTACTACTTCACCATCACTCGCTGGATCGAGGAGGTGAAGGCGTCATCAAGAAATACGTGTGTTCAACACGGAGGTGTCGTCCGTTCGACACTTGGATCGGGAGTTCTCGGGATGGATCATGATTGGATCACGAAGATGTTTGACTATATCAACGACGTTTCTTAACGTTTCCTCTTAGTGATCTACAAGGGTATGTAGATGCAATCTCTCCTCTCGTAGATGGTCATCTCCTAGATTGATCTTGGTGAGCGTAGGAATTTTTTTGTTTCCCATGCAACGTTCCCCAATAGTGGCATCATGAGCTAGGTCTATGCGTAGATGACATCACGAGTAGAACACAAAGGATTTTGTGGCATTGATATTCAGATTGCTTCCTTCCTTGGTCTTTTCTTGATTCAGCGGTATTGTGGGATGAAGCAGCCCGGACGAACTTTACATGTCCACGTACATGAGACTAGTTCCATCGACAGACATGCGATTTTGTTTCATAAAGATGGTTGGCGGGTGTCTGTCTCTCCCACCTTAGTTGAATCGGATTCGACAAAGGCGGTTGTCGGTGTCAAAACCGGCGGATCTCGGGTAGGGGGTCCCGAACTGTGCGTCTAGGCGGATGGTAACAGGAGACCGGGGACACGATGTTTTTACCCAGGTTCGGGCCCTCTCGATGGAGGTAAAACCCTACGTCCTGCTTGATTAATATTGATGATATGGGAAGTACAAGAGTAGATCTACCACAAGATCAGAGAGGCTAAACCCTAGAAGCTAGCCTATGGTATGATTGTATGTTCGTCCTACGGACTAAAACCCTCCGGTTTATATAGACACCGGAGAGGGCTAGGGTTACACAGAGTTGGTTACAATGGTAGGAGATCTACATATCCGTATTGCCAAGCTTGCCTTCCACGCCAAGGAAAGTCCCTTCCGGACACGGGACAAAGCCTTCAATCTTGTATCTTCATAGTCCAGGAGTCCGGCCGAAGGTATAGTCCAGCTATCCGGACACCCCCTAATCCAGGACTCCCTCAGTAGCCCCTAAACCAGGCTTCAATGACGACGAGTCCGGCGTGCAGATTGTCTTCGACATTGCAAGGCGGGTTCCTCCTCCAAGTACTTCATAGAATATTTTGAACACAAAGGTAGTGTCCGGCTCTGCAAAATAAGTTTCAACATATTGCCATAGAGAGAATAATATTTACACAAATCTAATCTGCTGACGTATTCTGTAGCATGACATCACACCACGACCAAGTCTTTATTCGAATCGTTTTACTGTCCCACCTCAGCGCGTTTAGCGAGGCGGTTTCCTTGGCACGTCTTGTCAAAGCAGAGATCGTGTCCCCTTATTCCGGGATTCTCATCAATACGGGTGTGGGTAACCCAACCGCCCCATTGATTACGGCGCTTGGGAGATAAGCGAGTTTTACCAGGCTGGTGGGGACGCATAGTCGCATCTGCCCATATAAGGGGATAAGGATCCACCTTTTTATCCACGCCTTCTTCCTCCTTTGCCTATCCATTTCCGCGCACTCGAGCTCCAGCGCCCAAGTCCGCACACCCCACCTCAAAATTCTCCAGCCATGTCCGGAGCGGGAGGCAAGTGGATGGTCTCCTCCGTCACGGAGGGACACATCACAAAACTGAGGAAGGCCGGATACTTGTCTAACGACATTGCGCACCGGCTTCCCGAAGAGGGGCAGCTCATCCCCACCCCTAGGCCCCATGAGAGGGTGGTGTTCCTCCCCCATTTCCTCCGTGGAGTGGGCTTCCCTCTCCACCCATTTGTCCGGGGCTCATGTTCTACTATGGCCTGGATTTCCATGATCTGGCCCCGAACTTTGTCCTCAACATCTCGGCGTTTATCGTCGTGTGCGAGGCTTTCTTCTGCATCCGCCCCCATTTCGGCCTATGGCTCAAGACTTTCAATGTCAAGTCGAAGGTGGTGCGTGGCACCCAGGTGGAGTGCGGTGGCGCCATGGTGGGCAAGATGCCCAACGTCCTATGGCTCAAGGGCTCCTTCGTGGAGACCCTAAAGGGGTGGCAATCGGGGTGGTTTTACATCACCGAGCCGCGCGACCTTGAATGGGTCGCAGCTCCCGAGTTCCGATCCGGACCCCCTACGTGGCTCACCTCCTGGAAAGAGACGGGCCTGTCGTGGGGTAAAAAAGGAGAGCTGATCGGACTCCAAACATGCGTCCAAACCCTGGTGGACAAGAAGCTCAAACTTGTCAACGTAGTCCAGGTTATGCTCATCCGCCGGATCCTCCCGTGTCAACAACGGGCTTTCAACCTGTGGGAGTTCAACCCGGCGCAGCACCGAACTCTGAGCAGGCTCTTCGACACGACGTACGAAGATGCCTGGAAGGTGCTTTTCAAGGGCACCGAGGCCCCCGCATCCGCTACTGAGGATCGCGGATTCAGCACGCAGCGTCACGCTAGTGCGGTAAGCTGTTTTTACCTTTTACAGGGTATTAGTTTTTCATAGTTTGACTCCATGCGGGATCTAAGCTCCCTTACCTTTGACAAGATTGGTAGGAGACATCCGGACAGATTAACTGTCCGGCCCCTTTGCCTGAAGGCCCAGCGGACGCTCGCTTGGTGAAGCTGCTGGTTCCGGCACCCTATGTGGTGCCGGAGAAGAAGGCCAAGAAGAAGGCCACGGGGACTCGAAAGAGTGCCCGGTGCCTGGAGGTGTCGGATTCATCATCCGACGACTCCAAGACGCACTCCTCCCGTGAAGACGAGGAGGAGGAAGAAGAGACCTCTCCCCCTCCAGCGGGGGGAGGGAAGAAAAGGAAGGCCGCCCCAACTGGGGAGGCCGAAGGGTCCAAGAAGGGGAAGACCCCTCCTCCGGACTACTCCACCAACGCCGACGACGGCGAAGAGGAGTGGCCGCACAGTGCCAAGCCCCTGGCGAGATCGTAAGTATTCGGACACCAGAGCATTTCATAGTGTTCCTTTCTTGCACAGCTCCTCCTTACGCCGAATATGACTATGCAGTCGGCGCAAGGCCGGGCTCGACAAGTCGTCGAGCGGCTCCCTGGATTCGTCGGATGTGAACTCACTTCCGCCCGCTACCTCCGCCCACCCTACGGACGGCGCCGAGGTGCTGTCCCAACAGGTTCCAAGCCAGGAGGAGGTGGTCCTAGAGGCGCCGCAAGGCGACCTCCCGGACTCCAGGCGCAAAGGGGATAGAACCCCCAAGGGCTCCAAGTCCGGCCTTGAGCCAGACACCGCGCCGGAACCTTCAACGGTTCCGGACTCCGGTAGGCAGCCTCCTTCCAAGAGGAGCAAGCCTACCAAGCCGGTGACCTCCGTCCAACCGGAGGCACCGGACAATTTGCTGGAGGTGCTTAACGGCGCCTCCATTGACGAGGAGTACCGCATTATTATGAGTGCGGTGATCCAGAAGGTTCAGTCCGCCAAGAGCGGACTGACTGAAGCCTGTGCCAGCCTTCTAACAGGCTTTGAGGTAAGTAAAGAATATGTAAAATATTACCGCATGGACAGTAGCCCCTGATGCTCTATTCGGCGTTCAGAAAGAAAAGCCGAATAGAGGATCTAATAACATTCGCAGGAGTCTAACATAATCAAGTCAATATGCGTATGCAGGCTTCGCTGCTGGCCTCCGTCGCACTGACTGCGTAGGTGGATACGCTGAAGCAAAACCTCGCGCGGTTCGAGAAAGAGCTCGGCCATGCCAAGAGGCAACTCGAGGAGAAGGAAGGTATGTAATACCTTGCGCAAGTATATAGAGAAGATCTGGTTGCAAAAAATGATAGGATCAACGTGCTATTATAGGGGCCACGACTGAGGTGGCAACCCTTAAGAAAGTGCTGTCCGAGGCTGAAAACAGAGCGGCCGCAGAGCGCACAGAGAGAGGGAAGCAGGGGGCGCAGGTGGAGGAGGTGCAGAAAGAGCTCTAGGCTCTCGTGAAAAAACACGAGAGTTTAGAGCTTGACTCAAAGACGCAAGCGTCCGAGCTTGCGGCAGCCCTCGAAAGCGCGAAGTCTGCCAAGGCTGAAGCCCAGAAAGCCCTCCAAGAAATTGAAGGGATGAATAAGATAGCGGCGGGTAAGGCATTAATTATGCAAAGCAAGCACGTGAATGTGAATTACTTGTTACTTACCCGAGTCCGAAGCTCTCCAGGAGCATTCGCAGATTTGCCCCGCAGTGCGTCTGATGCTGCCGCCTACTACCGAGCCGAAGAGGGGAGCTCGATGGAGAAGGTATTCTGGTCTCAGTATGCTGAGGCCGGACACCTGGTGCCTTTGAGAGACTAGCTGAAGCAAATGGTAGAGCTCCACAAGGTGGCCGAACAGGCCATAAAGGGCCTCATAGTTCGGCTTTGGCCTGGAGAGGCTCTGCCTGGGAGCTACTTTGGGCTGGTGAGGCAGCTGGTGGATGCCTGTCCACGGCTTGAAGTAATCAAGCGCTCCGTCTGCATCGAAGGTGCCTGTAGGGCGCTTGCCCGTGCTAAAGTGCACTGGGGCAAGATGGATGCGGAGAAGCTGGTGAAGGACGGGCCGCCGCCGGGCAAGGAGCATAGCGTTCCGGAAGCATATTATGAGGGCCTCCTGAAGGGTGCTCGCCTTATAGTGGATGAATGCTCCAAAGATGTAATTTTTGAGTAAACTCGCATTTGTGATCCTGTACGCTGAAAACTTGTTCATATTCGCTAAGCAACGCTTTTGAATTTAAAATATTACCTTCTGTGCGGCCGTTTATCAAATTTGAGAGATGGCGAGTCGTCGGCTTCTGCCCCCATGCCACGAGTGCTGGGGTGTTCGGGATAAACATGAGCGCTCTTTTTCCCATTCTTGGGTCCTTCGAGGGAAGCGCTCAACACAGTGAACAAGGCAATCGGACTATAATGCTTGAACACTCTCACTTAGCCATAGAATTCTATAATTTTAAATTTCGGTGAAGCCCCTAGTGTTCGGAAGGCCGAGTTCGGGGCGCTATGCACGCCTAGGCCGGACAAAGCCGACCCCTCGCTCTAAGCGGCATAAGTCTTTAGGGACTCGAAAACCTCTCGAACAGCGACCAGCTCTCGCCTCATCATGATGGTCAGTTTTAGCTTTCTCTACTGAGGTGCTTAGCCCAGCTCAACTGGGGCACAATCGCAATAGTTCTCCTAGTGCTACCTTACCCGATATAACGGAACATAAGGTACCAAAACATAGGAGCCGGGCAAACCCAACTATTGACCCAAGACATGATTCGGAGCCGATGCATATAATGCTATAAGTTTGGGGTGCCGCACTTATGAAAGTGTTCGGACTTCTCACACCGTATTGTGGGGTACTTAAGCCCCTGGCGTATTGGCCGTACCAAAGTGTACGGGTGCAACATGTCATTAATGAACATATATTCACAAAAAAGAGTAATGCAATAATAGACGGAAGCTATGCATTGTTTATTTAAAAAAGCTGCGATCAAAGCAGAATGATACGAATAGTGCAATAAGAAAAAGATGGGACTATTTAACATGTCCTTTTCAGGGGCGAGCTACGGAATGGTATGTGAAACAGGTATACTGCTCGTTATAGAGACCACCTTAGAGTTCCATAATGCGGCATAGCTTTCTGCTTCCCTGGTTGTATCGTTTGTGCGGCAATTGTACTGCCGGACAAGCCTTCCGAAGAATGGAGTCCTGAAGATAAGAGAAAATTAAGAAATCGGCAGCCCCTAGTGCAGTTTAAGCCGCGTTTCGTGCGTGCCGTGATGGTGCCCCTCCCCCTGTGCCCATGGTATTTCCAGAGCGTAGTTATGTACGCGCAACACTGGTTTCGCAAGTTCACGAGGGCTGGGGTTGGGGCCGCATTGCTACGCTTGCTCGGAACGTGCCAAGCGGTCTTGTTGTAGGTTACTCCAGGCGCGCTTGACGGTGTTCAGACGTTTAATGGTCGGACTGGAGAATTGCCTTGAGAGGCTGTTTTGTACTTCCGCTGCGATAGCCGCCGTATGCTCCTCCATTCGAAGAGAGCGTTTGGTGTTTCCATTGACCGTGATGACTCCTCGAGGGCCTGCATTTTGAGCTGGAGGTATGCGTAGTGCGGCACCACATTGAACTTGGCAAATGCGGTTTGCCCGAGCAGTGCGTGGTAGCCACTGCGGAGCGGGACTATGTCGAAGATTAACTGCTCGCCTCGAAAATTATCCGGACATCCGAAGACCACTTCAAGTGTAACTGAGCCTGTGCAGTTGGCCTCTACACCTGGTATGATGCCTTTAAAGGTTGTTTTAGTGGGTTTAATCCTCGAGGGATCGATGCCCATTTTCCGCACTATATCCGGGTAAAGCAGGTTCAGGCTGCTGCCGCCGTCCATAAGGACTCTAGTGAGGTGAAATCCGTCAATAATTGGGTCTAGAACCAATGCGGCGAATCTGCCATGACGGATGCTAGTGGGGTGGTCCCTTCGATCAAAAGTGATCGGGCAGGAAGACCATGGGTTGAACTTTGGGGCGACTGGCTCCATCACGTATACGTCCCTTAGCGCACGCTTTCGCTCCCTCTTGGGGACGTGGGTTGCGTATATCATGTTCACCGTCCGCACTTGTGGGGGAAAACCTTTCTGTCCACTGTTGTTCGGCGGCCGGGGCTCCTCCTCGTCATCGCTATGCAGCCCCTTGTCTCTGCTTTTGGCATTTAACTTGCCTGCCTGCTTGAACACCCAACAATCCCTGTTGGTGTGATTGGATGGTTTTTTGGGGGTGCCATGTATCTGGCATGAGCGGTCGAGTATTCTGTCCAAACTGGACGGGCCCGGAGTATTTCTTTTGAATGGCTTTTTCCGCTGACCGGGTTTAGAGCCTCTGAATCCGGCATTAACTACCGTATCCTCAGCATTGTCGCCGTTAATGCGGCGCTTTTGCTTGTTGCGACGCGACCTGCCACTGCTGTCCTTGGTATCCGAATTACCAGGGCTCTTGGTCATGTTATTGCTGCGAGCTAGCCAGCTGTCTTCTCCCGCGCAAAAGCGGGTCAAAAGTGTCGTGACAGTGCAAGCCACTCGTCACGGATGTTATGCTTGAAGGATGCTAGGGCCTCTGCGTTCGGACAGTCGACGATTTGATTTTTCTTGGTTAGGAACCGTGTCCAGAATTGTCTGGCCGATTCCTCTGGCTGCTGAATTATGTGGCTTAGGTCATCGGTGTCTGGTGGTCGCACATAAGTGCCCTGGAAATTGTCGAGGAATGCGGCTTCCAGGTCCTCCCAACAACCAATTGATTCTGCTGGCAAGCTGTTAAGCCAATGCTGAGCTGGTCCTTTAAGCTTGAGTGGGAGGTATTTGATGGTGTGTAGGTCATCACCGCGGGCCATGTGGATATGAAGGAGATAGTCCTCGACCCATACCGCAGGATCTGTTGTGCCATCGTATGATTCGATGTTCACGGGTTTGAAACCCTTGGGGATTTGATGATCCATTACTTCATCTATGAAGCATAGTGGGTGTGCGGCGCCTCTGTATTGGGCTATATCACGACGCAGCTCAAACAAGCTTTGTCTAATATGTTCGGCCCGGCCTGATTTACTGTATACGGCGTGACGAGTACTGTCTCGTGCCGTGGGACGCCCACGTGATCCGTAGATCGATCTTGTTTTCCTTGCCTTGTCCTCCAATATATCTCGCAGGTCTGGCATATTTCCCCGTGCCTTGGTATTTTTTGAGCGGCGCCGGGGTGCGGGTTGAGTGGAGGGCCGAGAGGCCTCTCTGTCGCGGCCACGGGGTGGCCGGTCGGCCGCATCATGCGCTGGTGATGTAGGTTTAGGTGCTTCCTCCTCTAATCGGGGTAGCAACCTGCACTTTGGGTAAATCTTGGAGGGGCGTTCGAGTTCATACTCTTCGGCCACAAGGACTTCAGTCCATCTGTCGACTAGCAAATCTTGATCAGTTCTAAGCTGCTGCTGTTTTTTCTTGAGGCTGCTCGCCGTGGCCATAAGCCTGCGTTTGAAACGCTCTTGTTCGACGGGATCCTCCGGCACGACAAATTCATCGTCGTCGAGGCTTGCCTCGTCTTCGGAGGGAGGCATATAATTATCATCCTCGACCTCTTTGTCTGCCACTCTCTCATGAGGGCTGGCTTCTCCATCCTCCTGTGCTGAATCTTGCTGGAGGTGGTTGTCTTTGGCACTGTCCGGGGTGTTATTATCTACCGTCCCGGAATCACCGATTTTTCTTTGGCAGGATTGAGAGTGGCGCCGCAGACGTCGGCGCTTAGGCTGCTTCTTGGAGGGGTCATCCTCCGCCGTTCCATCGCCATTTCCTTCTTTTGGGGTGTCCACGATGTATATATCATACGACGAGGTGGCTTTCCAGTGCCCTATAGGCGCTGGTTCTTGATCGTCTCCTGCATCGGCGTCCATACCGTCGATGTCTTTGGAGTCGAAGTCGAGCATGTCGGTTAAATCATCGATAGTGGCTACGAAGTGGGTGGTGGGTGGGCTTTGAATTTCTTCATCATCCGCATCCCAACCTTGCTGACCATAGTCCGGCCAGGGCTCTCCTGATAAAGAGAGAGAGACTTTAGTAACTTCAGAATATCGCCGAAGAGCGAGTGCTGAAAGATGTCTGCGGCGGTGAACTCCGTGATTGGCGCCCAATTGGGTTCGATCGGTAGGGGCGCGGAGGGCTCGAAGTCTGGAGAGGAGTACGGCTCCTTGGAGTCACGGGCTTCGCAGAGAATAGGGCTGGTGTTCGGCTCGATCGCCGTAGAGATTGCAGCCCCCGAGGCGGTGTCCAACCAACCATCCTCCATTTGCGCAGTTGGCTCCGAATTAAGGGTCGGAGCTGATGTGGTTGCGGCCTCCAGGGCACTGTTCGGCGGCAGAGCTAGATCATGCCCATCGTGACAGTGCGGCGCGCTCGGCTGTGGCTCGAATCCGTCGAAGATCAAGTCTCCATGGAGGTCGGCCGTGTAGTTCAAACTTCCAAATCTGACCTGATGGCCAGGGGCGTAGCTTTGGATCTGCTCTAGATGGCCAAGCGAATTGGCCCGCAGTGCAAAGCCGCCAAATACGAAGATCTGTCTGGGGAGAAAAGTCTCACCCTGGATCGCATCATCGTTGATGATCGGAGGAGCCATCGGGCCTAAAAGTGACGACACAGAGGAACTCTCAATGAAAGCACCAATGTCGGTGTCAAAACCGGCGGATCTCGGGTAGGGGGTCCCGAACTGTGCGTCTAGGCAGATGGTAACAGGAGACCGGGGACACGATGTTTTTACATAGGTTCGGGCCCTCTCGATGGAGGTAAAACCCTACGTCCTGCTTGATTAATATTGATGATATGGGTAGTACAAGAGTAGATCTACCACTAGATCAGAGAGGCTAAACCCTAGAAGCTAGCCTATGGTATGATTGTATGTTCGTCCTACGGACTAAAACCCTCCGGTTTATATAGACACCAGAAAGGGCTAGGGTTACACAGAGTCGGTTACAATGGTAGGAGATCTACATATCCGTATCGCCAAGCTTGCCTTCCATGCCAAGGAAAGTCCCTTCCGGACACGGGACGAAGCCTTCAATCTTTTATCTTCATAGTCCAGGAGTCCGGCCGAAGGTATAGTCCGGCTATCCGGACACCCCCTAATCCAGGACTCCCTCAGCGGTCCTTGTAGAAGGTTAAATATCAACTTGCATATCCCTGTTGTGGCTTTGCGTAGGTAAGAATCGTTCTTGCTAGATACCCATAGCAGCCACATAAAACATGCAACAATAATTAGAGGACGTCTAAATTTTGTTTGCAGTGTATGTTGTGAAATATATTTGATGTATGAGATGATCATGTTTGTAATAGTTTATATCGACTTGCATGTTGATGCATATGGTAACCGACAGGAGCCATAGGGTTGTCTTTAATTATTGTATGACCTACGTGTCAATCATTAAGCGCTATGTAATGCTTTACTTTATTGCTAAGCGGTAGCAATAGTAGTAGAAGCATGGTTGGCATGACAACCCCGATGGAGACACGATGATGGAGATCAGGGTGTCATGCCGGTGATGATGGAGATCATGCTGGTGCTTTGGAGATGGAGATCAAGAGCACGAGTTGATGGCCATATCATGTCACTTATGATTTGCATGTGATGTTAATCCTTTTATGCATATTATTTGCTTAGGACGACGGTAGCATTATTAGGTGATCCCTCACTAAAATTTCAAGATAAAATTGTGTTCTCCCCAGGTGTGCACCATTGCGAAAGTTCGTTGCTACCTCTTGAGCACTGCGTTGGTTTTCCCCGAAGAGGAAGGGATGATGCAGCAAAGTAGCGTAAGTATTTCCCTCAGTTTTTGAGAACCAATGTATCAATCCAGTAGGAGGCTACACGCGAGTCCCTCGCACCTGCACAAATAAAATAAATCCTTGCAACCAACGCGATAAGGGGTTGTCAATCCCTACACGATCACTTACGAGATTGAGATCTGATAGATATGATAAGATAATATTTTTGGTATTTTTTTATGATAAAGATGCAAAGTAAGATAAAAGCAAAGTAAAAAAGCAAAGGAAATAACCAAGTATTGGGAGATTAATATGATGAAGATAGACCCGGGGGCCATAGGTTTCACTAGTGGCTTCTCTCAAGAGCATAAGTATTCTACGGTGGGTGAACGAATTACTGTTGAGCAATTGATAGAATTGAGCATAGTTATGAGAATATCTAGGTATGATCATGTATATAGGCATCAAGTCCGAGACAAGTAGACCGACTCCTGCCTGCATCTACTACTATTACTCCACTTATCGACCGCTATCCAGCATGCATCTAGAGTATGAAGTTCATGGAAACAGAGTAATGCCTTAAGCAAGATGACATGATGTAGAGGGATAAACTCATGCAATATGATGAGAACCCCATCTTGTTATCCTCGATGGCAACAATACACTACATGCCTTGCCGCCCCTACTGTCACTGGGAAAGGACACCGCAAGCTTGAACCCAGAGCTAAGCACTTCTCCCATTGCAAGAAAGATCAATCTAGTAGGCCAAACCAAACTGATAATTCGAATAGACTTGCAAAGATAACCAATCATACATAAAAGAATTCAGAGAAGATTCAAATATTGTTCATAGATAGACTTGATCATAAACCCAGAATTCATCGGTCTCAACAAACACACCGCAAAAGGAAGATTACATCGAATAGATCTCCACAAGAGAGGGGGGGGGGACATTGTATTGAGATCCAAAAAGAGAGAAGAAGCCATCTAGCTAATAACTATGGACCCGTAGGTCCGAGGTGAACTACTCACTCTTCATCCGAGGGGCTATGGTGTTGATGTAGAAGCCCTCCGTGATCGATGCCCCCTCCGGGGGAGCTCCGGAACAGGCCCCAAGATGGGATCTCATGGATACAGAAAGTTGCAGCGGTGGAATTAGTGTTTTGCCTCCGTATATGATCGTTTGGGGGTACGTAGGTATATATAGGAGGAAGGAGTATGTCGGTGGAGCAAGAGGGGGGCCACGAGGGTGGAGGGCGTGCCTGGGGGGGGGGGGGGGGTAGGCACGCCCCCTACCTCGTGGCATCCTCCTTTGTTTCTTGACGTAGGGTCCAAGTCTCCTGGATCTTGTTCGTTGAGAAAATCACGTTCCCGAAGGTTTCGTTCCATTTGATATTCCTTTTCTTCGAAACCCTAAAATAAGCAAAAAAACATCAATTCTAGGCTGGGCCTCCGGTTAATAGGTTAGTCCCAAAAATAATATAAAAGTGGATAATAGAGCCCAATAATGTCCAAAATAGTAGATAATATAGCATGGAGCAATCAAAAATTATAGATACGTTGGAGACGTATCATTTGTCGTTTCGAAGCACCACATGATGATCGGGTGTGGTAGACTCTACGTTCACATACAACGGGCGCAAGCCAGTTTTGCACATGCGGAACACTTGGGTTAAACTTGACGAGCCTAGCATGTACAAACATGGCCTCGGAACACAAGAGACCGAAAGGTCGAACATGAGTCATATAGTAGTTATGATCAACATGGAGATGTTCACCATTGAAACCACCTCATCTCACATGATGATCAGACTTGGGTTGGTGAATTTGGATCGTGTTGCACACGGACAACCAGAGGGATGTTAATTTGAGTGGGATTTCTTAGGTAATATGATTAATTGAAATCATTATCAGGAACAATAGTCTGAGATGTCTTTGCGAATTATGATGTAGATCAATAGCTCACGCTATAGCTCCTTGTTTTAATACGTTCCTGGAGAAGATTAGATGAAAGATATTGTAAGCAATTATGCGTACTAGGGTCGTAGTCTGAGGATTGTCCTCACTACTGCATACAAGGCTTATGTCCTTGATGCAGCACTCAGTGTGCCAGCCCCTCTAGCGTCGTCTGTGGATGTTCTGAACATCTGGCAGACACGTTCTGATGACTACTTTGATAGTTTAGTGCTCCATGTTATGACTTAGAATCGGGGCTCCAAAGGCATTTTGAAAGCCATGGAACATATGAGATGTACCAATAGCTGAAATTGGTATTTCAGGCTCACACCCGTGTTGAGAGGAGAACTCTGACAAGTTCTTTGCCTACAAGATGGAGGAGAATAGCTCAGTCAATGAGCATGTCCTCATAATGTCTGGGTTCTACAATCGCTTGAATCAAGTGGGAGTTGATCTTCCAGAAAAGATATTGATTGACAGAGTTCTCCAGTCACTATCACCAAGCTACTAGAGCTTCGTGATGAACTATAACATGCAAGGGATGGAGATGATCCCGGAGATGTTCACGATGCTTAAAGCCGCGAAGGTGCAAATCAAGAAGGAACATCAAATGTTGATGGTTAATAAGACTACTGGTTTCAAGAAGGGCAAGGGCAAGAAGGGAAACTTCATGAATGACAAGCCAGTTGCCACTCTAGTGAACAAACCCAAGGTTGAACCCAAACCTCAGACTAAGTACTTCTATTGTAAGGGGAACGGTCACTGGTAGTGGAACTACCCCAAATACTTGGTAGATAAGAAGGCTGGCAACTTCAACAAAAGTATACACCGGTGCGCGTCGGTCCTAAACAAACGGTTAAAACCCCCTTTCCGCGACGGCATCTGGAACCATCGCCAAGTGAGTGTGGGCGATAGGGGGGGTCCTTCCCACACGACCCAGAAACCGTCGAGGATATGCCCTCCGGCACACATGTTTGGCAAAATGAGGTCGTGTGCTACCGGCGAGCACTCAAATACGGAAATACGTACAATATAGCTAAAAATACAATTATATGGAGAAATTGTTTCCGGTCGCAAGTACATCCCACACAGTCAGTCCCTGCTAAACGTTTCGGTTCGTATGCACATCCCACACAGTTGCTCCAAGGAAAATGTTTCCGTTCATAGGTACATCACACACAATTTTTCCTGTTAAATCGTTTGCATTATTGAATGTAGCACACACGGTCCGTAGAAGAAACTGTGTGGCAAAGGCTGTCCATGACACACAATTTTTATGTGGTAAACGTTTACGCAAGGTGGCCTAACGCAAACAGTTTTCAAGAGAAAGTCGTGTGTGATTGTTCATTGATCCAACATAGTTTATTCCTAGAAATTGTGTGCATTGCCTGAGGTTATCGCCCACTGTATTTTTTCAACAACCATTTACAATATCAAAACCCAATTAGCAGGCTAATTGCCCTATTATTAATAATCCAATTATTAATCTAATTGACATTCATATTAAGCAAACATATATTTCATTTCCATATTAAGGAAGCAGAATTTCATAATTGAAATACATTAGAGTACAACATGATATAGCTTCAGCACTCAGCTACCCCATTACACAACTGCACCAGCAACAAGTTCCACATGCAAGATGTAGAACCTTTCGAAATTAGCATCATAGACGGTATATAGACAGATGCATCTCATCTGGAAAACTGCTGAAGCGGAAGGCGAATATTGAGCCTTCATTCATGTTGAAGGTCTTTGCAACTTTAGGCCAGTGCCTATGGATGATTGACCGTCCATCCTTCGACCTCTTCAGGAACACTTCAATATTGAACCATGGGTGTTGTATGAAAACCTTCATCGCCTGCTAACCATAGAGGTGGTTTGAGAGGTAATCATCAGTGAACTGCTTTGGAAAGGACTGAAAATAAGGATGTGCATAAATATCTTTTCTATATTGGAAATGGGGCAAAGGAATAAAAAAAGGCAATGTATAATAGTTAGTACCATCTTGTAGTGAACTAATGTCTTCTTCATTGTGCAGAAAAATATCTTGTTGTTTTTTGTCGCTAATTTCTTTATCCTAACAATCTTTCTTAGTTTCTTGATTTGATTGATATTCATGGACAACTCATTGTGTGCAAGACCAAATGCAAGACCAAGGGTCGAACAGTGGGTCAAAACCTCTGACTGCGGGACCTACATGTGCAAGACCAAATTGTTAAAAACCAAAATATTAGAATGGTTCCTGCAATTGCACAATAATGTGCTATTAGACAACGGACCATGCACGTGCTAACCTCGATCGTAAACCTCAGTGCTTCTCATTGTTTCCCTGCAACACCTATAAGGTAGTTAGTCATCAGGTTAAGTAACGGTTTGCATGCTATCAGTAAAATATGTTGATGAAAAATAAGCACATTGTAGATTCATCAGATTAATTGAAGCCACACGGAAAACCAATTTACCCAAACCAAGCATGATTAAGAACTAGGAAATATAGCACTTGTATTTGTTTCTCATGTATTAAGTGCAGCCAAATTCGATTTATTCCTCACATGCACAACAATACAAAATTCTACCCATGACAATTGGACATCGCATTGCAAAATTGAACCAAGCAGTTAACTAAACACCACAAAAAAATGAACCAAACATTAACTGAGCACCACATTGCACAATATAACATTGAACCAAGCAGTTAACTAAACACCACAACAAATGAACCAAACATTAACTGAGCACCACATTGCACAATGTAACATACTCCTAATAGGAGACCAGAGAGTTAACCAAACAGTTAACTGCAGCCAATTGTAGCAATTGTATTTGTTTCTCATGTATTTACTATAGCCAAATTCAATTTATTCCCCACATGGTATACAATAACATAATACACCCACAATTTTGTAAAGATAAATTCGATTTATTTCTCACATGGAAGACAATACAAAATTGCAGCCTGAAGAATTGAACATCACATTTGCAGAATTGAACCAAACAGTTAACTGCAGACGACAACTAATTAACAAAATAGTTAATAAGTGAGCTCCACACTGCACGACATATAGAACATATACACTAGAGCAACAGACTGCATGGTGAAATTAGATAGCACAATTCACTAGATTTTGTGAAGGAAAGGCAGGAGGAGCACACGCAACGGGTAAACCGAGCATGCTTAACCGGCGTAGCTAGCAATTGGCAAGGTGCTCCTCCAAGATCTGGGGGTCGGCACGATTGGCAGCCATCGCGACCTCATCCGCGCGTGCGGCCGTGATTTGCTTATCCGCTGCCAAATGCTCCTTGAGGTCCTGGCTATACTGCGTGCACCATGGCTTAGGCCGGCGCTTATTTGGTGGAGGGGTTAGTGATTTGAGTGGAAGGTGTCGCGCTCGCACCGGCGGTCGGGGCATGTGGGATGTGGAAGGAGGATGATGGGGGTCGGGTGTGGATTACCTGCCTGGATAGAGGAGGCCGAGCAGTGTGAAGGAGGGTCGCCGGCGAGGAGGCGGCGGCACTGCAAGCAAGGAGTGCAGGTTTCAACTTGGAAAGGAAGGCGGAAAGAGGGGAAATGTGGCTTTTGGTAAGGGGGAGGGGCGGGGAGGTAGATATATCCACGGAAGCCGAAAATTTGGAATCGCTTTAGCCAAAAAACTGGCGCGCAAAGTATCACTAGACACGGTCCCTTATTCAGAACTGTGTACGATATGTGGACATGACAAATGATTCGAATAGCTTAACCCGTGTGTGATGAGTTTGAATGTCAAAAGTTTTGGTTTGAATTTCCACGGTTACAGTGGTCATCCATGTCATTGCATAATTTGGGTACACAAAGGAGACTACAGCACACCCACACTTCTTAATCGAGCAAGTTCGGCAATTAAAGAGAGCTAGCTGACCTAAACATTACTCCAAAAAATTAAAGACCAACGCTCTTAATTAAACAAAACATAGAGTACTACTACGGCCGGTGCTCGTGGATCTCCGCCGCCGCCTCCATGTCCAGCTCGCGCCCGATGGTCTCCTGGGGTAGGGGCTCCATGGCATCCATCGCACCATACTCGGCAAGCATCTCGCCATCCGTGTCCACCTTTGGAAAAGGCCTCCATGAGCTGGGCGTGGGTGGACGCGATCTGGGCTTGGACGTGCTCTGTTGGGGATATTACTACTGGAGGTAAACCGGCCTTATGTAGCCGGGTTGACTCTTTGAAGATTAGAAGCCCATGAAGATGTAAAGATGATGGCGCTTTACGGAGGGCCCAAAGGCGGGTTACAGTCTGTAAATGTAAACCGGCCTAGTCATGTAACTTGTATAGTAAGATAGAAAGAGAGAGGCCGAACCGGATACGTTTATAAACCGGCTTCGGGACTCTGTAGCCCGGCGGGCGTCAACCTATGTATATAAAGGGATGACCCGGCCGCGGTTTAGGGACAGAGAACAACAACTCGAGAGCCAGACAAAGCGGATTCGCTCCCTGGCCTTTGAAACCCTAGCAATACCAATCACAACTAGACATAGGCTTTTACCTTCATCGAAGGGGCCGAACTAGTATAAACTCTCGTGTCCCCTTGTCCGGTTTAACCCCTTTAAGCTAACCCGTCGCGATGGCTCCACGACTAAGTCCTTTTACGAGGACATCTGCCGTGACAAACCCATGACAGTTGGCGCCCACCGTGGGGCTATTGCATGATGGTTTTGAGTTCTTGAAGGGCAGCTTCGATGGACTCAAGGGATACGTTGTGGGCTGGATGACGAAGAGTCGCCGCGGAAAGCTCTACATCGACAACACAGGATGGGGTCCCGAGGCCGATTCAATTGAATACGGATACCGGGTCCCCTTTGGTGGGATTCCCGTCTTCATCGGCAAGATCGGCGAACCGGCCCCCGAGCCGGACATCTGCACCGACATCATCGAAACGGCCCGGCATGCAAGTTCTTCGCCGGGTTAGCCCGAGGCAAGGCATGTTTTCGTAGGTGTCATCCATGGATCGGGGTACGAGGATGGACCGGTGTCCGATGGAGAAACCGTAGTCTGCTCTGATGACGAGTCCTCTAGAGAAACCGAATCGCTTTACCAGTTGCAGGACGGCCGGATTGAGGGAGGATCCAAGGGCAACAGTATTCCGAATTCCCCCGGTCTGCCAAACCAGGCAGCCATCTTCATGGCCGGTACACAATCGGCGCCTCATTCATCTACCGCCGCAGCAATGCTCTCCGGTTCAACGACGGCCACACCAGCAGGGGCAGGAAGCTCGGCGCCACCTCCGGCCCAAGTCTTGTCTGATTTGTTTGACGCTCTGGCAACATTGATGTCCGCGGAGGTAGATGCAGCGGCCAGGGATCAGCACGATGCGGAGATTGTAAAAGTGAAAGATCAGATAGCCCAGGCTAAAGCGGACCTGGCAGCAAAGAACGCCAGGATGGCTGCGGAGCGGGCCGAGTTGGAAGCACAGGCTTACCGGATTAGACTGGATCAGAATGCTTCAGAGGAAGTCATGAGGAGAAGGTACCGATCACGTCTCCCGTCGGTTTATGAGCCGCAGAATCTTTTCAACACGCCAGGTGCAGGAGCTGGTAACCAACCCACGCTAAACCGGGCGGGGGCGCCGGGAGCAGGCGCGCCGGTTCAGCCGCGCACGACGGACCTGCCTCGCCAGAACAACGTTGTACCATCAACACCGCCCGGGCATTATTCCAACCCGTTGGACAACATTGTGGCTTCCGCTTCACGCCTCGGCAGCCCTCCCAACCGACGGCGAGTCACCAGTTGCAGTGGAAGCGCATCGGGCCAGGGATCTCCTTCAGACATCACTAAATCAACAACAAGCATATTCACACAGCCGTGAGAGGATTCATTCCACTCCCCGTCCAAGCCGGAGTTATAGAAGACACGTGGAAGACGAACCAGCCGTGTCCAGGTGTGCACGCCGCCGAAATTCGCCACGAGGGAACAACCCGGTTGGGGGAGGTGGTAATGCGCAAGATGTTGAGGACCATGGCCGCGCACGTGAGAGGCCGAGTTGATAGCTCGACACGAAGCACGATAGCATACTCTGGTTCACCCCACTGCCTCCGTGGAGCCAGGGGCGATGTTCAGTTCCTTAGGGGTATCGTGTTTAACTCCCGCTTTGCGCAGTGTGCGAATACCCAAGGATTTCAAGGGACCTCGTAAGGTACCAAATTATACCACCGATTTGCAGCCAGAGGCGTGGGTGGAGAGCTATGAGATGGAAATGGAGATGTTAGATGTGGATGAGGCGGTGTGTGCTAAATATTTCACCATGATGTTGGAAGGAACAGCTCGCACTTGGTTGAAGAGCTTGCCGACCAACTCTATTGGATCATGGGCCAAACTGAAGCACCGGTTTATCCAGAACTTCAAGGATACGTGTAAGCAGCCAATGTCAATTGTAGATCTGGCCGCTTGTGTCCAAGAGGAAGGGGAGTCCACGACCCATTGGGTCAAACGGGTCTCGGCGATTTTGCATTCATCAGATCGTATCAATGTAGACACCGCAGTGTTAACGTTAGAGGGCAATTGCCATTTCAAACCGTTGAAACAGAAGTTGGGAAGGCTCAAACGTCACTGCAACGACATGTCAACACTCGTGGCCGCTTTGGTTAAATATGCCGATTCAGATAATACCAAGGATCCGGATTCAAAGGAGGACAAACTGGAGAAGGGTAAGAAGAACAGCAATGCCAAAGGCCAACAACACAATCCGGCAGGCCATGGAAACGCTGGTAAGTGCAAGGCCGACAGTGGTTTGGACTTTGTCGCAAATACCAACGCGCAGGAGAATGGCCAGCGCCGTAAAGGCAAGCAGCCCCAGAGGGGTGGAGGTCCAGGCAACAATTTGGAGCGTTTGTTAAATCAGCCCTGTCCAAAGCATGGATCGAAGGAGAAACCGACATCACATCTCTGGAAAGATTGTTATATCATGCGGGATTTCAAGAATTCCAATATGTTCCAATATGACAGTGGCCCGCCGGGCGGTTCAGGAGGAGGTTTCCACGGGTCGGGTTATGGAGGTGGTGGTTTCGGTTCAGGGTTTCCAGGCAATCAAACCGGACACATCAATCAAGGACACCAAGGCAACCAGGGAGGTTACAACCATCAGGGGAGTCAGCAGCAGCAGCAGTCGGGTTATCAGAGCAATCCCAAACAGCTGAACAGTGGGCAATATCATGTCTTCGCTACTAGTTTGTGCAAACGTGATCAGAATCTTCACAAAAGGGCAGTCAACTCTATTGAGCCGGCAGTACCTCAGTATTTACACTGGTCGGAGCAACCTATTTTGTGGAGCAGAGAGGATCACCCGCCCCGGGTTGATAATCCAGGTCATTTGGCCTTGGTGGTAGCCCCTCAAGTTGGGGGATACAAGTTCGCTAAAGTGCCCATGGATGGGGGAAGTAGTATCAATATTTTGTATTATGATACATTCCGCCGTATGGGGTTGATAGATAAGGATCTTAAACCGTTGAATACGGTATTTCATGGTGTGGTGCCTGGTAAGTCTGCATATCCTGTTGGTAAGATAGCTTTGTAGGTAGCTTTTGGAGATGACTATGATTCAAGATCAGAAACATTGACATTTGAGGTGGTGAAGATCAAAAGTCCGTACCGCGCCTTGTTTGGGTGGCCGGTTTATGCAAAGCTTATGGCAAGGCCATGTTATGTTTACCTACAACTTAAAATGCCATGTCATAAGGGGAGTATCACAGTACATGGAAGTAGAAAGATTGCTTTGGAGTGTGAAGAAGGCAATGCAGCTTATGCTGAGTCAGTTTGTGCCACGGAGGAGTTAAAATTCTGTAAGGAGCAAGTTGATCCGGCAGACATGACCTCCTTAAAAAAGCCAACTACGGAACATGATCCAGCATTGAAGTTCAAATCAGCTACATACACTAAGATGGTTGACTTTGTCCCTGGCGATTCATCCAAACAGTTCAGCATCAGCGCTAACATGGATCCCAAATAGGAAAGCGCGCTCATCGAGTTCATCCGTGAGAATTGGGACATCTTTGCATGGAAACCTTCTGACATCCCAGGTGTATCGAGAGAACTCGCTGAGCACACACTCAACATTGATCCTAAATTCAAACCGGTCCAACAGTTCCTCCGCCGTTTCAACGAGGAAAGACGCAAGGCTATAGGTGAAGAGGTAGCCCGTTTGTTAGCTGCTGGGTTTATTGTTGAAGTTTTTCATCAAGAGTTGTTAGCCAATCCGGTGCTGGTTCTTAAGAAAAACGACACTTGGCGCATGTGTGTGGACTACACAGATTTAAACAAGGCTTGCCCTGCAGACCCCTTTGCTCTCCCTTGCATTGATCAGATAATTGATGCTACGGCGGGTTGTGACCGTTTGTGTTTTTTGGATGCTTACTCTGGTTATCATCAGATCAAAATGGCAGTTAAGGACCAGGAGAAGACATCCTTTATAACTCCCTTTGGAGCCTTCTGCTATGTTTCCATGCCCTTTGGACTCAAGAGTGCCCAGGCAACTTACCAGCGATGTGTTCAGAATTGCCTTCATAAGCAAATTGGGCGCAATGTACATGCGTATGTAGATGATATTGTGGTCAAATCCAGAAAGGAGGGGACATTCATAGATGATCTATAGGAAACCTTTGACAATCTCCGGGTTTACAAGATGATGCTCAATCCGGAGAAGTGTGTTTTCGGTGTCCCGGCAGGCAAGCTCTTAGGCTTTCTGGTTTCAAACAGAGGCATTGAGGCTAATCCGGAAAAGATTGCAGCAATTACGTCCTTGGCTAAACCGGCGTGTATTAACGATGTGCAACGTCTGGCCGGCCGGATTACAGCCTTGAGCTGGTTTATCAACCGCCTTGGAGAGAAGGCCATCCCCTTATATCAGATGCTCAAGAAAACGGATAACTTTGTCTAGAGTGAGGCAGCTGATAAGGCGTTTGAAGATCTAAAGAGGCAGCTAGTGGAACCGCCCGTGCTGGCAGCACTGATCGATAAAGAGCCATTATTATTATATGTGGCTGCTAATGCCCGGGTTGTCAGCCTAGCCATTGTGGTAGAGCACAAGGAGCCTGGCAAAGAGTATCCGGTTCAACGGCCGGTTTATTATATCAGTGAGGTGCTCATTGAGTCAAAGCAGAGGTATCCACATTGGCAGAAACTGGTGTATGGGGTGTTTATGGCAAGCCGGAAGCTCAAACACTATTTTAGGGGCATCCTATCACAGTGGTCAGTTCAGCTCCTCTGGGCGACATCATTCAAAACAAAGAGGCAACTGGCCGGATTGCCAAGTGGGCCATTGAGCTTGGACCTCACAGGCTCAAATATATACCCCGCACGGTGATCAAGTCCCAGGCACTCGTAGATTTCATCAACGATTGGACGGAGTTACAGGCACCTGAGGAGAAACCAGATAATACATATTGGACTATTCATTTTGATGGGTCCAGACAGTTAGAGGGTTCGGGGGCTGGAGTCGTATTAACTTCCCCACGAGGTGACAAGTTTTGTTATGTCCTCCGTTTAATGTTCCCTTGTACTAACAATGCAGCTGAATATGAGGCTTTACTCCATGGTCTTCGGATGGCTAAAGAGATGAATTTGAGCCGGGTTAAGTGCTTCGGCAATTCAGATCTAGTGGCTTAGCAAGTGTCTGGCACTTGGGATTCTAAGGACCCACTCATGGCTGCATATCGGCGAGAGGTGGACGCAGTGCCTGGTCACTTTAAAGGTTATCAGGTGGACCATATAGACCAGCGGAAGAATGAAGCGGCGGACGCTTTAAGTCGTCTTGGTTCCCAATGTAAACCGGTTCCGCCCAATGTCTTTCTTGATGTATTGCACAATCCGTCAGTCAAAATACCAACCGAAGAAGATTTGGCTATTCTTGATCCGGAGGCTCAGTTGGTGGCAGCTCTGCATGCCATACCGGATTGGACGACCCCGTATCTGGATTACATGAACCGGGGCGAGTTACCAGCTGAGGAAACGTTGGCTCGACAGATAATCCGGCGTTCCAAGTCCATGACCATACTCAACGGGGAGTTACATCGTTACAGTGTTTCAGGAGCAATTCAGCGATGTGTTTCTCCTCAAGAAGGTTGTGAGATTTTGCGAGAAATTCATGAAGGGGATTGCGGTCACCACTCCAGTTCAAAGTCGTTGGTTGCTAAACCTTTTCGCCACGGTTTTTACTGGTTGATGGCGCATGCTGATGCGGAGGATTTAGTCAAAAGATGTGATGGATGTCAAAAGTTTTCCCGCCGTGCGCACGTTCTGGCTCAAGAGTTGCGGATGATTCCAATTACATGGCCATTTGCAACTTGGGGGCTAGATATGGTTGGACCCTTCAAGCGCTCCAAGGACAAGAAGACCCACCTGTTAGTAGCAGTTGATAAATTCACTAAATGGGTAGAGGAAGAGCTAGTCAGCAAGTGTGATGCAGCCACAGCGGTTTAATTCATCAAAAAGGTGATATTCCGATTTGGTTTTCCACATAGCATTATAACAGATAATGGTACTAACTTATCAAAAGGAGAGATGGAAGAATTCTGTCAACGTGAGCACATCTGGCTTGATCTAGCATCAGTAGCTCACCCCAATCTAATGGTCAAGCGGAAAGGGCAAATCAAGAAATTCTACGGGGTATCAAACCAAGGCTTATGGTTCCCTTAAAGCGGACGCCGGGTTGTTGGGTCGAGGAGCTACCTTCTGTGTTATGGAGCATCAACACCACACCCAATAGGTCTACGGGTTACACGCCTTTCTTCATGGTTTATGGAGCGGAGGCGGTTCTTCCTAGTGACATCCGTCACGATTCGCCCCGTGTGGCAGCTTATGTTGAAGATGATAATGGGAAGGCACGTCAGGATTCTCTGGACCTGTTGGATGAAGAGCGGGATCTTGCCGCAGCACGTTCGGTGATTTATCAACAAGATCTTCGACGTTAGCATAGCCGCCGGGTTAAAACTAGAACCTTTCAAGAAGGTGATTTGGTGCTCCGGCTCATCCAGGATCAGATTGATATGCACAAGTTATCCCCCCCTTGGGAAGGACCCTTTGTGGTCAGCACAAATCTGCACAACAGATCCTACTACCTCATTGATGTTCGAGAGCATGAAGACCCACGTCAATAGGAGGAGGAGACAAAGTGGCCATGGAACATAGCTCTCCTTCGGCCTTACTATACTTGAAGCCATAGGCTCTTCACCTGTACATATTTAGGATAGTGTATATACCATATAATAAACTGGAGCCTCCGCTATAAGCGGGGTATCTATTCTTTCTTATATCATATGTGTGCTTTTCCACGTTAACGGTCAAAGCGGAGTCTTTGTTAAATCGGCTTTAGCAGCTGCATAAAGATAAAGGAAATCACTAGGGGGCTTGGTCATGTTTGAACCATAGCTACACGTCTTGATAGGCATTTCAGCCACACAAAGAAAAATTTGTGGAGCCAAAGAGAGTATTGTACACAGTACAAACTCAAACATAGGCACACGCTGAGCATCGCTCACAAAGTTACTTGGGGGCTCTTTTTTGCAAAGCAACAAAGAGTTTGAAAGGACCCTCGTAATTGGCTATCAAGCCACGACTTGGAAGCCTGGTGTATTCACCTAAAACCCCGGGTTAACCTGCCTTCATCAAGTAAGCCACTCCTATCCAGGTAATCCTGGCATGACCCATCGAGCGTTTGACAAGTCAATCTTTTACAGACCCTGAACTTGTCACAGTTAAAACGATGATTGGTTAATTGGAGGCCCATCTTAAAAGGCTTTGTTAAATGGTTTAACTCAGAGGCCTGGCAGCCCATGAAAAGCCTCGATTTGGAGCCTGGCAGCTCGTAAAAAGCCTCACATATTTTCCTATTTGAATTTTGTTTGTTGACAATCATAAGTATTTTTTGATAAACCGACATCCTTGACCCGGCTTGCTTTACAACCACTAGTTGTTGGCACATGATCAATTATAAACCGGTGGTCATTGACCCGGTCTGGTTTGACTAAATCACCAGTGTTATAAAGAAAATCTGGTAGTTATACCGGTCCGGTTTAATAGATAGACCAGCATTATGAAGATGAAATTACAAAATGTATCGGGTTGGTGTTAAACACCTTTGCTGTATACACGTTTGGTCAATCAATGAGGTATGTTCTATACATTATTTTTTGTACAAACACTTGATTATTCAGCTAAAGTACTATATACTTCTTGGATATTATGACATGTTTAGCGGTAAACCGCTAGACACTTTTAAGTTTTTTGGACCCAGGAAGGCAAGTCATCATAGGCTATGCATAAAATATATCCTGAAGGGCGGCACAAATTGTCACAAAGCATTATGAAACATGCTCGATGGCATGACAGATAAACAAAGTTTCAGCTATCCTATTACATGAAGCTTCAAAGCGGCTCAAACAGTGCCATTGTTTTTCACAGTAGCCACATAAATCGGCGACCGGATCAGGACTCTTCCTCATGACGGTTTGACGGTTGCAGATCAGTTGGTGTAGGTACTTCTTCATCCCTCCCCAGCCACTGGAAATCAGCCGTTGACCAATCGATTCTGGTTAAAGCTTGGAATACTGCTTCCTCATGGATAAGATCAGAAGGGTTAATATCAGGGGCATAAGTATGCTTACGAATCGGAGGCACAAGTTCTTCGACTTGATGGATCTCGGCCGGCTGTCTTTTCCCTTCTGCATCATAAAGCGGTTGAAAATGGGACAAATTGGTGTCCTCAGCCAATTTGCTGCCTGCTGGCCGCATCTGTTTGGTCAGCCGCCGAAGATCATCATTGTCAAAGTTTGAACCGTCTTCTTTAACGCCTGGATATCCTTTAATGATATCCTCCGCTTCAAGGTCTGGAATCCAGGCCTTGGCTCGAATAAGGGCGGTTAATGCTCCTGCTCTTGCAGTGGCTCTTTTCAACTCGGCAACACGTGCCGGTAACATGCCCAGCTTCTCCAGGGTCTCCTTAATCAACGTTGGCGTCAGTTTGTTATAAGCCGATGTACTAATGGCTCGCTGAGACCCAGAGTATAGCTGCTCAACCAATGTATATGCCGCTTTGATCTTCATCCGCATATCTGCACCAAGATGAGTGATCCGAGTTCCTGCCAAAGATTTTATCAACATTTTGGTTAGTTTTAAGATTCATTGACTGGTGCAACATACATAAACAGACACTTACCAAAGATAGCAGAGGTCATAGCGTTGATTTGGCGCTTCAAACCGGCTAGTTCTTCAACCACCGGTTTCAGGGCTTCCTCGGCATCTATAGCTCTTTTGGTCAAACCGACTTTTTCGGTTTCCCATTCAGCACAATCTTGGTTGAAGGATTCTTTCAATTTTTCATTCCGGCCAGGGCCTGCGTCAGCTCCTCTTTGGCTTTTGCAGCTTCGGCTTGTTGAGACTTCACATTTTCTTGCAAGTCAGAGTTTTGGGCATCTTTGCTTCTCAGTTCAGCCTGCACCATTGAAGGTATATTCAACAAAACAGCATATTTATGCACTAAGTATAAAGCATATAACAAGTTATCCACTTCATACTTGGGGGCTAATGCTTGTTTGCTCTCAAATACTACCCTCCATACAAGTCTCCAGAATAATGCAAGCATTATCATTGACACTTGGGGGCTAATGTACGTTTGTTCTAAACCGGCGGTGTGGATGAAAAGCCGGATTAACTTGCCAAGTTAAACCGGCCTTTGGGGGTTATGATGCAGAACGTTATCTAATTTTTCAAACATGAGTCTTATCTATGATTGAGGACACGCCTTTGCAAGGATCAATGATGGGATTCTTGAAGTATTACGAAGACCCGGTTTATGATTAACAATCATAAAACGGCTCTTGGAGGCTACTTGGAATAGTATTTCAGCTATAAATCAATGTGCCAGGGAGAAGCATTTACCTCATATCGTTCTTTCATCAAATTCACCAAACCGGCTTCATAATCCCGGTTTGAGTGCAGACGGTGCGAGAAGCCGGAATGAAGCTCATCAGCGTTAAGATGAGCATAGTTTGATAAGTCGCTACTCCATTTACCTTTATCCCTGGCAATTTGCTCTTCTTTGGCACTATGCTGAGCCAAAATGACGGGATGACCAGGAGAGCTGTGGCATGTTCCGGTAATAATAACGTCATCACCTTGGCCTTCAGGATTTTTGGTGGATGATGATGGAATTTCAGTGTCTTTCATTGGATTAGCCCGGTTTGGTTCTGCCGGTTCAGTATCAGGGGCGGCAGGCTCGGCATCTGTTGGTTCGTCGGTATGTTGGCCGTCAAGGGGCGGATCATCAAAAGTTGTTTCAGGATGGAGGCCTTCCGGTTCACCAGTCTGCTCCGGTTCACCTCTTGGTTCTTCTTCGGCAACAGGGTCTTCGGGCGGATTGGTGACCCGAGCTTTCTTGTTGGGTCTGGCTTTGGCCCTGCAAACAGAATAAAAAGGGATTAATATCCTGTTCAAAAGATGTAGGGCGCATTGAAAGGAAAGGTTTTTTCATAACTCACCCGGCCACAGTTTTCAAAGGGAGGAGTTGAGTTGCTGTCGATTCACCAGAAGAGGAAGGAGGTGTCACCTGATAATTTGAATCAGACGGATTAAGAGGCTGTCTGAAATAACCTGCCTTTGGGTAAGAATGGTCAGAAGTAGGAGAGACCTCAGACCGGCGCTTCCGAACCAGAGTATCAGGTAAACCGGTAGAGGTGACCTGTTGGCCACTGTGTCGGGTTGTCCGGCGAGCTTCATGCCGTTGAGTCTTCAAAATAAATGTTGGATCCAAGTGAGCAAGAGGATGAGAAAAACTTACTTTCCAGATTGTTTGGCGAGTTTTTTGTGTTGGCATAGATTCTGGACCGATGGAAAGGGTAATTACCTCTACGTCCTCAGCCTGACTAGCTTCTACCTCCTCCTGAGGAAGATCATTGTTAACAAGATGCATAAAAAGAGAGCCAAGTGAGTCAAGTTCTACCTCAACTTCTGGGTCATCAGTATCATCATCAAGTTCCATATTAATCCGGTTAGCCATTTTCCGCTTTGACATCCGTTTTACGGCTTTGGTCTTCGGGCGGGTTGGTTTGACCACTTTATCTCCAGTTGGCTTTGCCGCTTTCTCTATGGATTTCCGTTTCCAGAAAGGGTCATCACCCTATATATAAAGAAGAAGGGTTACAGCTTGTATAAGTCAAAGATATTAGAGATGAAGAGGAAGTGTAATGCTTACAGCAGGCGGTTTGTTCTTGGTATAGAAGGGATTCAGACCGGTTTGACTACAGACCAGTTCCGGTTCATTCAGAATTTTCTTTACACCTTCACTAACTTCTTGCTCAGATAATTGGATGTTGTAGTGGCGTTGAGGATCATCAACTTCACCGGTATATTCGCACATTAAACCGGGACGCCGGCTTAGCGGCAAGATACTCCAGGATATCCAATAGCGCACAAAATCCACACCTGTTAAACCGTTTGCCATAAAGGCCCGGAGCTTGGCGATTTGAGGAGCGTATTTTGCACTTTCTGAAGAGCTCAGGCGTTGTGGCATTGGGTGAGTATTGAATAATCTATGATCACGGAAGCCGGGGAGGGGATTTTCATCCTCAGGCGAAGTATCTCTGCAATAGAACCATGTTTGGTTCCATTCCTTTGGGTGGCTATGATGTTTGGCATGAGGAAATTCCACTTCTTTCCGCTTTTGAATCGAGACACCACCAAGCTCTGTGTTCGGGCCGTTCGCAAACTCTGTGCGTCGGTTTAAGTGAAAGAAATCCCAGAACAGTTCTGCAGTTGGTTCTTCTTGTAAATAGACTTCACAAAAGACTTGGAAATTGCATAAGTTGGAGACTGAGTTGGGACCAATATCTTGTGGATGCAGTTGGAAGCTGGCAAGCACATCTCGATAAAATTTTGACCCTGGCGGTTTGAAACCACGGCCTATATGGTCAACAAAGATTACCACCTCGCCTTGTCTTGGGGTTGGAGGGTTCTCAGTTCCTGGAACTCGCCATTCGATCTTAGTTTTCTTAGGTAGAGAGCCGATGCTAACCATCTCATTCAATTGAGCCTCAGTAACCCGGGAACGAGCCCAGTTGCAGGCAGTGAATTGTTTGGCCATTGCAAAGCGAACAAACTGAAAATGAAAGGCCGGTTTATAAATTACACATGATTATACACAAGAGACAAGGGAGTAAGAAACATACTGATATGATAAATGGTACAACCCGGACACTAGTATAATGAGAAAGAAAGGTAATGCTAGCGCAGGATTGATCAGACACTGCTAAACCGGAGCATAATTATGAAGGTAACATGCTCTTCCGGTTTATCAGAGGGCTAATGGCATAGACTATTTATACAATGGTAAACCACTTATATTGGTGCGAGGAGAAACGGATCTCACAGGAACATAGAAATAGATCTCACAGTGATGTATAAAACTTTCGGATCTAAAGATAAGACAGAAAAGCAAAAATAATTGGATCTTGAAGGGGTGCAGAACTGAAGCAATTTTTGACAGACCAGATCAGTGCTTTGCCCATAAGGATTTGTGATGACCATGGTAGGTAAGCTACGGTAAGAGATGCATCAAGCATGAAGTGTCCATCTATTAAAGGAAGAACAGGGAAGAATAGCACTGATGAACTTTGGAAGAACTGCGAAGAATGTCCAAACCCTAGAACAGATCTATGGTGAAAAAAGCAAAGAACTTACCGGAGCTAGTGAGGAGGCGGAAGGGCGGCGTAGTATTCTGGTGCGTTCAGGGCGATGCAGCGGCTAAGGTCGGAGCAGAGACGACGGTCAACGGTGGCGGCGTAGCTCCAGAGGCTGAGCGGCGTGAGGAAGATGACGCGAAGAGGCACGGGGGGAAACGGTGAAAATGACCCCTCAGTCCTATTTATAAGGCGAAGTGAAAAAATGGCAAGTACGGGAATCGAGGAGCCCAAAAAATGGATAAGTTAATAAAGGTGTCGCCTCGATGACTGGATATATATTAAATGAAGGAAATCTCCGACATCAACGGATGGATGACGTCAAGGCGGTTTATCATAATTTTGAAGTATGATGTCACGGCGGTTTACAAGATCAAAAATGAAGATAAGAGAGAATATTTTTTCTAAAGTGTGGAAGATTGACATGAACAAGTTCAAACCAATCTGGGGCCTAATGTTGGGGATATTACTACTGGAGGTAAACCGGCCTTATGTAGCCAGGTTGACTCTTTGAAGATTAGAAGCCCATGAATATGTAAAGATGATGGCGCTTTATGGAGGGCCCAAAGGCAGGTTACAGTCTGTAAATGTTAACTGGCCTAGTCATGTAACTTGTATAGTAAGATAGAAAGAGAGAGGCCGAAGCGGATACGTTTATAAACCGGCTTCGGGACTCTGTAGCCCGGCGGGCGTCAACCTATGTATATAAAGGGATGACCCAGCCGCGGTTTAGGGACAGAGAACAACAACTTGAGAGCCAGACAAAGCGGATTCGCTCCCTGGCCTTCGAAACCCTAGCAATACCAATCACAACTAGACGTAGGCTTTTACCTTCATCGAAGGGGCCGAACTAGTATAAACTCCCGTGTCCCCTTGTCCGGTTTAACCCCATTAAGCTAACCCGTTGCGATGGCTCCACGACTAAGTCCTTTCACGAGGACATCTGCCGTGACAAACCCACGACAGGCTCCGTCGTCGCAAGGTATGCAGCGGAGGAACGGACGGCTGCTCAAACGCTCTCGGCGATTGCCAGCTCTTCGGCCATGGGTTGCCGACCGTTGTCAGAGAAGCTTCGTTCGATTTTTGCGGTGACCTCTAGGAGCTGGGCGTGGGCGGCCTCGACATGGTCATGGGCAGCCTCCATCAGGGCTAAGGCCGCCGCTGCGGAACGGACAGTTGTTGTGCCGCTCTCGCCAGTTGCTATCCCCGAGGCAGATGTTGTTGCCGCGACCTGAGAAGCAACAACGGCCGTTTGGGTTGCATTTGGCGCCCGGTCGCAAATTGAGGCCGTGTTCATGCACCTTGTTAGCACGCGCATGGCGACTGCGGCCGCGCTCTCGCCGGAGTGGGCCACAAAAGTTGCCCTCGCGACACGGTTCCACGTGCCCATCTTTCACCGGCGATGATTGAACAGTGAAATGATATTTGGGGAGCGAGCTAGTGTGCTTGAGACGCCGGCTGTGGACTGTAGCCAACGCACCTTATCGCGTAAGCCATAGGCATACTATACACCGACGGTGCTCCAAGATATTTTGTACTACATCTCACACGGTTGCTGATAATAAACAGTGTGCGATCTACTTGATTTTTCATCTTGATTTGAATTACATAATGGGGTCACAGCGGCAATGGACGGTGTTTGAATTGCTAGACCTTTTCCCTGGAGTGAACATGCAACTATATGTGTGTCGTAAAAGAATTGGAATTATTCAGGGTTCGTTTGAACATTTTATACATTAAATTGGTTTTGTAGCCATTTCAGGTGAACAATTCAAATTTCAAATACATGCACATGCTTCAGTGCATATAAACTGGTTGAAAAATCAAATCTATGTCCTTGGTTGCATGCTTCAGTCCCATGCAAGAAATGGGAATGAATTTCAAACACCAGGGCACCGTTGATTGCCGGCAAAACATTGAGATGCCTAGTTTTTAAATTCTAGTAAATCCAAAACACGTCTGAAATTCATTAAACTTGGCATGCTATCATGGAGCGGCATCAACATGCCGTGGTACAAATTTTGCCCATTTGGGGCAGGTTTGAGTATATGCTTCTCACAAACCGGAGCTTCTCACAACAAGCATGATGGTTTTCAGTAGGGAACGTCCCACCTTTGTGGACGAAATGATATCCATTGCCTCTTATTGCTTTCAAATTTCTTTCTCGTGTCAACATAGAACAACAGGAGTGTTGTGTGATTTTTTTTGTGATTTTTTGGGGTTCGTTTAGACATTTTTATACATTAACTGAGTTTTCAATGCATTTTATGTGCATAATTCAAATTTGAACTACATGCACATGCTCCAGTGCATATAAATTGGTTGAAAAATCAAATCTATGTCCTTGGGTGCATGCTTAGGTGCCATGCTAGAAATGGGAATGAATTTCAAACACCGGGGCACCGTTGATTGCCGGCAAAACATTGAGATGCATGGTTTTTAAATCCTAGTAAATCCAAAACTCGTCTGAAATTCATGAAACTTGGCATCCTAACATGGAGCGGCATCAACATGCCGTGGTACAAATTTTGTCCCATTTGGGGCAGGTTTGGGTATATGCTTCTCACAAACCGGAACTTCTCACAACAAGCATGATGGTTTTCGGTAGGGAAAGTACCACCTTTGTGGACGAAATGATATCCATTGCCTCTTATTGCTTTCAAATTTTTTTCTTGTGTCAACATAGAACAACATGAGTGTTGTGTGCTTTTTTGTGATTTTTCGGGGTTCGTTTGGACATTTTTATGCATTAACTGAGTTTTCAATGCATTTTATGTGCATAATTCAAATTTGAACTACATGCACATGCTCCAGTGCATATAAATTGGTTGAAAAATAAAATCTGTGTCCTTGGGTGCATGCTTAGGTCCCATGCAAGAAATGAGAATGAATTTCAAACACCGGGGCGTCGTTGACTGCCGGCAAAACATTGAGATGCCTGGATTTTAAATTCTAGTAAATCCAAAACTCGTCTGAAATTCATGAAACTTGGCATGCTATCATGGAGCGGCATCAACATGCCCTGGTACAAATTTTGTCCCATTTGGGGCAGGTTTGGGTATATGCTTCTCACAACAAGCATGATGGTTTTCGGTAGGGAAAGTACCACCTTTGTGGACGAAACGATATCCATTGCCTCTTATTGCTTTCAAAATTTTCTTGTGTCAACATAGAACAACATGAGTGTTGTGTGCTTTTTTGTGATTTTTCGGGGTTCGTTTGGACATTTTTATGCATTAACTGAGTTTTCAATGCATTTTATGTGCATAATTCAAATTTGAACTACATGCACATGCTCCAGTGCATATAAATTGGTTGAAAAATAAAATATGTGTCCTTGGGTGCATGCTTAGGTCCCATGCAAGAAATGAGAATGAATTTCAAACAC